>NC_137973.1:25211802-25567421 GCF_963924665.1 Micromys minutus
CGCTCACTGACTGAGAATGCGTGCTCTTCTCCAGAACCAGAGTTCAGTTCCCAGCACCAGTGTCGTATGTCTTACTCATGACTCCAGCTCCAGGGCACCTGAGACCCTCTTCTGGCCTCTGCAGGCTCCTTCACACATATGGCACACCCAGAAACACACACATACACACACACACACATAAAAATAAAGAGCCTGGTTATAAAAATAAATCTTAAATAGAAATAAAATGTGAATTATAAGAAACTTAAAAGAACAATCTGTAGATCTTATTTGGATCTTGACTCAAGTAAACAAACCATAATTTTTAAATTTGGGGGCTGGAAAGCTAGATGGTGACAGCAAATGCCTTTAACACCCAGTACTTGGCAGGCAGATCTCTAAGTTCGAGGCCAGCCTGGTCTATAGTGTGAGTTCCCAGACAGCTAGGGTTATACAGAGAAACCCTGTCTCAGGAAAGAAAAAAAAAAGTGGGGAGGCTGGGGAAATGTATAAACCTAAGGATCTGAGTTCCGGTCCCCAGCTGCCCCATAAAAGCCAGGTGCACAAGTGCCTGCATGCCCAGTGCCGGAAGGTGGAGAGGAGAGCATCTCTAGGGCTTGCTGGCCAGCTGGTCTAGCCAATCAACAAGCTCCAGGTTCAGTGAGAGATCACTCTCAAGAAGCAAGGAGAAAAGCTGGACATTGTGGATTCAGCACGTGAGAGGTGGAGGCAGGCTGATCTCCGTGAAGCAAAGGTCAAACTGGTGTAAATAATGAGTTCTAGGCCAGCCAGGGCAACAGAGTAAAAAGAGAGTAAAGATGGAGTAACACATGAGGAAGAAACAGAGCATCAACCACTGGACTATAACATACATGAACACACATGCACACACATGCACACAATACAAGCAAGCACACACATATACATAAATGCACACATATACACACAAATCACATATACACACAAATATGTGTATATGTACACACAGCAGAAAAACTTTTTGTCAATGGTTCTTAACCTCCCTAGTATTGTGACTCTTTAACACAGTTCCTCATGCTGTGGTGACCCCCCAGTCATAAAATTATTCACTGCTATTTCATAACTGTAATTTTGCTACTGTTATGAATCATGATGTAAAGATCTGGGTTTCCTAATCACCTTAGGTGACCCCAGTGAAAGGGCCATTTGATCCCCTCCCCCACAAAGGGGTTGTGACCCCTAGGTTGAAAAATACTGCTTTACAATATCTTAGACGTTTTGAGCTGTGAGTAGGGACCCATGTCTGTCTTCATAGCACTTGAAAGAGAGAGGCAAGAGAATTACAGTTCTGAAGCCAAGCTGAATCACATAGCAAAGCCTCTTTTAAAAGAATAAATTAAAATAAGGGGGGTGGACTTATGGCTTAGCAGTGTGGAGTACTTAACTAATCTTGCAGAGGATCTGAGTTCAGTGCTGCACATACACATACAGGCAAAACAGTCATACACAGGAAATAATAGTAAGTTCTAGAAGGAAGGCTTGCACTAGATCGCTCCTGCATCCCACTGCCTACTACAGTAGCATATGCAAAATAAATATTTGTCAAGTGAAAAAGAAACAAGGAGAAACAGTTCAAGAACATTTTTTTTTTTCTGTTCTGATGTTTGGGGGATGGAGTCCCAGGCCTCCCAAATGCACACCTTTGTGCTCCCATAGGCTCCTATGTTTAAATGCTTTGCTCCCCTGCCCCATACTGGTGAACTGTTTAGGATTAGGAGGATGAAGGAGGGGTGTCACTTGGAGGTTTCAAAAGCCAGGCCCAGAGGCTCTTTACCTCCTGGTTACAGATCAGATAAACACATAACTACTGTATCAGCACCGAGCCTGACTACTGCCTACCAGGCTTCCGGCCATGACGCTCAAGGATGGAAACCCCCAATTAAATGCTTTCTTTTACAAAGTGCCTTGGCCATGGTGTCTCCTCACAGCAATAAAATAGTGACTAAGACACAGAGCACAAGAAAAGTCCTTAAAAGCGAAGAAAACAAACGAAATTTCCAGGCTAAAGATGTCCACTGGGCACCCAATTCAACCCAAAGACCATGCAAGCTCAGTATAGAATCAGTGAGCACGGAGGACTGGCCAGGTAGCCCAGCAGTTAGCTCAGCAGGTAAAGGTCCGAATGGGAAGAGCAGCAACTTTCTACAGGCTGTTCTTTGAGCACAGGCAACTTAAATACATAGTTTAAACATTAAAAGAGTCCAGTGAAGGAAAACAAGTTACACCCAATAGGTTAGGTGTCTGTACAACTTAGGAAATCTCCAAAACGGGTAGCAGAGTAAGCCTTGCAAAGTTTGCTGGAAATGGTTTCAGCTCTAAAACAAATATTCCTAGCCAAACCATCACCGGTATGGGTGGGGTAAAGGTGGTTTCTGCATTCAACATCTCCAACATTTTAATGTCTTTATTTTATCAGGATTCCATAGAGGGCAGCCTCTATTAAAATGAGGTAGTTTAAGGTGAGGAGGAGTGCCAGGGACAGCTCTGTTAATAGGATGTCTGTCCGGCATGCAGGAAGCCCTAGGTTCAACCTTCAGTGACATAAGAACTAGGCATAATGGCGCATGCTTATACTTCGGTACTTATGATGGAGGCAGGGGGGTCATAGAGCTACCTTTAACTCCGTAGAGTTCAGGGCCACCATGAGCCACAGGAGTCCTGTCTCAAAGGGAAGAAGGGAGGAAGGAAGACAGAAAAGGAAAGGAAGGTGAAGCCAAGGAATGCGTGTCAGAAACAGAAGTCATGTCACTGAAGAGTAGCCAAGGAACACTCCAAGAAGAGGAAGAAGGGAAGCTGCTGATGATGCAGAGGTCAGCCACTTGGGCTGCTGCCTATCTGAGGCTTTCTTGGAAAGTGAAACTGTTTACGGAGCCAATGGTCTAACTTCAGGAGATCCAGGAAGAAGGTGAAATAAAAAAGCAAGTCAAAAAAAAAAATAGGATAACAACTAACCCCAAGAAAGCAAAAGGTCTATAAAAAAGAAAGGTAATCATGGCTTACTATCTGGCTCAGCTGTGCATGAGTCATAAACATGAATCCTGCCAAAATTAGAGTGACAGGGGCTGGTGAGATGGCTCTAGAGGTAATCGGACAATGGTAGAAGGGAGCCAGCCCCCCAGTTGTCTGCTCACCTTTACCTGGGCACCCACACACATTCACAGACATTAGTCAAATAAAAATTATATCTGAAAAATTCCTAGGGGTGGGGATTGTGGCTCAGTGTTAGAGGACTTGCTGAGGCACATGTAAGGTCCTAGGGTTGATTCCCAGAACTGGGGGTGGGGGTGGGGTTAGAAAAGCTACCTTTTAATGCTCACCTGGGGGTTAGAAATAGCACCTAGAGGAAGGGAGGGAACGGAAAGATGATTTGCAGAATTTACTAATTTCCGAGGTGCACTGCCTATGAAAATGACTTCAAGCTACCGATGTTGTGGCAGTGAGCGTGAGTAAAGAAAGAGATCCCAGAAAGAGTTGGGAGGGGCAGTACATACCTGTGACCCCACCCACAGGACAGAGGCAGAAGGTGAGTTTGAGGCCAGCCTTGGATGGGAGCGGGGCTTCAGCTCCAGATCCTGAGCTTGCCTTGAATGTGTATTGATTCCTGCCCCTGCTTCCTCCTAACTTCTGGGATTACAAACATGCGCCATTGCGCTGAGCCTATTTGATTCACTTCAATTATGTACACACATAATTCAGATTAAAAAAAAAAAGTTACAGAAAAACATGCAGATGAAAAACTGGACCTGGTGGCACATGCCTGAAATCCAAGCATTTGGGAGGTGGAGGCAGGGTAACCAGGAGTTCAAGGCCAGCCTGGGTTACATGAGACCCTGCCTAAAAATAACAAAATGGGACGGAAGCTGCCCCAAAACTGTGCTTGGCACCTAGCTCATGTGCTGCTAATTCTTTGGTGATAAAGCCAGGTATTTGGTGTTCACTTAGCACTGGGGAAGAGGTGGCCCTGGCAACTTTCCGGATATAGGGTGTTATCGGATACCCTCGGCATATGGGCATCTGGGCCGGGTGTGTGGGCATTTACCATGCCACGACAGTGCTTTTACATGTATTCCGGGAGGCTCTGGGAGGAGTGGGTGGTACTCACGCTGCCTGGCCTCGGGTTGACCTCTGAGCCCCTGTAAGTGGTCCAGCGAGAGGTTTCCTTGTTCAGCTCCTTGTACTTTCCTTTAAAGACTTGCTCAATGTCCGTGAGAGAGAAGGCACAGACTGCTGAGCTCCTGGTCCCACCAACCTGCCTGAAGACAGCCAGAGAAGGCATTCATTATGGCTCCTTGGCTTCCCAGTCACTGCCTCTCCAGTCCCAGTAGAGCTCAGTAGAATCTCAGCAGGCCTGGAGGGTAGGAAGCAGGCCAACCTCTGGAGGCTTTATTTTTCCTTTGTTCATGGTGATAAGGACCCGAGAGCCCCACAGAGCTCCCTGACACTGGCCTAAGGCCTGGCTAGAAGCCCATCGCAGGATCTGAAATATGATTGCTCCTAATGAGGATTAATTGGGGCATAGGCCCTGGGGTGGCCCCTGCCTATCCTGCCCAGGCTGGGCTGTGCCCACAGGGAGAGTGGAAGAACCGGCTCGTGGTCTTCCTTCTGCTGGTCTGGACGCTGACTGGGTTCTCAGTTCTGCAGCTCACTGGTGACAGACCCTGCATACCAGAAACCTTTACTTCATGGTACATTGTTGGCAGAGGTCTGAACACTGTGATGCCAGACTGTGGCTGTGGGTCCTTCGGACCTTTCTTGGCCTTCCTGTTTTTCTCAATCACAGCCACAACCTATTAGGAAGCTGGTGTGAAAATTGTGTCTAGTTTTACAGTAGCATTTGAATTCTACAGACTCTCTCCCTACCTTTCTAGTGATTTTCTTTTACTTCCATTTCCTAATGTACTCGATGGGTCCTGTTTGTTTGTCTTAGACACTCTCTGGTAGCCGAGGCTTTCCTCACTATGGAGCTAAGAATGGCCCGTTCCTCCTGTCTTTTCTTCCCGTGTACCACCATCCCTGCCTTAGGTGGTGCTGAGGATCAAAGCCAGGGCTCTGCACATGCTAGACAAGTGCTCTACCATCTGAGCTACATCCCCAGCCCTTGTTTAGCTTTTGAGACATTAGTCCTGGACTCCTGATCCTCCTTCCTCATCACGGTCTAGCTTTGTCTCATCGATGTTTTGTTTGAGACAAACTCTCTCTGTGTAGCCCAGACTGGCCACCCAATTCCTTAGCCTCTTGCCTCCACCTTCCAAGTGCTGTGAGAACACAAGCAACCACTACAGTATTTTGCTGGTTTTTGAGTGTCCGCCTTCTGCAAGTTTCCTTCCAGGCAGAATGAAGCTAGTCTCTGAGCTTTGTTTCTTCCCTACGCATGAGAGACAGGAGGATTCCCCGGGTCTGGTGATACTCAAATGCCTTCCGATGTAAAGCAGGGTCTATCCGCTCCCGCCTCCCTGCCCTGCTGCTTACCACTGGGAAGTAAAGACTGCGTAGATGCGGGGAACAGAGGCAGAACCGGCGGGCAGCAGGACCGCGTGGCGGATGATGTTGAATGGCAGCTGCCCTGGCTGAGCGCAGAGCAACTGGGCTTTCAGGAAGGTGGTCCATTTCTTCTGCAGCAGCTTTTCACCGCCTACGTCGTTCTGGGGGAACCGATGGAGTCAAGACCTTGTTGCGGGCGAACCAGTCCAACCCACCTCTTCCCCATTCCCATTGGCTCCCAAGCAACCAGCCCTGACGGGGGCGGGGGTGGGGTGGGGTGGGGGGGGCCCTCGGGGCAGACCTTGCAGACTCGAGCCACCCTGGATGTGTACAGCTCCTCAAAGAAGTCAAACTCGCTGGCTGTCTCCTCAAAGAAGAAATAGACGACCTGGGTAGATGGAATGGCTGCCACGAAGGAGGCGTCCGCTGTGGGGGCAGGACAGACAGGCTTAGGGACTGAGCCTCGGGATGCTTAGGGTTCCCTTAATGACACGGTAGGGTGGATTCTGAGGCTCAGGGCAGAGGTTGTCTCCCATCTTTTGCCACGTCCTTTTCTCCTTTTTGAGACAGGGCTTTACTATAGCTCTGACTGGCTTGAAACTCGCTGTGTAATTCAGGCTGGCCTCCCTTTAGAGAGATACATCTGATGCCGCCTCTGCCTACCAGATGTTGGGATGAAAGATATGGACCCACCCCAGCCAGCTGGAGTACTTTAATTTGTTTTCCAAAAGAGAGCTGAGTGAATAAAAACAAATCCCAGACCTAGGGTCAGGAAAGGGGCCCAAACTTTGGCTGACTGGGAGTCAAGGACTTACGGTGCAGCCAGCGTAGGAAGATGTCAGTCTTGAGGACAGGCTGGGATCCCAGTGTCCGCATCAGGATGGGCTCGCTGCCCAGGAAGTTGTTCATGGTGCCAGAATAGAGCATCCCATCTAAAACCAGGGAGAGGGAAAAGAAGCAATTATCAGGGGAAGGCTGCCCCGCTCTCCTCAGACATGCCTTCCTTCTATTCTGTATCTTCTTGCAAAACCCCAAAGCAGAGCTCGTGTTGGCCCCACACACACATACCCAGCACCCTCCTTAGATCCCTCTGCTCACAGGCAATGGCCTGTGTAGCCTTCTGTATTAGGCACTTGCTGGTCTTTTTCTGGTCTTTCCTCAAACACCAATCCCAGAAAAATGACTGACTTGTGCTCACACACCCCGGGTCCCTGTTAGTCAATGGCCATCTCCTGTAGGAAACCAGGGTGGGAGGTCTGTGATGGCTGGTGTCCAGGCAGAGGCACAGGACTTCAGCACCCAGCTCCACGTGTAGGCCCTTCGGAGAGTCGTCCCGCACACAAAGTGGTTAAACAACTGGCCCAACTTCAGGACTCACCTGGTGCCTTACCGACCATTAGGCCATGTATCTACCCGCATGGATTTCCTTGCACCCCTTTGGGGACACTTTCAGAAGGGGTAGTGACTGGCCTGCCTGGTTCTCCCTATGATTCTGCCCCAGCTCTGAGGCTCTTGGTTTTCTCTGTCCCTTTCTTTGGAAAACTATCATATCTCATTTTCCCTAGAGTTGCTAGAAAGGGCAAGTTTCAAGATGTCTGGAAAGCCCAACACTCACCAACCAAGACAGCTGTGTGCTTGTGAACAGGGTCAAAGGGGCTTTGGCCCTTCCCATCCATGACCTTGTCCTTCAAGATGGGCAACAGGAAGGAATCTTGGAGTTCCTAGAGGGGGGAAGAGGCTGGGAGCCCAGAATGCCAGGGTCGCACGTCTGAGAGATGAGGAGCGTGAGGAAGTAAAAGGGACAGAGAGGGAAATTGGTCTGGGGCTAGGAATCTTCCAAGGGTCCTCGGGGACCAGAGATTCCCAAAGCTACGGAGCACAGGTTGGGGTGGGTGTGAAGTGGGGTGGGGGGGCTGTGAGCAAGCAGTGTATCAGACAACTCACAATGAAGGTACAGGCAGGGCTGAAGGCAAAGGTCCCACAGGCATACAGGTGGGTGGCATTGTAAGAGACCAGCACACGAATGAAGTTGAAACACTGTGTCTAGGGAGAAGCAGAGAGATGAGGCTGTCAGGTTCATTACCTGCCTCCTGGGGTCTTAGAGGAAGCTTCCCACCCCCATCCGGAATCCCCAGTGGAGAGAAGGGTTGAGATCAAGAAACTTGACAGAACATGATCCACCGAATAAACACAGAAACAGGTCCTCCTCCGCCCACCCCTGTGGTCACCAGGGATGGTCTCTGGTCACCAGGATTCTGTCACCCTTCCTCTGCTCCCACCTGCATTTACCTCGTTGCTCTTCTTCTTAAAGGCACATTCGTTTTTTTTTCTCTCACTGGCTGGCCAGGGTATCTAAAGTGGAGAGTTGAAAGGGGTAGATGAAAGGAAAGGAGTTCTTTTTGGTTTTTCTGTAAGTCACCACCACCCCCGTCTCCTGCACACCCCAGCTCTGATGTAAAACCACCAGAAAGTGCTTAGTGAAGTTCTGGTAGGCGGTCACAATGCCAATGTGATCAGGACTCTGACATCCATAGCATTAGGGTTCGTCAGGACATGGCTCTGTGGTAGACAGATCTGGAGTTCAAATTTAGCCTGGGCCAACAACTTGATCGTGCACTCTGGCTCCTTTCCACAGCCTATGGGTGGTTACAGCAGGATGCATGTGGAAGTGTCTGGCATACACTGCAGCGGTTATAAACCACACATTTCCTGGGGGAGCCTGTCAGCCCCTTAAAGAAGCTGCAGAGGAGGGGTGCAGATATCAGACTTAGGGTCTCTGGCACTCTGCCACTGAATGATGCTCCTGGTCCAAGACTCTGGGATTTTACCTATACCCCACATGTGCAGAAGGTCAAGAGACCACGCACTGAGAAGGAGCCATGAGATGGGCCTTCTTCCTTCCCCACCCCCTTCCCTCACATTGCTGCCATTAGAGCAATGATAAAACAAGAATCGGGGATTTCTCTCTCTCATAGGTGCACATCAAATTGTTTGAGTCAAAGTTTTAAATCTCCTGTGCAAGCAATTTCTATATCAGCCATTGGAGTGGCTAATGTCACTGTGAGGCCACAGCAGCATGTCCCTTCTGTTATCGCTGGACCTTAGTCCCTGGCTTCCTCACCATGTTCCTCAGCCTTGGGATTCCTGGGTTCTGGATATTCAAGGCCAGGATGGCCTCCCGAGCCCCCACATAGAGTGTGTTGCCATCTCCGCTCAGGAGCAGCGTGTCAAAGTCTCGGAGGCCTTTTTGTTGGAAGAAGCTGAGGGCCCGGTGCCCATCTCCTGTTGGGAGGCAGTGATAAGGAGAGGAAGAGCTGTGAGCAGCGGCTGATCCCTGAGGCAAAGGTGGGGGAGGGGTGGCGGGCCTCAGCAGCTGTGCCCCACTCTTCACTGGCAGCCCCTCCCCCCTCCCCTGAACCCCCAATAGCAGGCATCTGAACTTTGTGTGCTAGTCCTCAGAAAAGTGCCAAAGACAGGGTAGTGATAGCTTCGGGCTGTTGCCAGGATTGGGGAGGTGAAATTGCTGAAGACACAGACAGCCCATGAAGTGAGGTTAGAAGATGCATTCTCAGGCCTGGGGGGACGCAGTGAGGCAGGAGGGGAGAAGAGCTGACAGGTAGACACAGGAAGGGGTTCTCAACCACAAGCAGCAGTGGTTGGTAGCTGTCATCCACACTTCAAGGCTTATCACAGTTTCGGATTCCTGCCACCCCCATTTCCTCCGTTTCCTCCCCTTGCTCTATTATAGGAATTGCCCATCAATGCTGCGGCTGAAAAGGCTACTTCCTCTCCGTTTCTGAGCCCCATCAGTGTGGGCATTCCTGGGTGCCACTGGACATGCTGAATATGTTGGTTAGTAGGGCATGTCCACTACCTAGCTTGGTGGTGTGTATGCATTCACACACACGCAAATGTGTGGGCTCCTGCCACACTAGCAAGGAGGAAGGAGCATGTCAGATACTCTCATGAGCGCCTTCAAACTTTTGCTTTGGTCAGAGGACAACTTGGTTGTTCCTGGTTTGGCCTTAGGAAATGTGGGGGTCAAAAGGAACCAGAAAACAAAATGGAAAAGGTACTATATAGGTTGGCCTACCCTGAACTCTGAAGAGGGCTCATTGTACTTCCCCTGGAAACACAGGCTTGTTTGTGTCTGCATTCCCATCCCACCAGAGATGCCTCTTTCCACTGACCGGAACATCTCCTTTACTATTTTGACTCAGAAGGATGCTAAGTGACAGCCGTGAGCAGAACTGCCTTACTTCTTCGTGTGTATGTGTATGTGTATGTGTGTGTGTGTGTGTGTGAGAGAGAGACAGAGACAGAGACAGAGAGACAGAGAGAGACAGAGAGAGATTTCCTAGAACTAAGGGTGTCAGAAGCCCAACAGCCTCATGAAGAAACCATTGAGGTGGGGTGAATTGCTAGGATCCCTTCTGGTGGCCACTCTACTGGACAGGATCTGGCCTGGTGTGGCCTCTGCAGTTGGCTTGGGTTCTCCAGCTCCTCAGCATGAGCTTTGGCTTTAGAGCTCCTGGGGCTGTGAAAGCCATTGGGAATTTAAGGCTCCTTACTTGGTTACGGCAACATTTGAAGGAAAGAAACTTGGCAGAGAAGGGCAACAGTGACCCTTCCTTCCCTTCCAGATCAACTTATACCTCAGTGGCCTCCTCTTCTCTCAACCCCTCTGAGGCTCCCTAGCATCTCCGTTTCTCCATCCTATTTCATTCTCTCTGGCGCATCCTTCTCCTTCCTCGGCCCCTTCATCTCTGCAGTACCATCCATACCTCCCGGGTAGCAGACACTTACCTGCATGGTATTTGACTCTGGGCATGGGCCCCTGCCCACCAGTGCCAGAAGCAGGTGGCAGTGATGGCAACAGGAACAGTTGGAAGAATAAAACGACCAGGAGACTCCAGAGGTCCTGGCCCAGAGATGGTAGGGCCATGGTCAGCCGGATACAGTCACCAGATGGTTCTGAGGAAACAGGCACTCTCTGGGTTAGCCATGCTTACCACACCCTTCCTGAGGGCCAATAGAAGAGCCCCAGGGGGGCAGAAGTTCCTCTCTGGAAGGGCCCTCAGAGTCTCACTTCCATCCACGCTTGGACCCTGCCTCCAGCTGCCAGCCGGTCAGGGTGCCGCTGTGGCCCACGCTGTACCTCTGGTCTTCTACTATCAAAACACTACCTTGCCATTTCTTACCTGGTTCACAGGAAAATTCCTTTCCACTCTTGCCCCTTAGCATCTCCTGGCCCCAACCTTCAGAGCTCTGATCATCTCTGGCCCTGGGCAAAGGGCTTCTGAGGAACTAGTTCCTGTATGCAAAAGGTAGATTCCCCAGGCTGGCCTGTCACTCAGCTGTGCTATGACATCTTCTACTTACCACTCACCCCAACCCAGGCAGACACCATACCCTCTCCCCCAGCCCCCAGGGGCTCTGACTCTTGTTTAATTGGGCCCATCTAGCCTTCTTCTTAGGGGTAGGTGCATGCCAATTTATCTACTAGTTTGATCAGCCCTCTGTATTTCCTGGGAGAGGCCTGGGTAGGAGACAGTGGCAGACTCTCAACTTCTCCAGCCCCCCCCCCCCCGGCTCATTGTCTGCCTCCCTGGAGCTCTGCATCAGCCTCTCTCATGACCACTGAATACAGGTCACCCCCCGTCCCCCCTCCCCCACCATCTCACATACCCTTGAGCCAGCCACACTGAGAAGTCCTGTGTTCAAACTCTGAATCAGGGTGCCATTCAAGGCAAAGAAGGGGGTCCACAAAAGAAAAGCAGACTCAGCCCGGCTGGAATGGGAGCGCGGCCCTCCAGGCACCCATCCTGCCAGAGCCAGTGTGGGTTTCAGGCCAGGGAAACCAGAATTTCTACCTCGAGTTGTGACAGATCCTGGCTGGCTTGGGCGGAAGTTGGTGGATCAGGGCGGGGAGACTGGCAGAGGGGGGAGTAGGGGTGAGGCTCGAAAGCCTTGCAGGAGACACACCTCCCTCCCTCCTTGGTCTATCCAGAAATTAAGAGTTCCTTCTCGGCCAGGTTAGTGATGCCTTTGTTCCTCTGGCACATTGCTTCCAACCTAAGTTCTTGCTCAAGAGAGTTCAGTATCATATGGTCTTTTCTATTCCTTTTCTCTCTGACCCCATAGTGGGGTTCCCCCACTGCCACACACTGAGACCTCCCGACCTCCCACACCAGAGAGACCATATTTAAAGCTGGGTATAGTGATGCATACCTTTAATCCCAGCACTTGGAAGGAAGAGGCAGGCAGATCTCTGAGTTCAAAGCCAGCCTGGGCTACAGAGTGAGCTTCAGGACATCCAGGGCTACAAAGTAAAACCCTGTCTCAAACCAAACCAAAAAAAAAAAAAAAAAAAAAAAAAATTCCCCTATATTTGTATTAGGTTTTTCCCTATGACTTTGCTGAGGAAGCCCTAGTAATTTAATGTCTCGGGAAATTCAAGAAATTTCCTGTTTGAGCTCATGCTTCATGGGATACACTTTGGAGCTGAGGCACCCAGCTGGAATGGTGGCTGGTCCCTCCTCCCCAAAGGTTCCAGGAAAAACCTCATAACGCAGGGTTAATGAGTAACCAAGGGCTCCTAGGCCAATAAAGAGTGGTTGGGCTACTGCCCACTCGCCCAGGTCAGCTGACTTCAGGTTAAAGAACACAAGAACCCAAGACTGGTCTACCTCCAGGACATACCCTTTCTCCATCCTAAACACAATTCTCACTGCCAGGATGGTCCCCTCCGGGGGCTATCCTCCACCCTTCCAGTTACAGCTCCCGGGCTGGGAGCATTCCTCGTAGAGCCCCTTGGCATTCTCTTCAACCCTTTACCTTCTGCTCCCGTTCTCTGCTATGGCTGGGAGCTGGGCTCACACTGACTCCTGATGGCTACATCTGTCAAAGCTTGCTAAGACACCCCCAAACTCTTATGCTCACGGTGAGGACTCTGCCAATCTCTCTGTTCTGACACAATCTTCTGAATCTCCTTGACCTCTAGCTCAGGCTTGGGAAGCCACCACCCCAGGGCCTCTCTTTGGAGACAGATTGGCCTATCTGGGTCACAGGGAGGAGCTATGACAAGGGAACCAGAGGAACAGCTCCAGTTCCATCCTCTCTACTCTGTTCCTGTCCCCAGGCCTCCTTACAAGTGCTCTCCCAGTCCCTCTGACGATGTGAGGAGCTCACTCTGGGACTTCAGGCTTCCCAACTTTAGCAGGCAGGTTCTACTACAGTCCCCTTGCACGGAGAAGGGAGGTACAGTTGGGTGGTTGTACAGCCTGACGCCTTCTACTTCAGACCTGTCTAATTCGGAAGCTCTCCCTACACGGCTGGCTTCTTCAGTCCCATCTCCTGCCCTACTGAATAACTCATCTCAGAACTGCTCAACAGAGGGAGGACCAAGCATGGGGTGGGAGGAGCACCCTCTTCCTGCCAGGAACCAATCACTCTGACTGACTCCTGACTCAGAAATCTCCCCTGAAGAGAGGCCATCTGATGTCAACTTCAGCCCAGGTGCTTCCGGCCCCTGGGTGCCACCCCACTCTCTCACAGTGCCTTTCAGGTCAAGAAGAGAGACGCAGGTGGGGAGAGAGGTGCTTGGCCCCAAGAGCTCATCTCTTACTCCCCTGAATCTCACCTGTACGAATGTACACAGGGTCCTGCCTTCAGAAGAAGCCATGCTGGGAATTCCCTCTTGCTATTGCTGTCTAGAGAAAGCCTTCATCACTTTTTTTTTTTTCTTTTAAAGAAAGGACATTTTCATTCACACCCGGGCCCCACAAATAATGCAGCAGGCTCTGCTTCCAGGACACCCAGAACTGGAAAGCCATACACCCTCTCTCACTACACAAATGAGGAGACCAAGGCCAGTAACCGGAAGCATCTGAGGTAGGATTGGCAGCAGGCGGTAAGCAGTCAATAGAGCAGTGGTTCCCAACCTGTGGGATGCGACCTCTATAGGATGTGGATGGGAGAGTGGGGGATGGTCCAAATGACCCTTCCATAGGGGTCGCCGAAGACTATCAGAAAACACAGATATTTAACATTACGAATCATACGGGTAGCAGAACCACAGTTATGAAGTATCGGTGAAAATAATTTCATGGTTGGGGTCACCACCACATAAGAAACTGTATCAAAGGGTCATAGTATTAGGAAGGTTGGGAATCACTGCTATAGAGGGGAAAAAAAAAAGCCATTTTCCCTGCCCCTGCTCTCCCCAGCCAATTCTCCATAAGCCTTGGAGCTCAGTCTAGGGGAAACCCCAGGACCATGTTAGCCCCAGGAAATCACAGCATTAAACTTCAGCTCCTCTGTCGGATTCCAGTTCTCCCAAGTCCTCCCCTCAACCCCTAGACCACAGAGACTAGCCCCTTCCTATGGGACTTGATCAGCAAAAGTAGAGGTGGGAGCAGGGGTGAGGAGGGGTGAATTGCGGAGGGTCAGTTCCTCATCCTATTCTTGTCATTCTGGAGCCCCTGCCTTACATGGATTCTTCAGTGATGAGCCAGCTTCATCCATGAAATGGCATGTGTAGTGCCCCCAGCCTCCTTCTCTTCCTAGCCTTAGGGGGTAACCCTTAGCAGAGCAAGATCTTGGGAAACAACCTTTTCCAGTTCCCCTTTTAACCCATGGCCCTGCCCCTTTTTTATGATTGTAGCCAGTCAAATCAGCTTACATGAATTTGAATGCCTACTCAGGGGGTTCATTAAGGAGGCCCCCAGTCTGTGTCCCTAGCACCCCCCTCCCACACAGATACCTTTTCCTGTCCCTGCAGGTCTCCTGCATTCTTATCAACACACACACACACACACACACACACACACACACACACACACACACACTCCATCAATCTAACCCCTTACCCAGTGCCTCTTGGGCTCCCTCTCCCAGTCTGGCTAGTGCTGGAAGCTGCGTTGAGCATTACACACAATGGTCTGACTCCTCTGTCTGCCCCTCCTCAGGGCAGAGTCAGCGCCAGACAATGGCCCGCCCCTCTGTTCCGCACTGTCTGTCGGCTCCCCTGCTTCTTACCTGGAGCTCGGGATTCCGCTATGCTTCCCTTCCCCCGGAATGCCGGGCGCTTGGCTTTCCGATCTCTGAGTGCCTCCTTCCCGCCACCCTCCCACCCCCATCCTCAACCCCATCCCACCTCACTGGTCCTTAGTCACCATGGCGACCGCATCTCTAAGTGGGAGGGACTAGAATCTCCCCATATTCTTCCTCCTCCTCTCCTGTCCCACTGTGCCCCACTTCTGTGGCTCCTGGTTTCTCATTTGTGGAGGCAGGACCCCAGATGTGGCAAGGGGCGGGGGATACTCTAACCCCTGGGTCCTTGCTCAGCTCCTTTGCCCACCCTCAGGCAGGCCAGTGTGCAGATAACATGTTAAAGAGACCAGTGAGGCAAGCCCCTTAATGGCCAGTTTCTCTTCATCCCTGGCTTTCCTAAGTACTGCAAATGCATGGGGAAGATGTACCTGGATGCTAGCCAACCACCTACAACGGGAGTTTACCAATGAGGATGTATACAAACATAAATACAAGTATGCAGGGGTTTCCACCAAGATGCTTAAGAAACAATCTTCATTAATATTCTGACCTCTAGGGGAGGGGCTGCTTTTCCCAGGTTCAGGTCCTGCATTTCCTTCCTAAGCCACCTTATCAAGATAGCAGTATCTCCAGGAGCTCTCGACGATACCCCCTGAGACCAACTAGAAGGGGAAAAAGTCTGTGATGTAAGAGGCAGACTTCAGAAAGAACTTCCGAAAAGTCTAACAGTGGAACAGAAGATTAGAAACAACAGTGACCTGGATTCTTTCTTGTTTGGGAAACAACAGAGGTAAGCAGAGGTTTGGGGAAGCTTTAGAAGCTGCAACAGAACTCCTGTCTCTGCAGGGCCTTTCTTTAAGGGAGGAACTAAGAGAGACTGACTCTAACGGCTGGTTTTCTAGGGATGCAAGACTGCCCATTGGGTACCATGGGCCTAAGAAACAGTGTCTCTGGGTGCCAACCTGATGACCTATAACTTGCTGTGTGAACCCAGGTTGGACCCTTGCCCTCTCTGGCTCTCATAAGTAAAAGAAGGGCTCTTCAGGCCATGGTGAGCAGCCTGGCTCCTCTTCAGATTTCATAGTATTTTTAGGAAAAAGGAAGTGAGTGCCCTGGAGGGGCCAGGCAGGGCAGCAGGCTTTGAAGGGCAATCCTGGTTCCCTTTTGAGGCTAGGCTGAGATGGGGTAAGCATTTCCGTCCAGGGTGGGATGATGAGGACACGCCATGTGCTGGCACTTTCTAGTAGAAGCGGATCCAGCAGGGCCACCCGCGTGCTCCTATTTCTGACCTTCCACCCTCACAGTCCCTGCATTCTAGGCATGGGGCTTTTGTGCCCTTGCTCCAGGCACTCTCTCAGGCCCTTGAGGGAAAAGCAAGGTTGGTGCAGAAGAACCCATCCCATTGAGGTCCTTGATTCCCGGCCACTATCACCCTTGCTCCAAGAGTAGGTGAGCCCAGTCTATGGGAAGATTGGAATGGAAGGGACTGCCTACCACGGTGATCCAAGGAAAGGGGTGCCTTCGGGTCTCTAGGGTTCGTTGGTGTCCGGGTCTGCCCAGTCTTACCTTGGAGCTAAGTTATCCAAACATGTGAACAGGGGTTTAAGTTCTTGAGTGGCTGTGGTTGGAAAGGGGACCGGTTGAGTGACCTGACACCCAGCTCTCTTGTTCTCAACTCTCAGGGGGAAAGAAACGAGCCATTGCCTCTGATGCACTGAATGGTGGCCTAGCCTCAGTTTCTCCAGCTGTGGGAAGTTGGGGTAGCCAGTACTGTTGATCTTGGGAAGGGCAGCGAGTGACTGAAGGAATTTAACAAACGAAGGTCTCAGGGGGAAATGAGACTGGGAGGGAGGTAAAGAGACCCAGGCAAACTGTGGCTGAAGAATCATTCCTAAAGATTCCTGGGGATGCCCTGCCCCCCACCCTGGCAGAGGCCAGAGACAGCCCCCACACACACTCCACCATGATGTTCTGAACCAGGCACACACACTCTTCATGTCCTGGCATCCCACTCCCATGCCACCCCCAGGGATCACAGGTCCCTCATCCACCATTTCACACCTTACCCCAAGAAGTACAGACCCCTAACCCAGGCGTCCGAGACTTCCAGCAGAATCTGTACCCGGCAGGGGCGGAGCGAGGACAGGCATGGTAGGGGAGAGGGCCTGCCAGCCCCCTCCAGTGTCCCAGTTCCCAGGCAGCTCTTAAAGAGACCAGGGAGAATTAGCCAGGGGCGGCTTAAGAGGTGATTGTAGAGGAAGCAGCCCTGTGAGAACTTGACCCCATCCCACCTTCCTCAAAAGTCTCCAGACTTCTCTGCCTGTCCAGTTCCTCACTCCATGAGGACTGCCTTTTTGGCTACCCAGCTTTGACCACTGTCTCCCAAGTCCTGTGCTTTGTTCCCCTTGGGCTCTTGCCCACTACCTCCCCTCCCCCATACTCCTGCCACCTCAGTCTCTAGTGAGGAGTGCCAACTGGCACTGACAGGAACGAGGTATGGAGAACAATCCCAAGAAGAAGAAAAAAAAAAACCTGAGATGGAGCTGTGTGTGTTTTGGGTGGGGGGGGGGGGGAGGGGTAAACCCTCATAGTCGGTCTGGACGGACAGAGGGACTCTTCTTGGGAACCCCCACAAGACTCCTTTTCTTTGTTCATCAGGCTCTGGAGAGGCTGAGAGAGGGAGGGGCCTGGACACTCTCCTTTTCTACTTCTGATGGCCATAGATGTGACAGGGAAGGGAAATGTAGTCCCAGCTTGGGATGTAGAATCTGAAAGATTAGAAGTTCAATAGTATGTGGTGGCCCAGACCTTTAGTTCCAGTGAACACAGGCAGATCTTTGTGTGTTCAAGGCTAGCCTGGCCTACATAGTGAGTTCCAGGCCAGCCAGAGTTGTCTGGTGAGGCTCTGTCTCAAAACAAATAAACAAAACAAAATATTCAACAAACAAAAAGGATGTTCAAGGCCAGACTTGGGCTACACAGGAGACCTTATCTCAAAAAGTCTGAGAAGCTGGCTAAGTTTGGAAAACAGTTGCCACACAAGCTCAAGGACCTGAGTTCAATTCACAAGCAGCAATGAGAAAAAGCCAGGTGTAGCAATGAGCCCCTATAATCCCGGTTCTAAGGAGGAGGAAACAGAAAGATCCCTGGGTCTTGCTGGCCGGCCGGCCAATCTAACTCAGTTAGTGAGCTCGGGGTTCAGTGAGACATCCTATCTAGAAAAATAAGGTGGATCCTGGAGCTGGAGAGGTACTCAATGGTTAAAAGCACTGAAAAAAGAAAGAAAGAAAGAAAGAAAGAAAGAAAGAAAGAAAGAAAGAAAGAAAGAAAGAAAGCAAAGAAGAAAAGCCAGTAAATAAATCTTTAAAAGGTAGGGGGACTGGACAGATGGCTTAGTGGTTAAGAGCACTGACTGTTCTTCCTGAGGTCCTGAGTTCAATTCCCAGCAACCACATGGTGGCTCACAGCCATCTGTAATGAGATCTGATGCCCTCTTCTGGTGTGTCTGAAAATGGCTACAGTGCACTCATACATTCATACATAAAATAAATAAATCTTTAAAAAAAAAAAAAGAAGGAAAGAAGGAAGGAGATAATAAAATAAAGAAGGAAGGAAGGAAAGCAATCCTTGGTAGAACACTTCCTTAGAATTCCTGAGACCCTGGCTTCAGGATCTAGAGGGGAAGACAGCTCAGTCAGTGAAGTGTTTACCTCATAAACACAAGGACCTGACATCTGACCCCAGAATCCACATACAAAGTATAGGTGCAGTGGTGCATTCTGGGAATCCTAGCACTGGGGAGGCCAAGATAGAAGGATCTTTGGTCTCTAGCCATCTATACTACCTAGTGAGCCCTAGGCCAATGACAGGCCTTGTCTTAAAGGAGGTGAACTAGCTTCCTGAGCTCTGTGCACAAACGTGCACACACAGGTACACCCATGTGCATGTGCACATGTCTACACACACACACACACACTTCTGTGCACAGAAAAGAAATGTTAAAAGTGCATAATGCTCTTACAAAAAGGACCCAAGTTTGGACCCCAGTATCCACAACTAGTGGCTCACAGCAAGTGTCTCTCCAGCTCCAGGGATCTGATATTCTCTTCTAGTTTTCACAGGAACCTACATGCATGTGTGCATACATACATGCAGATATACACACATAGATAAAAGTGAAGTAACTGTTTTTAAGTATAGATTGATCTTTCCAGTGAGCTGAGTGGGAATGGAAAAGGCAGCAGAATCCAGGATGCTTCGGGGGTTCTGAGCCTGGGTAAATGGACAGGAGGTGTCATTGGGGCTGATGGCAAAGACTAAGAACATTTGAAGGCTGAGGATCGGGTTGGAGAGATGGCTTACTGGCTGCTCTTCCAGGGGTCCTGAGTTCAAATCCCAGAAACCATGTGGAGGCTCACAACCATCTGTAATGGGATCTGATGCCCTCTTCTGGTGCGTCTGAAGACAGCTACAGTGTGCTCACATATAAAATAAGTAAATATTTAAAAAGCAAGCAAGCTGAGGATCAGACTTGCTATGTAGCAAAAGATGACTTTAAACTCCTGCTCTCCTGCGTCCGTCTCTCAAGTACTGGGATTATTGGTGGGCCCCCCAGGCTTGCTTGCTCTCTTTAAGTCTGAGATGCCGTAATGAAGGTCTTCGAGTGAACACTAAAGCAAAGGAAAGGCCTGCAAGTCACTGCTGCATGCATGATATTCAAAGGCCCTGGTTCCAAGGACGCCTCTCAAGTTTGAGTGCAGATAGGAAACTGAGCCCTGGTCACCCCACGGCCCAGTAACCAGGGAGAGAGGAAGAAGCAGTGAAATTGGCTAAGAACAGTGAGTCACCTGGGACAAACAAGGTCAAGTAAAGTGGAGACTGAGATGTGGTCATTGGGTTAACAGAGTGCATTATGGGGCTTTGGAGACCTTGGCAAGAGCAGCCTATGGTGGGACACAGGAAACACAACAGCAGCTTTGAGTGAGAATGGGAGTCTGAAGAGAGGGGACCAAGGGTATGGACACCTGAGCTGGTAACCACAATCCCAAGGGTATAGTCATGAATTTGAAAAATCAGTCAACTAGCCACTAGGCATGGTGGCACACATCTTTAGTGCCAGCACCTGAGAGGCAGAAGTAGATGGATATCTGTGAGTTCAAGGTCAGCTGAGTCCACACAGTGAGCTTTAGGTTAGCCAGAGCAAAAAAAAAAAAAAAAAAAAAAAGTCAGGCTTCTGTCCCACAAAATTACCTGATGTGGACATATGTATTTGTATTTCTCTTTTGCCCGCTCCTGTGTGTGTGTGTGTGTGTGTGTGTGTGTGTGTGTGTGAAATGTCTTAACATTTGTGTTTGAATGTGCATAGATTCCTGCTGCTGTAAAGCCTTAGTTGGTCCTAGTGGGAAATCGTCCTTCTGTAATGAGAAGTGTTCTGACTCATGGCTGGTCAACTCTCCTGAGACAAAGCTGACTGTTGTGTAACACTCTGGGGAAATGTAAAAAAAAAAAAAAAAAAATGTCTACTCACCCCGAATAGGGAATCAAAGACAGACCAAAGTGTGTGTACACCACAAGTGTCCAACTCGGTGAACAAGTGAGCTTTAGTAGGGGTTTCAGGGTTACTTACAGAAGCACACAGCCTACCCCAGCTTGAGTAACAGCTGAATCTGGGAGCCCAAGGCACACTCACAACTTACATGTCGCACCTGTCTTAGTGTCCTTTTCACATACCTCAGTTGCTCCGGCCTCTTCCTGGCATTTGTACTGGGTTCGGCTTCTAGGCAGCTCAGCTTGTCCCAGAGCATCTCTCAGCAGGCCTTACTGCTTTGTGTACACTCAGGGGCCTATCAAACCTGCCTAGTCAGGGACTAACTGACCAGATGTTAACTCAAAGGCAACTTTGTTGTGTAGCAATATCTTGCAAACAGAAACATGTCCACCCTGGAGAGAGGATAACCAAAACTCAGGAAATCCCTGAAATTTAACAGATTCATCAGGTCCCTCCTTCCCAGAGATTATGTAACAAGGCACTTTCAGAGAGCTTCCAGAATACAATTATCATGTGTCTATCACCAGACTGTGTTGGGCTTTTCCAGCCCAGTATGAGAAGCCATGAAACTTGCACCCCTGGATCTGAAGAATTCTTAGGCAGCTAGGCCGGTCTGTCAGGCTCCTCTGCCCCAGCTGCTGTTCTGTTTCTAGCACCTTGGAAGGAGGCCTTGTCAATCTTGTACATTTCTGGTACTTCCTAGGACTTTTACGTTTGTTCGACTTCCTGGGTTTTAATGAACTTTCCTCCAGGATGTAATGTTTCAGCACTGAGTAAGCTGAGCCAGCACTCCACTCCTTGTCTCAGCTCTTACTTCTCTCTGCCTCCTTTTTTCATAATGTTCTCTGAGCCTTAGAAAGGGGACACAGATGTTTGATTATTTTCTTCCACCTGTGGCTGAGTACTGGGCCACTAGCCACAGTAGTAGCCATGTAGTCTCGAGAGCTTGACAAGTTAGGAGTCTGTGTAGAACACCTCTCATTCCAAGATTAAGGCTCCTGGATCTGGAGAGATGGCTCGGTGGTTAAGAGCACTTTCTACATTTCCAGAGGACTCGGGTTAGATTACTAGCATCTAATGGTAGCTCACATCTCTAGATCTGGGGATCCAAATGGCACTTCTGATTTCTGAGGGCACAGACACACATTTAAGCAAAACACCCATACACACAAAACAAAACAAAAAAGCCAGGTATGGTGCCACATGCCTTTAATCAAGGCACTCAGGCAGAGACACGTGGATCTCTGAGTTTGAGGCCAGCCTGGTCTACAGAGTGTGTTTCAGGACAGCCGGGGCTACACAGAGAAACCCTATCTCAAAAAGTAAAATACTAACAAAAAGAGCAATGTTGGGTAAAACATGGGTGGGAGTCATTAGTGCATCTTGCCTCCAGACTCCATGGACATTTTTCCCACAGGCCACCAGGCTTTGTCATCCTGCTATGAGGACACTGCACATCTCCCCACCTGGATGGTCTCCTCAGGGCCAGCATGCACTGCTCTGCTCAGCTCAGGCCCACAGGCCTAATCAATCCTGCTGGAGGCTGCAGTTCTGATGGTCTCTGGTCAGCTAGCTCTGTAGCCCTTTCCTTTCCAACAGCGACACCTGGTGGTCAAACGTGTCTTGGTAGAGCAGACAGTCTTCATCTCCAGCACACTCTCCTTTTCAATCTCTACTTGCATTCATTTATTTTTTATGTGTACAATTGTTTTGCTTGTGTGTGTTTAAAGGCACACACCTTTACCCATGTAAAGGTACCATGGGTACCTTGTGCCCATGGAGGCCAGAACAGGTCTCCATATCCTTGAAGCTATAATTTTCCAGATCACTGTAAGATACTGAACCAGGGTTCTGGGGAAGAGCATCACGTACTATTAACCACTGAGCCATCTCTCCAGTCCCTACAATAATGTCTTGATCTGGGAATCCAGATGGCCTTTTGTCCTTCTTTGCCTTTCTTCTTTTTTTTTTCTTTTTCATATTTGTTTGTGGTGGTTCCTGAGTGTATGTATGTGGTGTGCCACATGTATGCAGGAATCTACTGATTCCAGAAGAGGGTATCAGATACCCTGAAACTTGAGCTATAGATAATTGTTATCCACTATCTGGGTTCTAGGAACTGAACCTGAAAGAGGTTCTAGGAACTGAACCTGAAAGAGGTTCTAGTAACTGAACCTGAAAGAGGACAAGTACGTCTCAAGGCTGAGAACGAAAACCGCAGACCACCTGGTCTCGATAAAGTCTGGTTCCCCAGTCCTGAGAAAAAACAAGTATGAAGGTCGGCGTGCCCCAAAACAGAGTGGCCTAGAGTTGAATCGTGTCCAAAATAGGCAGAGTGTGCCAATTTGAATGAACCAATGAAATTGCTATGTGCCTGTTGCTAACTGCTTATGTGATTTTTCCCTATAAATACTTCTCCCCATTTGAGTTCGGGTTGACTCCTCTATCTCCCTCGTGAGATATGTGTTGTCCCCAGAGCTCTGCCTCTTCCCCCCCCCCCAAATAAACCTTTTTTGCCTGATTGCAGCAAGATTGGCTCTCCGTGAGTTCTTGGGTTCGAGTTCTCCCAGGACTTGAGTGAGGGGCTTCCCCAGTTCGGAGGTCTTTCAAACCCAGGTCTTCTTTCTGCCAGAGCTGTAAGCAATTTTAACCATTGAGCCATCTCTCCAGCTCTGAATATGTTTGTTGTTTTTGTTTGTTTGTTTTTAAGATTTATTTATGTATGTATGTATGTATGTATGTATGTATATATGTATGTATGTATGTATGTATGTATATGAGTACACTGTAGCTGTCTTCAGATACACCAGAAGAGGGCATCAGATCCCATTACAGATGGTTGTGAGCCACCGTGTGGATGCTGGGATTTGAACTCAGGACCTCTGGAAAAGCAATCAGTGATCTTAACTGAGCCATCTCATCAGTCCTCTTAGTCAGGATTTCTATTTATTCCTACACAAAACATCATGACCAAGAAGCAAGTTGGGGAGGAAAGGGTTTATTCAGCTTAGACTTACACATTGCTGTTCATCACCAAAGAAAGTCAGGACTGGGACTCAAGCAGATCAGGAAGCAGGAGCTGATGCAGAGGCCATGGAGGGATGTTACTTACTGGCTTGCTTCCCCTGGCTTGCTCAGCCTGCTTTCTTATAGAACCCAGGTCTACCAGCCCAGGGATGGCACCACCCACAATGGGCAGGACCTTCCTCCTTGATCACTAGTTGAGAAAATGCCTTACAGCTGGATCTCATGGAGGCATTTCCTCAACTGAGGCTCCTTTCTCTGTAATGACTCCAGCTTGTGTCAAATTAACACACAAAACATTTGGTACAAAGGTAAAGTTAGTTTGTAGAAGGAAGCATCCATGTTTAAATGTGATGTCTAATTAAGTAGCAGACAAATCAGAGAAAGTTTTGACAAAACAGGATATGCCCAGCTCTCACAAGAAGAAAGAGAAAAGGGAAACTATTTAAGGGAGTAGTGCAGAGAGAGAGAAAGAAGGCGATTTTACTGGGAGAACTTAAAGAGACAGGGTTCAGAGAGAACAAGGTAGACATAGATGAAGGCTGAACGTACCAGAGAACAAAAAAAAAAGGAGCCCAAAGATTAGAACAGATTGCTAGAAGCAATTCAGAAGAAGCCAAGAGAGATGCCAGTTTGAATCAGTCAGCATGGAGAGGAGTTTGAGCCAAGACAGCTGAGTTGAACCAGCCAGCCAGAGATCAGAAAGAACAAGAAAAGGTGAGCCTGTGGATGAAGATGTAGAATTCTTGGTTCCTTTTCCAGCACCACAATGGCCTGGCCACTGCCATGATCCCCGCCATGAAAATAATGGGTAAGCCTCTGAAGCTGCAAGCTGGCTTTAATTAAATGTTGTTCTTTATAAGAGATGCTGTGTACCCAAGAAACAACTCACAGACCATATGAAGCTCAAAAACAGAACGGCCAAAAAATGGAAGCCTCAGTCCTTCTTAGAAAAAAAAAACCAAAAAACAAACAAAAAAAAAAAAAAAAAAAAAAAACAATAAGTGTACAGCACCCTCTCAGAGTGGGGTACACCTAGACCTTAAAGCATTAATAACTCAAGAGTCAAGGAGATAGCCTTGTGGCAATTTTTTGGTATTTAAAAATCATTATGTTTAATCTTTACACACCAAGAAAACTTTGACTATTTCCATGTTACGTTTTGTTTTATATGTACTTTATGCTTATGGTAACTAGTAAGATTTCAATGCCGAGCTTTAAAAAAAATCAAGTACTGACAAAAATATATTCATATTTTTTATGCCAAAATGTTTTTCTTAAAAAATCTTACCTGTATCTCTGTTTTTTTAAAATAAAGTTGTAAGGAAAAAAAAGAGATGCTGTGGTCTTGGTGTCTCTTCACAACAGTGAAACTCTCACTCAGATCCCCTAGAAGCTGAAGTTACAAGGTGTGTGTGTGTGTGGGGGGACTTGTTCTAGTTTGCTCTGTCTTAATTAGGGTTCTGTTGTAAAGAGACACCACAGCCACAGCAACTCTTATCAAGAAAAACATTTAATTGAAGCTGGATTATAATTCAGGAGCTTAGTCCATTATTGTCATGGGGGGAGAGGTGTGGTGGCATGCTGGCAGACACAGGGCGGGAGAGGTGACCAAGAGTTCTATATCAGGACTGACAAGCTGCAGGAAGAGAAAGAGACACTTCTCTTGGCTTGAGTCCATTCCCAGTGACACTTCCTCCAACAAGGCCACACCTACTCCAATTTTCATTCAAACCACCACTCTTTCTACTACTGTGGTAATATGTATTATCTACTATGAAAGAACAACTCTTCTTTTCTTTTCTTTTTTTAAGATTTATTTATTTATTATATATAAGTACATCTCTTCAGACACACAGAAGAGGGCATCAGATCCCGTTACAGATGGTTGTGAGCCACCGTGTGGTTGCTGGGAATTGAACTCAGGACCTCTGGAAGAGAGCAGTCAGTGCTCTAACCACTGAGCAATCTCTCCAGCACCATGGCAACTCTTATAAAGGAAAACATTTCATTGGGGCTGGCTTACAGTTCAGAGGTTTAGTCCATTGTCTTCATGGTGGGAAGCATGGTGGCACAAAAGCAGATATAGTGGGGGAGGGTTTGCTGAGAGTACTACATCTTGATCTACAGGCAGCAGAAGGGGACTGTCTGCCACACTGGGCACAGCTTGAGCATGTCTACAAGACCTCAGAGTCCACCTCCACAGTGACACACTTCCTCCACAAGGCCATACCTCCTAATGGTGCCTATAATAGTCTATAAGGGCCATTCCTAGCCAAACCGGCACCCCACCCCCTACCACATGAGGAAATGGAGCATTCCAAGGACATCCTTCCTCACACAGCTCAGTCTCTGCTTCCTTCAGGACATACAGAGGAACACTAGAGGAATCTGGAATGTTAAACATGGCTGTTCCCTTATGGTAGGAATGGATAACCTTATCTGCCTAGAAGGTTGGTTACCTTTGCTCTGTCTGTGTGGCCAGAGACTTTTCCAGCACCAGACCCCTCCCCACCCCCCACCCCCCACCCCTGCCCAGACCCTTATCATTCATTTGTTTTTCTCAGTCAACTATAGAACTTACCTTCATGGCCCTTACAAAGAGTTCAATGTAGCCATGCCTCAAAGATACTTAGGGACTCTTTGTTGTGAACTCGGGATTGAGTTAATGATCACCAGGATAAGGTTTTATCCAAATTGTGCTGTGCTTAAGTATGCCTAAAATAAACCACTTGGAGTCAGACTCCAGAAGTTTGAGCCAACACCCGCTCTTTAGTTCTGCTGAACCAGACTACCTTCTTGCCTCCCTTGGCTGTGTGGGTCAAAGAGACCCCTGTGGCTTCCTGTCTCGGCACTTATGCAGGGGCTGTGCAATCCGCTCTCCACAGTTCATCAAGTGTTAATTGTGTGGTGTGGCCTTTCCTGGGGAGGTACAAATGAACAGGCACTTGTTCACCCGAGATATAGCAACAAGGACAGACCTAGACATTGCTAGGCATGGTGGCCTATCTCTAAAATCTTAATAATTGGCAGGTGGATCTTTGGGAGCTCAAGGTTAGACTGGTCTATACAACAAGTTCCAGTCAATATGGGCTGCAAAGTGAGACTGTTTCAAAAAAGGAAAACCAGAGAAAGAAGTTATTCTGCACAAGTCTCCTTAGTGAGCCAGTGTGTTTGTTGAAGTTACAAGAGTGGAGGAGAGTTCCTCCCAGAAACTTTGGTGACCCAGAGGCAGCTGCACAAGCTAAAAGCCACCCCCAGCTGGGAAAGGGCTGGGGACCTTTGTATGCTTAGAGCTCCGTGAAAATCTCTTCTGCACAGCTACTCTTACTGCTTATCTTGCCTTGTGAATCTTCTCAATTTCAGGAGCTTCCTGAGACCTGCAAGCTTGTTTTCTGCCTGAGCCTCATTTCATCTATCTCCTCAGTAGTAAAGAGCCTCCCCGCAGTTTTGAAAAAATAGCTGACCACAGCTAATTAGCTTGGTAATTGTTTTACAATGATTACATTTAAAAAAATTTATTTTATGTATGAGTACCCTGTTGCTGTCTTCAGACACACCAGAAGAGGGCATCAGATCCCATTACAGACAGTCATGAGCCACCATGTGGTTGCTAGGAATTGAACTCAGGACCTCTGGAAAAGCAGTCAGTAGAGATAGGTAGAGATAGATAAACTTCAGAAGAGAAAACTCTCTTAATCTGAAAAATAAATGTTTATCATGGTGGCTCATGCTGAAAATCCTTGAACTCAGGAGGCTGAGGCAGGAGGATCATCATGAATTCCAGACCAGTCTGAGCTACAGATGAAAGAATAAAAAATATAGCCTAACCCCTCCAAGGACCCCATGCTAAAGGAGCCTTAACCCCTCGCCCTAGTGACTTCTGACCGCCATTGCCACCCCCATCCAGGAGACCGAGAAAATACAGACCTCTGACTATAGGGAAGCGATTGGTTTGTGATTCACGGGCTTTGCAATGATTGGTTGTAATTCACAGGCTTTTGTTATGAAATGATTGGTTTGTGATTCGCGGGCTTTGCCATGATTGGCAGGCTTTGTTGTGAGCCATATAAAATCTGTCCCTATTCTGCCCTTGTGGTCCGCAGCCCTCTACTCCAACATGGTTGTGGGCCCCAAGAGTGCTCGGAATAAAAATCCTCTTGCAGTTTGCATCAATACCATTTCTCGTGAGTGATTTGGGGTGCCACCATTCCTGGGAAGTGCAGAGAACCCGTCTCACAAAACCAACTGCATTAGTTACTTATCATATGGATTTGACAAGACACCTGACAGAAACAATATAAGACAAGATGGCACACAACTTTATCCCAGCAATAGGGAGTAAAATGCAGGTGGATCTCTGTGAGTTCAAGGCCAGCCTTGTCTACAAACTAAATTCCAGAGCAACCAGGGATACACAGGGGAACCCTGTCTGGAAAAACAAAACAAACAACAACAAAGAAAAAATACCCTAACAACTTGAAGAAAGAAGGATTTATTTAGCTTGGAGTTTGGCAGGGACTGTACAGTGACAGTTGGGGGAGGAAGGGTACCTGATAGGAAACTCATCCAATGCCAGACGTTCTTACTGAGTGGAACTACATTTCCTCAGGGCAGAGAGCTGGCTGCTGACAGCTGTCAAAACAGCAGCCGGTTTAAAGAAAACAAAAGACCCAGCCACATAAAACCCCTGCTGAACAGAATTGGCAGTCAGAGCCCAAGGCACCAAAGCAGTCGGCAGAAACCTGCACAGCCCAACAGCAACTGTGCACACAGCAGGAAACCTAAGTTTGAAGGCTTGTCCCTGGTTGGTGTCTTAAGTCTCACTTATCTGCATACCCCATTCAGGTGGTTTCTCAATACATTAGGCTTCAGGGCACTTTCTTTTCTGAGCTTTATGATGTAAGGCACAGGAGATTTCAGAAACCCAGCCCTCACACATACCCCTGCCTCAAGACTCACCAAAGACCAGCTTCCAGGACTTTATTCCAGGAAAGCTCATTCCATTCCTGCCTCTGCCACCAGAGACCTAAGATTCCAGCCTTCAAGATCCACCAGAAACAGAAACCTGGGCCTGTTGCTTCCCTGTAAACAATGGCATGAGAGGGACTGTCTCACCTGGTGCCCGAAAAGCCATCCAAGAAGTTCTGAACTGTAGCAACCACAGATTAGTTTTCTCTCTCTCTGTTGTCTTTTATTTTTCTTTTCTTTTTTAAAAGATTTCTTTATTTCATGTATGTGCATATACTGTATGCTGTCTTCAGACACACCAGAAGAGGGCATCAGATCTCATTACAGAGACTGTGAGCCATGATGTGGTGGCTGGGATTTGAACTGAGGACCTCTGGAAGAGCAGGCAGTGCTCTTAACCACTGAGCCATCTCTCCAGCCCGTCTTTTATTTTTTTCAAGACAGGGTTTCTCTATGTATCACGGTTGTCCTTGAACTCACTCTGTAGACCAGGCTGCCTCCAACTCAAAGATCTGCCTGTCTGCCTCCTGGGTGCTGGGATTAAAGGTGTGCCCCACCACTCTTAGTTCAGTTTTCTTATAGGATACTCTGGGTGTCCCTTATTATCAACAGCCTTAACATATAAATAAATATCGTCTACCCTTCTACCTGTTTTTTTTTTTTTTTTTTTTGGATTCTTTTAATGGAAATGCCTAGGAATGTGGAGATATGTGTAGCTACATATCTCAAGAAGTGTTTTTTTGTTTGTTTGTTTGTTTTCTAGTGCTGGGGATAGAACATGAGATGGTAAATCTCACCCCCCCCCCTTTTTTTTTTTTTTTCATGGCAGGGTTTCTATGTGTAGCCCTGGCTATCCTAGAACTCACTCTGTAGACCAGGCTGGCCTTAAACTCATAGACATCCACCTGCCTCTCCCTCCCAAGTGCTGGAACTAGAAGTGTGTGCCAGCATATCCAGCGTGATGACCTCTATTGTCCACCTGCCTTTGTGTGGAGTGACCTGAGATACACCTCTGGTATGTCTGGAGTGGAGCGGTTCTAGAGATGTTCAGCTAAGGTCGGCAGCCCTCCTAAAGTGAATAAAAAGGAAAAGAGCAAAGAGGGTGAGACCTGGGTCCAAGCCATAGCACCATGTAAACCAGATGGGCTGGTGTGGTTGGTACCTGGAATCCTAGCACTCAGGAATAGAGGTAGGTTCAGTGTCATCCTCAACTACACAGGGAGTTCTCAAGGCTAGGGGGAGATATACTAGCCTCTAAGAAAAAATAAGGCAGGAGCAGACTCTGTCAGCCATGGCCTCTTCCTGCCATCTGACCCAATGTGATCCACTGCCTCAGCCTTCCCCTGTCATATCTTACTACAGAGACCAGCTGACTCAGAACTGAACCAAGGACATAGGTAGGTTGCTCAGAAGATAAGCACACTCCACTAAGCTTGACACCTGCGCTTGTCCCAGGACCTGCACAGCTGAAAGCCGTTCCCAAGGGGTGTTCTCTGATGTCCACATTTGTGAGAGATAGATAGATAGATAGATAGATAGATAGATAGATAGATAGATAGGGAGATAGGTAGGTAGGTAGGGGCTGGAGAGATGGCTCAGTGGTTAAGAGCACTGACTGCTCTTCCAGAGGTCCTGAGTTCAATTCCCAGCAACCACATGGTGGCTCATAACCATCTGTAATGGGGGATCTGATGCCCTCCTCTGGTCTGTCTGAAGACAGATACAGTGCACTTATATAATTAAATAAATAAGTAAATAAATCTCTAAAAAAGAAATAGATGAATAGACAGACAGACAGGGAAGTGGATGGATGGATAGGTGTTAAAAATAAGCAAACCTGGGAGGGGTTGGAAGGATGGCTCAGCAGTTAAGAGAACTGACTGCTCTCTCAGAGGACCCTGGTTTGACTCCCAGCACCCACATAGCAGCTCATAATTGTGTGCGACTCAGTTCTAATTCCCTCCTCTGATCTTTAAAGACACCAGGCACACAAGTGGGGATTGACATCCATGCAGCCAAAACACTCATACATAGTATAAATCTTTTTAAAAGATGGATTTATTTACTTTATATAAGTACACTGTTATCTTCACACACACCAGAAGAGGGCATCGGATCCAACAGATGGTTGTGAGCCACCATGTGGTTGCTGGGAATTGAACTCAGGACCTTTGGAAGAGCAGTCAGTGCTCTTAACCGCCGAGCCACAGGATTACATTTTTAAAACATGTAAACAAAGTGTTTCTTTGAGGCCATAATGCTAAATTGTGTATATCTCCAAGGGGAGAGGAAGTGGGTGGGGGGAGACGGGGACGGACACTGGGGATTTACACTCAAAGCCGCTGTTTACCTCGGTATTTTAGCACTTGCCTTAATAGCCTTGAGCTCTTGGCAAAAGCTGACTTTGAGACCCTTGGGTGCAGGTGAAGAAGGTAAGGCCTCAGGCTTTCTCCATTCTCAAGTTCCATCTCTGCTCTTAGCCAGGCCCTAGCTTCCTGCACCCGCATGATGCCTGGGGGGGGGGGTGTGGTCGGACTCTTGGCACCCCCAGGTGCCCTGACTGGGAAGTGCATGTATGCACATCCTGCAATCCAGAAGAGTGGGCTGTGAACTGTTCCCCTGCCCCTTGATGCCATTGCCATGGGCAGGCTGACAGAGGATACACACCCGTCTGGATTCTCACCAACCCCTACCTCTCCCCATCCCTTCTGATGCTCTGCGGCCTCAGCCTAGGAGATGTCTAGGACTTTGAGCATGATTCCAGAGCCCTTTCTCCTCATCCCAAATTAATTAATAATTAATTTGGAAAAAGGGTCTCAAACTGATGGCAACCCTCCTACTCCAATCTCCTAAACGTTGGGATAACAAAGATGAGGACCACATCCTGATTTTTCCCCCGTGCTGGAGATGGACTAGAGCAGCCAGGATGTTAGAAAAGCCTGCTACAAGCAACACCATGGCCCTCTCAAATAGTTAAAGTGACTTTTAAAATTATGCTTGTTTATTGTGGATGAGGCATTGTGTAGCAGTTTCCTCTGAGAGTAAAACCCTTCCATCTTGGGGCTGGAGGAAATGGCTGGGCAGTTAAGAGTCCAGACTTTGCAGCAGACCTGAGTTGGCTTCTCCACATCATGCGAAGGGATCTAGCGTCCTCTTCTGGCCTCTATGGGGACATGCCCTCATATGCACTTGTGTGCATGAGCACACACACACAGAGAACTTTGAAATAAAAATAATTAGTTTTTTAAAAAAAACCTTTCCAGATTGGGGATTTAGCTCAGTGGCAGAGCACTAGCCTAGCAAGCGAAAGGCCCTGGGTTCAGGCCTCAGCTCCGGGGAAAACTAATAAACTTTCATCTTGGAGGGACGTTTATTAAGACACAGGATGTTCAGAGTAGGCATGGTGACCCACACATTTGATCCCAGTTCTAGGGAGGTAGAGGCAGATAGATCTCTGGGAGATCAAGGAGTCTGCATAGGGAGTTCCTGAAGAGCCATGAATACACTGTGGGGCATTGTGTCTAAAGGGGTGGGACTAAAACAAGACGTCTGGCTTGTCTGACAAGAAGGTGCAATACTCCATCTTGCTAAGGTAATTTGTTAAGCTCAGAAAGTAAAGAACTTTTTTTTAAAGATTTATTTATTTATCATATATGAGTACAATGTAGCTGTCTTCAGACACATCAGAAGGGAGCATCAGATCTCATTATAGGTGGCTGTGAGCCACCAGGTGGTTGCTGGGATTTGAACTTAGGACCTCTGGAAGAGAGCAATCAGTGTTCTTAACCACTGAACCATCTCTCCAACCTGAAAGTAAACAACTTAATAACTTCAGGAAGTCCCTGAAACTGACCAGGGAGGTGCCTCTGTCCTCAAGATATATGAGCAATAGGAACTACTCAGAAACAAACTAAGCTGCTTGGAGGCAGAGACTAGTTGATCTGGCTGGAAGCTGAGGTACCTGGAAAGGACATCCTGCAACCTGTTGAGCTACCTGCAGGCTGTGCTCCAGGTTTTCACACTGGGTGAGCTTTGGTGGCTCCTTACTTTGATCTATTGTCATTTCTCTACCTAGGGTCAGTAGGCATTGTTGCCTACTGTGGACCCCAAGACTGTACACTGGAGAAACCTGTTTCTAGTTGTGGTGTGGCTCAGCCCTAGCATATACCTTTAATTCAAGAGCTTTCTGTTTACTGTGAACAAGATTAATAAAACCAACCACAGGTCAAGAGGCAGAGCAAGCAACCTGTTGACAGGGAGTGAACATAGGGGGAAAAGTGAAAGGAAGAGTGAAAGGAAGTCAGGAAGATAGAGACATACAGGATCTAGAAAGGAGGGACATTCCGTTGGAAAGGTTTTTTAAACCGGGTGGAGAAAGAGAAACGTTTTTTTTCTTTCTGGGATGTCAGTTGAGGAGGAAGGCCAGCTGGGTACTGTCTCCTCTGAGCTAGCAGGCTGGCTCAACTCTACATTTGGTAAAATCAAATGTTCAGAATTTTATTTTAAAAACAATTCTTTTCCAGTCTCCCCAAGAGTGATATCACACTGCTAAAGGGAACATGGAGGCCAGAAGATAGTGTGTAGGCCTTAGCTCTCCCTTTCCATCATGTAGGTCTCAGGGGTGGGATTTAGGTTAGCAAGTGTCTTTACCAGTAAAGCCATCTCTTGGACTCAAGCATTTTGGGTTTTCTTTCTTGGTTTTAATTTTTTGAGACAGGGTCTCTTCTATATAGCCCTGGTTGCTGTAACTTGTTATGTAACAGGCTGGCAACAGCGTGCCTGGCTCTATGATTTAAAGATTTATGTATATGAGTACACTGTAGCTGTCTTCAGACACACCAGAAGGGGACATCAGATCCCATTACAGATGGTTGTGAGCCACCATGTGATTGCTGGGAATTGAACTCAGGACCTCTGGAAGAGCAGTCAGTGCTCTTAACCACTGAGCCATCTCTCCAACTCCAGGTCTCAGGAATTCTAAGGAAGCATTCTACCAAGAATTGCTTTCCTTCCTTTCTTCTTTATTTTATTCTCTTTCCTTCTTTCCTTCTTTTTTAAAAAGATTTATTTATTTTATGTATGAATGTATGAGTACACTGTAGCCGTTTTCAGACACACCAGAAGATCTCATTACAGATGGTTGTGAGTCACCATGTGGTTGGTGAGAATTGAACTCAGGACCTCTGGAAGAGTAGCCAATGCTCTTAACCATTGAGCCATCTCTCCAACCCAAGGCTCAATGATTTGAAAAGGTTTAATTGTGTGTCGGGGGCGGGGGCATGCATATGTGAAGTAAATATACTTGGAGTTCTGGCGACAGGTTGCATGTCCTAGAGGTGAAGTTTCAGGCAGTCGGGAGCTACTTGATAGGAGGGCTGGGAACCAAACTCAGGTCCTCTTAAGACACTACACGCTCCTAACTTCAATTAGCACTCAACCACTTTTGGCTGAATGCCCAGCTCTTTTACCCAGGAAAGACATATATTTTGTGTTCAAAACAGGGTCTTGTGAATACCAGACTAGCCTCAAACTCACCACGCCTCAGCTTTTTCTTTCTTTCCTGAGAGTATCTCAGCCTACCAAGGCAATCGCAGTATCCAGGGGCCTGGGACTACAGGTACAGCCTTTGCAAGGGAAGCTCTGCCCTCCATCTGACTGTGTTCTCCCATCTGATGCACATGTGGCTGACCCCATTTAGAAGGTGCTGGTACAGTGCTGAGTGGATGAGGGTTCGAAAGGGCACACCCTTTTCACCTGCCATGTGCTGATCTTTATTGAAGCCCTCCTCAGTACCCAACACACACCTTCATAGCCGGGTAGCATCGATATGTAACAAATGTGTGGCGCCTGCGTGTGCATGTGCCCCTGGAAATACACGTGACACCCAACAAAGAGACACCACAGCATCTGGGATGGAAACAACTAGTGTATTGATTTGGGGGGAGAGCAGAGGTGCAGATGGGAAACGGGGTGAAGGGTTCCTTAGTGTTTGCTGTAGCCACCAATCACCACACCTTCAAGTCTTCTCACCAGCCCCAGCAGGTTCTCCCCATCCCTGGGAGCCTTGGTCCTTCACTCTTCCCCTGTTCCACTTAACACTGCCCTCCACTGACAGGACAGAGCCTACCAGGCTCAGGAGCTGGGAAAGGTAGGCTCAAACTGATCTTCCCTTCTCCTTCCCCATCATCGTTCCCATCTCTTGTCTAAATAAAATACAGGGAAAAAAAGCAAGCATGGCAGATTTGCCTCTGGGAATCCACTCGCCCCAGGCTAGGGAAAGGCAGGAAGAGGGTAAGGCAGGCAAGAGGAGCCTCGGCCAAGTGTAGTGAGCCAGGAGGGGCTTGACCTCTCTCAGGCATCCTCTCTGCACCCCATTTCTCTGCAGCTGGCATGGCAGTGGGCCAGCTGTCTGGAGGAGGCTGGTAAAGAGAACTCCATGCCTGCCTCTCAGGCACCATGTCACAGGGTCCTGGGATGAGGGCAAAGCCAAGGCAGCAGGTCAAAAATCTAGACTCTACAAAAGCAGTCCTTTCCCCGGGCTCCCAAGAGAAGCCCTTCGGTTTTAAGGCAGATACAGGGAAAGAAAGGGGAAGGATTTAGGATTGAGATAAAGACTTTTTTTTTTTTTTGGCTTGTGTTTTTCCTTCAGTACAAAACCACTGTAGAAAATAACTTCTCTTAGAAAAAAAAAAAAAAAAAGTAGAAGGGAAAAAAAAAAAACCAAAGGCAGGGGATAAATTTTTCTTTGGCTTCAGATCTGCTCTCATAAGGTGCAGAGCAGATGGCATGTGGTGAAGAGGGAGCAGGTGGCCTCTGCCCCCACCCCTGCCTGGCAGGTCCCAGATTACATGATGCTGCAGTTCTGGGAGCTCTAAGAGAGAAGAGAAGGCAGAGGTGTGAACAGCAGTGGCTGGCCCTTCCTCTCCCTCCCTGACCCCAAAGGGGGTGTGTGTGTCTCCCCAGCCCTCACCCTAACCTTGGTTCAGACAGGAAGGGCAGGGTGCAAGAGGGGCTGCAAGGAAGGGGACCCCACTCCCGTGGGCTGCCCTGCTCTACTGCTTAGTGAGCAGTGACCTGTAGGGCAGAAACAAAGAGGTGACTCACCTGGGTCCGGGGACTGGAGTTGCCCAGGAGGTAGGAGCGGGTGACTAGGTTGTCCCCGAAGCTGCCACCCCCACTGCCCCCCACACTGCGGAAGCTTCGGGTGACTGTGACACTGGAGGCGGAAGAGCCAGAGGAGATGGATCCGCCCACCTGGGCTCCTGAGCCACTGGCTGCCTTGTCAGCAGGCTGCCCACACGTCCCGCACAGTACGGTGCGTGAGCGCAGGTTGTACTCAGCGGGGTCCCCCGAGCTGCTGCAGTGGGAGCCCTGGGAAGGGAGACAAGGCTCAGGAGGGACAGCGAGTTTGGGACTGACTTCTTAGGACCAGCACCTAGGCTCTGGGCTCCTGTAGATTCCTGGCCGCCGTTGGGCAGGAAGGTGACCTCTGTCTGTACCCATCAGAGTGATAGGGACTTGGGCGGCCTGTGGCTGGGAGGAAGGGCATGACGGGGTGGGGGGGTAGGGGGGTAGGGGGGTAGGGGGTGGGCAAGAAGCCTTCGAAAGAAATAAAGTGCTGTGGCTTTGACTCTCTCCTGAATCCTGGACACTTAAGGGACAATCAGGAGAGAGACAGAAGATGGAGAAACTTAATTTGTGAGGGGACAGGAACGAGAGAAAACATTGTTGCAGGGAAATCTGAGGAGAAGCATGCAATAGGGTGGAAGAGGAGACAAGAAAAGCGTGCATGCAGTGGGAGTGAGTGGGGAAGAGAGGCAGGGCTGGGGCCATCTCTGTCCTCCCATCCCCTTCCCAGGAGACAAATCCAGATCTGTGTCCACTGCCACCGTGGGATAGTCCATGGTATCAGAAAGTTCCCACTCCCTTCCTTACCAGACACCTGGGTTCCCTGTTCAAGGTAGAGGGAGGAGAGAGAAGAAAGGCCAGGGCAGCAAGTGGCATTCCAAAACACTCTTTAATGAAAAGACTTTGGCATGGAGGTGGGAAAGCTGCTCTAGGCTGGCAGGGCTACCCCTGTGGGCTGGGCCTCAGCGTCGGCTGCCACTCACACGGTGGTGATGAAGCAGCTCATCTCCATCCTCGTCCTCATCGTCATTGTCCTCAACCATGGTCAATGAACGCACCAGCTTGCGCATGGCCACTTCCTGTGGGGACATAAGCCCAGCCCCATGAGTCAGGGGGTAGGGCTGTGCAGCCTGTCTACCCATAGTAGCCACCTAGAATCATCCCAGGCCTTATATAACCTTGCTCCAGGAAGGACTCAGCTGAGAACTCAGCGCTCTTTAAACTGGAGTCTGCTGTTAACACTCACTGGCTGACTTCCACCCATTATTCTACTGGGGAGACTTGTGGCTTGCTTACTGGGTGGGAACTGGACTCGGGGAAAGTGATCCTAAACCCCAGGCAGGGTCCCTTGGGTTGGAGGTAGCTAGTTCCCATTATGGCCACCAGGGGGAGCCCTGTCCAGCCAGCTACCGGCTACAGCATACTCACTTCTCCATTGGAGTTGATGAGAGCCGTGCGAAGGCTGCTCCCACAGCCCCAGGTGTTCTGTGCCTTCCACACCAAGTCAGTAGGGGGGCTATGGGTGGCCCCGGCTCCTGAAGCCCAGATCTGGGGAGAGATGGTTTAAGAGATGTACTTATTCTTAATGCTCCTGTCCTGAGGCCAACTTTTCCAGAGTCCCAAGTGCCAGCCCGCCCTTCCACTCACCGTCACCACCTGCCCGGCCTTTAGGATGAACTTCGGCGGGAAGCGGTATGTTATCAAAGGATCATCACCATTCTGACGCTTGATCTGCCAGTTGCCCATGGACTGGTCCTGCAAGTAGGGTGGAAGGGAGAGAACAGGGAGCTCAAGCTGGCTCTTGGCTTATCTCACTTAGGAGCTCAGGCAGGCTGGGAGCCGCCGCCTGCGTGGCGTATACCAGTTTCAGCTACTGTGGAGGGTGAGGGGCAGGGGAACAGCTTAACCCCAGGAGATCAAAACCAGCCAGGGCAAGACCCCATGGGGAAAAAAAGCAAAGCACCAGAAGGCAGGCCTCTGGCATTCAAACCTAGACTACTCACTCACTCAAGGGTCATACGGCGCCACACACACCTATATTCATTCCTCTTCCCAACTATTTAAAGATATAAGGACTAGCACACACTTCGGATTCTCAGCCAGGGCCACAGATGCTCCACGAGAACCAAGGGCTCCCAGCCACTGAAAATGAGACCCTGATCCGTAGGCCCACCTCGTTGGACTTGTTGCGCAGCCGCACAAACTTTCCCTCTTCATCTACTTCCTCTACCGCCACACGCCCGCTAGTGCGAGCATGCTGCGAGAAGCTGCTCCGGCTCTCGGAAGACTCCAGCTTGCGCTTTTTGGTCACACTGCCTCCGCCCTGAGACTGGGATGAGTGGGAGGAGGTGCGGCCACGGCTGCGCTGCGAGGTAGGGCTGGGGGACAGGCGCAGCCTGGGAAGGCAGAGACAAGATGCGGGGGGGGGGGGGGGGGGGGGGATATTAGTCGTGGTGGTTGCAGGCCAGGGGCCCCTGATAACGTCTCTAGACCCCTCCTAGTTCACCTCTCCTCCTCGCCCTCCAGCAGCTTTCGATAGGCATGGATCTCCATGTCCAGGGCCAACTTGATGTCCAGCAACTCCTGGTACTCATCTAGCTGCTGCTGCATCCTCGCCCGCATCTCGGCCATCTCTCGCTCTTTTTCAGCCAGCAGGCGCCGGCTAGTATCCCGCTCACGGGCCAGCGAGTCCTCCAGGTCACGCAGCTTTGCCTCCTTGGCTGCCAACTGGGGTGGGAAAAACAAGGTTCTGATGAGCTCCCAAGGACCAGGGCCGATGCCAGTGAAGAGGGAGGGGCACAGTGGAAGGCAGAGGGACACCCGGTATCTGTAGGTTCTCAATAGAGCCGCCGTGGCCTTATCCAGTGACTCTGAAGCCCTTCCTAACATCTGACTGAAACCCCTCATTCCAAGGCTAGGCCCCATTTCCTTTTGTCACAGATAGCACAACCAGCTAAAATAATATCGACAAAGTCACATCTCGCACTGCAGTGTCATGGGAGCTCCCAGATCTGGGAGTTGGGGAGGACGAGAATGTTTAGCATTTTCTATTTTTTAAAAGGATTTTTTAAAGGACATTTATTTATTTATGGTTTTTGAGACATCGGTAGACTTGAACTCTAAAGACCCGTCTGCCTCTGCCTCCATGAAAGGCATGTGCCACCACAGTCTGGCTTCTTTCTTTTTTGAGACAGGGTCTCAAACTTGGTATATGGTTGAGGATGACCTTGGAATCTCTGATCCTTCAGCCTGGGATGAAAGGTATGTACTACCATACAAAGGTTTTCTGTGGTCCTGGGGCTGGAACCCAGGCCTTCCTGCATGATAAGCAAGCACTGAACCAACCAAGCTACGTGCGCGATCCAAGGGATTGTCCACTTCCAAGTGGGGAATGCGGGTAGGTGTGTGACTCATGGAGAAAGCACCTGTCTACCATGCACAAGGGCTCTGATTCAGTCCCCCGCGCTCACAGGACGAACAGGACAAACCCTTCATACCCAGTCAAACAGAGGCTCTGAGGGTCAAGGCAAGCTAAAAGGGAATCCTTTTCCCCCCTGTCTCTCTTCTCAGTGGGTTTCTGCAGTGTCTGCTTAGACCAGTGCCACCGTGGGGGAGGGTAAGCTGGGGATCACCTGCTTCTGGAGCTGGCTGAGCTGGGCCGAGAGGCTGTCAATGCGGATTCGAGACTGCTGGAGTTCCTCATGGGCAGCCCCCACCAGGTTGCTGTTCCTCTCAGCAGACTGCCTGGCGTTATCCAGCTGCAGGAAGCACAGAGTTATTACAGCAGGAACCTGGAGGTGCGGCCGAGGACGGCACCCCCCTGCTGTAGCCTCAGGTCCCGGGCTACTGGATCCCCCACCACCATCCACCCGTCCGTAGGGCACACCGGCATGGTTAGGATAGGCTGCTACAGCAGCACCAGGGAGAGGGTGGGATGAGGCCAGCACCTTGGCAGAGTAGGTTTTTTCCAGCTCCTTCTTATACTGTTCCACCTGGTCCTCATGCTGGGCCCGCAGCTCCTGCAAAGCATCGGCCAGCCGGCTCTCAAACTCTCGCTGCTTCCCGTTATCAATCTCCACAAGCCGGGTCTCGTGCCGGCGTTTGGTCTCACGCAGTTCCTGAAAGTTAAGTGAAGACACATAGAACATCAGAATGGTTCCTCAGACCAGAAGTCCACGCTGCCTGTCTTGCCTTAACCCCACAGGCAGCCCTCGGTTAGTGTGGTATACAGGTGACCCTCCCAGCATGAGCCCCATGTCCAGCTGTCCATAATCAGCTCTCAGACCCCCACAGCATGATGCCTACCTCACTGTAAATGTTCTTCTGGAAGTCAAGTTCCTCCTTCAGGGTCTGTAGTCGGTTCTCAGCATCCACCCGCCTCAGCATCTCATCCTGAAGTTGCTTCTTAGCCTCACCTAGGGCTGCCTCAAGCTGAGAGGAAGAAAGGGAAGTTCATGGAGAGGGTACTCGGGACATGCCAGAGAAGTTGAGTGACGGCTGTCCCCAGGAGAGCAGGCCTAGAGGCAGTGAAGGCCTCCAATGCCCATGAGGGGAAGGATAGTCACATCCTCACAGTCACTACCCAGGGTAGCCGAGGCTTTAAGAAATCAACAGTGGGGCTGGAGAGATGGTTCAGCGGTTAGAGAGAGCACTGACTGCTCTTCCAGAGGTCCTGAGTTCAAATCCCAGCAACCACGTGGAGGCTCACAACCATCTGTAATGGGATCTGATGCCCTCTTCTGGTGTGTCTGAAGACAGCTACAGTGTACTTATATATAATAAATACAAAAAAAAAAAAAAAAAAGACTGAAGTCTTAATTAAGCAGATCCAAAAAATTATTGGAAATATATACTTTTTAATTTACTTATTGTGGTGCTGGAAATTGAACCCAAGGCTCTCCCATATACTAAACAAGTGCTATACCACTGAACTGCATTCCCAATTTCCCCCAGCCCATTTCATATGGTAACCTTGAACTCCTGATTCTCTTAAAATAAATAAACCTTTAAAAAAAGAAAAGAAACCAACAGTGAGGGCCTGTTATATGGCTCAGCAGGTGAGGGTGTTTGCCATTAGACACAGACAACCTAAGCTCTAGAGCCCTAATCCTAGAGCCCACATGGAAGAGGAGAGCACAGGTATCTGCAAGTTGTTCACTGGTCCTAATGTGTGAGGTGGCATGTTGGGGCCCACAAAAGAAAAAAAAAGTGACAAAACAAAAAAATTTAAATTAACAATTAACTCCCCTGTGTAGGATCTCCCTTTCTTGGCACAACACACAAGTTACTATGGAGGAGATCCACATTAGAATGTAGCAGGAACAGGAAGAAGGAAACAGTATGGGGGCAGGGGACAAAGCCTGGGAAGGCCTGGGACTCAAAGGACAGGTCAGTGGAGTCTGGGAAGGGACATTAGTGGCTGCAGGGACAGGTCAGGGACAAGCATCATCCTAAGTTGTCAGGAAGAGTGGTCCTGTTGAAGCTGAAGTGCTGTTGGGGGGTGTGGAGCAGGACCGGAGGCAAGGGCTAGACCAGGAGGAGGAGATACCCTCAACAGCTCTGGAGCATGGTTTCCAGAGGAAGCACCAAGCTAAGGCATTCATCTTGGGCAAGTGCAGGCTGCTCAGTAAGCCTGGAAGAGCTGGAGAGAGAGCTAAGGGAGGGAGGAGAGGAGGGGCCAGCCTTGGCTTTGGAGTCACTAAACTGTGTCCCTAACTTCTTCAGTCCTGCTCCATATTGTGCAGCATGAGAGATCAGAGGAGCAGAGAGGGGGACTTGGGAAGTAATGGACACAGTGTACACAAGGCAGCGCTGACCCACAGCTGGGTATAGGCAGCCATCAGCACTTTGTTATGGCCTCGGCGGACAGGTCTCTGGAGCGGTTGGAGCTGACTAGAGGAGACAGGAGGGGAGGAATCAGTGCTAGGCCGATTCTGATTCTAATCTATTCTTTGGCGGTGCCATTAAATAGAACTGGTTTGTGGGTTGCTTTAAGTTGCTGAGCTGCTCCTTGGTGGCCAAGGAAGGATGAGCAGTGTTCTAGACCAGCGAAGTGATGGTGAACAGGTGAATAGGACTCAATGCCAGGTCGGACCAGACACCTCCCAAGGTCCATTCATCAGGTGGGGTCACTGGGGTCACAGGAGGGCCCCAGACAGTGACTTACCTTGGCTACCTGTCCCCGCAGATCATGGAGCTCGCCTTCCAACGTGCGCTTCTCACTGAGAGCAGTGCTCAGAGCAGCTTCCTTGGAATTGAGAAGCGCCTCCAGGTCCTTGAGCCGGGCTTGTGCAGCCAACAAATCCCCCTCCTTCTTGGTATTGCTAGAAAAGAGAAGAGCAGGTTTCAGGAAGCTCATGTGTCTGGGGTGGAACCGCTCTGCGATCCCTGAAACTGTCAGAAGAGGGCATCCTTACATTAGGTTTGTTGGCATCCACCAGCTTCTGGGGCTGGGTTCTCACCACCCCTAAGATTTCCCAAAAGCCCCTTCTTGCTTCTCTACCCTTCCCATGACTCAGGGCCCAGGAACGTGCCTGGGGCCAATGGCGAAGCTAGATCAGATGATATGAATGCCTGGCTCTCTTTGCCTCCTATTCTCTCTAAAATAGACAGGGCACCTTTGTCTCCCATCCCTTCCCACACAGGGCCTTAACCTTTTCCTCCCCCTGGACTCCACCCGTTTGTTTCCCCATTCAGCTTGCTTCCCTCTTGAAGCAATGAGTGTCTTAGCCACACACACGTCCCAAGCCTTCGCCCCCCCCTCCAGTTGGAGTTTCAAATTAGTCTAATCTGTTCTGCCCATGTGGGACTTTGGGGGGAAAAAGTCTCCCTAGGGAAACGGGGAAGAGGATAAGGAAAGCATATGAGACCTTTCCCTTGGGATTTAGTCTTAAGACCTCTGAACTCCACATAGCTGAGGGATCCTCCCTCAGGTCCCTGACAGTAGGCTAAGCTCTCCCTACTGCTGGGCTTTCTGGCATCCGTTCCAGATGTCTATCCCAGGATTCCAGATCCGTGGGGTTCCAGTCTGGAGCCACACCCTATCCCTAGCTCCTCAAAGTAGACAAAGCTATTCAGTAAGTCTCTACCACTGGGGAATGCTTCAGCCTCCCCCACATTTCTGATTCTTTCTGCTAATGAACTGGAGTAGCAGAGAAATCCTCATTTCCTGAAAATCTCTGGAAAGCCTGAGAACTTTCCAGACAAAACCCCTTCATGAGAACTGGGGGTGGGGGGGAGCAGGAAACCCTGGGAGGGGGAAAGGGGGAGCAGTAGATTCTGGGAGAGGGTAAAGGGGAACAGTAGACCCTGGTACTAGTAACCACCTGCAGAATTATCTGTTCTCATCAGGAGTCCACCACAGCAAACGAGAAACTAAGGGCTGAGGGGATGGTTCTGGGTAAGGAACTTCCACATAAGCATGAGGAACTGAGTTTGGGTCCTCAGCCACAGAAAGCTGGGTAGGGTAACGCCTGTGTAAGCCCAGCATTTCTAAGGTGAGATAGGAGCTCAAGAGAACATCCCCAGGGGTTTGCAGCTCGATTACCCTGGCTGTACAGTTGCAAACAAGAAACCGTGTTTCAAGCTAAGTGAAGGGTAAAAGACCAACAGGGGAGGCTGTCCTCCGACCTCTGCCTCTAGTAGACCAGCACTCGAATGTGTGCATGCACATGATACATCCCAAAATTAAAAGGGACACAAGATGGGCAAGAAAAGCAAGGGGACCCACTTAGCGAGAGCAGCCCTGTCAACATTTTTCTCTTGCCACAAAATCTCTAAGCCGTAATAGATAGGCCTAGCGATTGGCCCTGCAGAAGCAGAGAAAAGGCTAGACTTGGGGAAGCTAAGGGGATAGGAGACACTTAGGAGGTTTCAGGAAGACATGTCCTCCACCTAGGTTCTGCTGGACTGGGAGGAACAGAGGGTCAGGGAAGAAGAGGCTGTTCCCGAGATGCTCCCTCCATACCTCAAAACAAACAATTTAATGCAATGGTGTCTTTCTCCTACAGAGGCCCTCCCAGAACCAGAGACTATTTCTCCTCCTCCATCTTAGCACGAAAAGCTAAAAATAAAGTCAAAACCCAGCTTAGGTTTTGGCTGCCATCCGGCCCAGCCCTGGCTAGAAGCACTGCCCCAACTTTCCATGACTTCAGAACTTTTCCGAAGCTGAGACAGCTGCAGGGGAGGAAAGAAAATGAAGAAAAAAACACGGGTGCAGCAAGTTGCAGAGACCGAAGCTGAGCTCCTTGGGCTGCATCCAAGGCTGGCAGCGGCTTCCCAGAGGGGGCCTCTCCATCCTGAAGGCCAACTGGCTGGGGTGCTGCTGGTGATGTGGGGGAGTCCTTCAGCCTCCCCTTTTTACAGATGAGGAAACTGAGGTGCAGAAGAGGATATGTGGCCAACATCAACCATGACAAACAGCCGCAGGGGCAGTGTTCTGGTGCCTTCCTATACTCCCCTACCCCCACCCACCACTGCCCTCCAAAGCCTTGGGTACAGAGAGACTGCAGAAATAAGCCAGGAGCAGGAGGAGTGGATCCCCTTCAACAAATCCATTCCTGACTGAGCTGAGGATGCTGTCTCAAGGATACTTCCTAGCCCTGAGTCTGTGGGCACTGGAGGTGGAATTCCCAGGGTTCCCCTTGTCCTTGGCTGTACTGGGATGTGGTGCAAACGGGGCTGGGTTTTTATGATCATCTAGTCACGTGTCATATAACAACGAAGTTGCATTGTGACAAGTTATTAACTAGTGTCATCATCACGCAAACATCACACACAGGGTGGTCACACAAGATGGCAGAAGTTTTGGGGACCCTCATTGTATATGGCTCGCCTCTGACAAAAACACTGTTATGTGGGACATGACTGTAACGGCAAATACTTCTCATGAGCTTATATGCCAGGCACTACTGGATGACAGCATTAACTGTCCTCAGAGATGGATGCTATTACCAGTGTGATAGAGAGAAGGTGGGTGGGGAGAGCTCCAGCCAGGGCCCTGCAGAAAGCAGAGCTTTCTGTAACCAGTTCAGTACACTGTACCTTCAGTGAGATCCAGGGGGCTGTCCCTCCATTCCTCAGGTCTCTTCCAGCGCTTTATGCTTTCTTTACCCAGCAGGAAGAGACTCCATTAAGGACAGAGATACACCCTGAAGCTGAGGGAAACCTCAAGCTCACATTATAAAGGAAGAACTTGCGGTTTCTTAGTCAGGCATGGGGAGCTCCATCTAGGGGGAACAAGCCACTATCACCCATGGGCTCATGACTCAGACCTTGGGAGCTCTGTAGACAGAGCCACAAGCTCGCCCTAAGAAATAGGGAGGGGAGCCTCCTTTCCCTTTCTCTTCTTCAAGGCATGGTTTCTCTATATAGCCCTGGCTGTCCCGGAACATTGTAGACCAGGCTGGCCTCTAATTCAGAGTCTGCCTCAGCCTCCCGAGTGCTGGGATTAAAGGTGTGCACCACCAAGCCTAAAAAAAAATTTTTTTTAACAACAAAAAATTTTAAAAGCATGCTTTAAATGTGGTATGGTGATATACAACTTTAGTCTCAGCACTTGGGAAGCAGAAGCAGGTATATCTCAGGAAGTTCAAGGCTAGCCTGATCTACATAGGTAGTTACAGGCCAGCAAGGACTACATAGTGAAATACAATTCTTTAAAAAGAACACATTTTGTGTATAGCAATGCAAGTTACATGTTTAACTACAAATTTTCATATCACTTAAAACAAATTTTTTAAAATAAGAATTTTTGAGTTAAATTCTCTATCAAACACCGTTTCCTTCCTAGGAGAGGAAGACCTCAGCCTGGACATGAAGAAACCGGACAGGCCTAGGCGGCTGTGTCTGTATAGAGGTGTGGTCCAGTTCCAGCCCACTGGGCGTGGTAGTGGGAAAGCTGGATTTGTGCTGGGTTGGTATGGAGGACTGGGTGGGGCAGACCAGGGGAGCTGGAAAGGGCTAGGAACCGGGGCTCCTCCTGTGACTCATGTTTAGAACCACAATACCAGGGCAGGGGGCGGGAAGTCGTCCAGTGCTCTCTGGGGGCGGTGAGACCCTGCCTGTCTATACCCTGTTCCAGGCCTGGTGCCATGCTCTGCGTGAGCAAAAGAGTGGTTGCAACCCCAGTGCCTCCAGGGGCCATAGGCAAGAAGGGTTGGGTATCCGGTTTAACTCATCCCAGTTGGAGCAATCCTGGCTCCAGGAGGGGCGTGGGGGAGGGGAGCAGAGCAGCCAGGAACGAGGTAAGTGAGAAGCCGCCGTGGGTGAGGGGTGGGGGGCAAGGCCGGGGTCCCGGGGCTGCTTTAGGGAAGAATGGCAGCAGTGGCAGAAGGGCTGGATGGGCACAGGGCCAGGCGCTGACCCGCCCACTGAGTCATCCTCCTCAGCCACCTCAGACGCCAGATATGGAAGCCGCCGCGCGGCCTGTTTGGCCTGGTTGCTGGGAGCAACAGCCCAAGCCCGGAGGGAGTGGCCTGCATTTCCTCCCCTGTCCTGGGGGAGGGACGGGCGGCCCAGACTCTACACGGGGCTAAAAATAAGGAGCGGGAGGGAATGACAGACCGGCCCGCGCCCAGCCCACCCCGCCGCCAGCCTCACCGGCCCTCAGCGTTCCCCATGGCTGGGCCAGAACAAGCAAGGCCTCGCGCCTTCCGGAAAGGTCCGGTGACCCCTGTGGCTGGGCAGGGTGCTGAGGTGCTGCTCCCAGGCCCTCCTGGGACCCTATACCTTGCTAACTTCCGGTCCTACCCTGCCCAAGCTGCTGCTCAACCTAGACCCATATTGGCTTATTTATTTTTATTCGTGACAAGCTCTCAGGTATCCTTGGGTGCCTCGAATTTGCTAAGTAGTCAAGGATGACCTTAAAGTGGGTGGCTGGGGGAGCACCCTCATAGAAGCAGAGGGAGGGGGGATGGGATAGAGGGTTTATAGAGGAGAAACCGGGAAAGGGGGTAACATTTGAAATGTAAATAAAATATATCCAATTAAAAAAAAGAAAGAAAGAAAGAAAAAGACCTTAAACTTCTGATCGTCCTGCCTCTACCTTCCAGTGTGGTTTATGGCATGCTGGGATCAAACCCAAACCCCGAAGTTCCTAAATGCTAGGCACGCTACATTCCCAGACCCTGTTTTTCCATTAACAGTGCAGTTTCCTTTATCTTAATTATGTAGACATGAATGATGCATACACTGCATATTACATACAGAAAACTTTCTGTATCTGGCCTACGACAGCAACCCCGCCCGTTCTCCACACCTTCACTGAGCTCCACCTCAGCCCAGGTTTTTACCTGTGGGATCTTTGGGTTTTTCTATATGTCCCCTTAATACCTTAAAGTTCAAGTGTTCAGGGCTTCTAGACTAACCTTTGGATTAATTTCTGTACTTTCTTTTACAGGTGTAGGCAGGAAAGCGTACAGAAGGCCAGGTCCAGACATTAAAAACTTACTTCAAACAGATAGGGACAAAGCAAAGAAAATGACATGGGGGCTGGGGTGTAATTTTTTGGGTCCAACTCCCAATATGAAAAGAGAAAGGAGGAGAGGGCTCGGGGTGTGAGGAAGGAGAAAGAGAAGGAAATGTTAGGAGGCAAATGGGCTAGAGACAGCAATGGAGACCCCATCAAAATGACAAAGGCCTAAGGAATACACCACCCTTGACTACCTCCAAATACTACCCCAGCTCTGGGCTCTGCAGCTCTCCACAATAACCACTGACTACTACTTGGTTTCTTGGCTGGTCTGTGGGTCCCTGACCACTTTCAAATTCTGGCAGGATGTGGCCGGCCCCACTCTGGCGTGCTAAGGAAGGAAGTGAGCAAGGCAGGTAGCCTTCCCCAAAACCTGTCCTATGAAACTCTGGATGGCTAATCATTTGAAAACCACAAGGTTAAGGCTGGGAGGTGGTGGCACAAGTCCCAGCACTTGGAAGGCAGAAGCAGGAGATTTGTGAGTTCAAGGCCAGTCTGGTCTATAGAGTGAGGTCCAGGATAACCAGGGCTACATGGAGAAATCCTGTCTTGAATAAAACAAAAAGAAAAAATACAGAAAACACACAGTAAGCATCACAGTATGGAACACCTCAGGCTTCCTGACGCAGGCACATGTGCCGGTGGTTGGCAAAGCTCAGCTTCCTTAAGCCTCTCAGACTACAGAACAAGGCCTGGAACCTAATGGGATCTGAGGCCTCAGATCTACTTCCAGAGCAGCCAGGATCTCCGTTGCCTTTCCCCCAAACAAAGGCAAGTCTTCATTCCAGGATGAGGGAGAGTCTGGTTGGGTTCTGGTGCCCAGAGCAGGATAGGAGGCCTGTTGACATGTTCAGACACCACTCTAGCAGAGAGGCACTGGGTCTGGCAAGGGGCCAGGCCTGAGTCACAGCTGCTGGGTGTATCAACGTGGCATTGTACAAAAGAGAAGCCTGGAGCCAGAGGCCAGAGCCCAGGGGTCCTAGATAACCAGGACCAACTTCTCCCCGCTCCTGCCTTCTTTTCAGTCTCCTGCTGAACTCCACTTCTCTTTCTAGCCTGCTATTCTAGAAGCCAAGCTTTTATTGTCACTAGATGTCAGGGTAGGGCCTCAGGACAGATAAAAGACTGAATCAGGAAGGCGCCTAAGAAGGTAGAATGACCCGAGGGATTCCTCAGAAAGTGTTACTCAGCAGTGACTTCTTGGGACTTATTAGCCACCCTCTATCTGGTAGCACACACTTATTAACCCTGCCTGTCCCAGGAGGGAGTCTGAGCCACACCCCAAGTCAGGAGAGGAAGCTGAGGAAAGCTTTGAACTTCTGGTCTGGCTGCACTTTGGGCTAAACTTGAAAAATGCAACAGGTCCTCCCAGCTGGCAGAGGTGGTAGTCATGGAGCTTCTGCAGGAAGAAAGGGAGCCTTTCCATTGCCAAAAGCTTTCTCACCCTTGGCCACTATGTCCCGAAGCCCTACCCCTTAAAAAGAGGACATCTAGCTCTCTCAGGTAGCCCTAAAGAGGTTCTGTGTCCCCCACCAAATACTGAGGTTCTTATTGCTGTGCCTTGATGTAAGGAAAGCCCACCTCAGCAGCATCTTCACAGACTAGACAAGCTCTGGGTCTCCAGTCCACTCTGAACCCTGCTCGCCATCCATGACTCAGCTCCCATTTCCGGACCTAGGATCCCAGCCTGAATTATTCCCTGCTTCAGCAGGCAGGAGTCTGGCTTCCTCTCCTCTAACTAGACAATAAGGTAGGGAGATCCTCTTCCCAGATATTGTCCCTTTTCCTAAGGGATTGTAAGGGCCAGGACTCACAGCGCATTGGCTGTGTGAGCCACTGTGAGCGGCAGATGAGAAGGTAAGGTCACTGTGCACCACCACCCACTAGTTTCTGGCATGTGATATCTGACCCTGGCAGTTGGAGAGCTCAGTCCTGTCTTTCCCAGGAGCCTCCCTTCCAGTCCTGAAACTGGTCAGTCAGTGCCACAGACAGACTATCCTGCCACACCATAGGGCCCTTTCTATTATCCTGAAGGTAGGTAGACACTGAAATGTACTTTATTTTCCCAACAGCAGGGAAAACAAAGCCTACGCCAAGACAGTAGTGTCATAATAATTAACCAACTCCAGCAAGCTCTTTCCGAGAAGCAGGAGGGAAACTAGTGGTTTTAATCCCACTGCTGTGGGAGATAGTTCTATAAACAAACTGCACTGGCCATTAACTACACTCCAGTCCATTGTACTTCGTTTTATCACCTCTCGTGTGGTATTTAGAGGACTTTTCCTCCTTTTATGGGTCACTGTATTGCTTGAAACTCAAGGTGCAGATCTGTTCTAACTCCCTTTCTTTGACTGTTTGTTAGGGAAATAAAGGGAGAGGGTTGATTAATTCAAGGTCACACAGCAATTTAGGGACTAGGGTGAACCTAGAGAAAGGGACACTGAGGGCCACAGCTGTTTTAACTAGGACCCAATACTATCTGTAATTTTGTTAGTACAACATCTTACTGAGAAAGAACAGGTCTTATAATCTCTGCAGCGTCTCCATGTATGCTGGAGCTGAACTGGGTCACCTTCAGTACATTCACCGGAACCAAGGAAGGGAAGATAGAAGAAACTCTTCCTAGTGTCTGGACCTCCAGACAGTCTCATGGCTGTTAGAGCTGGGCAGGGCTGGGAGGCTGTGGGTGTAAGGAGAGCAGAGGGCACAGCTGTAGGTGAAGGCTGAAGGCGGCCTCCCAGCTGCCCCCCCAGCTGGCCCTGGCTCCAGACTTGACAATGAGCTACTGAGTGGCATGCAGGAGTGTCACTGACCACTTGAGTCTAGGGGAAGGCAGTAGGGGGACCCTAGTGGGGAATGGCTTTTCTGTGTCCCTTGGGCTCCTTAAGCACTTTTATTCCCCCTCCCCCGGGTGTAACTGCGCCAGCTTCGTTTCTTCTATTAGGAACGTGGATGGGATCACCTAAGGCCTGGTTCTCTTGAAGACCCTGTCTCTGTCGATGTAACAGTTCTGCCCAAGGGCACGGTCTCCTTCCAATCCAGGCAGCTGATTCCTACTGAAGGCACAATCACCACACTCCCAAAGTTACTGTTTAATGATGTATATATAGCCTAGCAGGGTTCTGGGTCTTTCCAGGTACAGATGGAGGAAATGTGTCATTGGCCTCAGAGCAGAATCTCTATGCAGCAGAAATGAACCTTGGCTAGATTTCCAACCTGTCTTTTATGCTAGAGAACGTTTGATAGAGTAGGCACCGAAAGTCAGAAGCTCATATCCTAACCTTTAACCCCGCAGGGGGTGGGACAAACCTCTGCTTTCTGCTGCCTGTGCTGTTCCTGTGATTACTTCAGCCTGCAGCCCCCTGCTTCTCTGCACTGGAGTCACAGAAGCCTGCCAATGCAGGGGACATTGAGCATGAAGGTCTTGTGGGCAAGGGTGGGGGTGGGGTTGGGATGGTTCTGCATTGTGGGTCAGGAATCATCCCCACTTCTGACCAGCCTCACTCCAACAGTTCCTCTGATCACACTCTGGGTCTTCAAATAGCGAGGACTAGCCTGGAATTCATCATGCTCCTGCCTCAGCATCTCAAGCTCTGGGAAGGACAAGCTTGTGTTGCTGAACCTAACTAGCACTAGAGACTGAACATAGCTTTGGCCTGATCATATTAGGGAAGTGCTCTACAACTGAACCTTAGTACAACCCAATATACTAGTGTGTGTATGAGTCTGTGTGTGTGAGTGTGTGTGTCTATGTGTCTGTGTGTGTCTCTGTGTGTATGTGCCTGTCTATGTGTGTGTGTGTCTGTTGTGTGTATCTCTCTGTGTCTCTGGGTGTGCCTTTTGTGTGTATCTCTTTGTGTCTCTGGGTGTGTGGGTGTGTCTGTGTCTCTCTGTGTGTGTGGTGACAGGCAGGCACTGTGCCAGAGCCACGACATAGCCCTTTTTGCCATTCTAATTTCTTATGTACAATGCCTGTTTTGAACCCTGATTCCAGATTCCACCAGTCTCTCTTTTTTTTTAATAAAAGCTTTCAAAATGTGTATGTGTGTATGTGTTCATGTGTGTCTGTGTGTGTGTGTATGTGTTCATGTGTGTGTGTGTCTGTGTGTGGTGTGTGTATGTGTTCGTGTGTGTGTGTGTGTGTGTGTGTGTGTGTGTGTGTGTGTGTGTAAAATGTATTGCATGATCGACTGCAGACCTGTGGAAACCAAAAAGTATCAGATCCCCTGGAGCTGAAATCACAGGCAGTTTTAAGTTGCCCAAGAGTGCTGAAAAACTGAACTCTAAGTGCTCATAACTCCTGGACCATCTCTCTAGTACTAATTATCTGTTTGTAAAAGTGTAGGGGATGGGGCTGAAAAAAATGGCTCAGTGGTTAAGAGCACTGACTGTTTGTTCTTCTAGAGGTCCTGAGTTCAAATCTCAGCAACCACATGGTGGCTCACAATCATCTTTAATGAGATCTGATGCTCTCTTCTAGTGTGTCTGAAGACAACTACAGTGTAGTTATATATAATAAATAAATAAACCGTAAAAAAAGTGTAGGGGATGGAGTGGGCAACAGTGCTAGCGCACACCTTTTATCCCAGCACTCGGGAGGCAGAGGTAAGCAGTTCTCTGAGTTGGAGGCCAGCCTAGTCTACAGAGTGAGTTCCAGAACAGCTAAGGTTACACAGAAAAGCCCAGTCTAAAAATAAATAAATATATAGGGGATGGCCTGGCATGGGAGCACATGTCTTTACTACAACCACCCCAAATCACAGGCAGGCAGATATTTGAGGCCAGCCTAATGTACATAGTGGGTTCCAGGCCAACCAGGGCTACAAAACAAGACCCTGTTTCCAATAAAAAAATAAAAAAAAGTTGGGGTGAGTGCCGGAAAAGATGGCTAAGTGGTTCAGAGCACTTGTTCTTGCACAGGTCGCGGGTTCAGTCTCCAGCACCCTCATGGTGGTTCACAGTCATCCACCTTCAGTTTCAGGGGATCTGATGCCACCTTCTGACCTCCACAGGTACTAGGCATGCATGGAGTAAACATACATAAATGCAGGTAAAATACTTATACACATAAAAATGTTAAAAATCTGGAAAAACAAAAAGATAGTTTATGGAGGGCTAGCAAGATGACTCAGTGAGTAAAGCACTCGCCACCAAACCTGACAAGCTGAGTTCCACCCCTAGGGCCTGTGTTGCGGAAGGAGAGAACCACCTCCTTCCTACACATTGCCCTATGACCTCCATTTGTGTCATTCCTCACAGAGAAGCAAGAATACTGAGTAACTCCACAAGGGATCAGGGAGCTGGGTAGAAACTACAGATTCCTTTGATTTTGCTTTGCTTGAGATGAAGTTGCACTAGATAGTCTGGACTAACTTCGTAGGCTAGGCTAGCCTAACCCAAACTTTTGGTGATCCTCCTGCCTCTGCCTCCTTCGGGCTAGAATTCCTATCAGAGGTTCCAAGAAAGGAGGCAAGGGACTATCAAGGTTTTGTGGGTAAGAGTGCTCTCTGCCAAGCCTGATGACATAAATTCAATCCCTAATCCCCATATTAGGTAAGAGAGGACCAAATTTCCCAAGTTATGTTCTGCCGTGAACACTGCGGCACATGTGCGTGTACTCACACACACACACTTACATATAAACCTAAAGATGGGGTAGGCAGGAAAGGGACTGCAGAATGCTGTAGAGACAGGACAGCAGTTACGACTATCCAGGCTCGTAGCCTTTCCTCTCAGACATCTGTGGTCTCCTGTTGTCTCTTAAAAAGCCACCAGGGTAGGAGGGGTGGCTTCTGAGTCATCCATGCAGCTGTCTAGCCTGGAGTCAGGCATACCCAGTCCTAAGCCTGGGGTGAGCCTTCCCCTTGCTTCCCACTGCCCCCTTCTCCCAGCTTAGATATCTAAACCTCTGGAGGAGAGGGGGAAGGGGGAAGGAGAGAGTTGTTTTGTTCTCCCTCTCCCCTGCCTCCTCCTTGGAACTTACAAATCCAGCTTGAAGAGGCCTGTAGGTGTGGTCGAGAGACCCAAGTTGTGCCAAAGACTGTCACAGGGTCTCACAGTTATGTCTAACTCCAAGCCTGACCCTGAACTCTGAGCTCGAATTAAACATTAAACTGGTCACTTTTCCACACCCCTGGGCCCTGGTGGGAGGGACTGGACAATGCCTCTCATCCTCCCCAGACTTCACTTTGGCCATTTCTCCACCTCAGCCTGAGCTCAGCAGCCGTAAGGGCAGCAGCTGTAGGTCCTTCATGGTGGACATAGAAGGGTAGACACCTATCTAAGTTCCCTTTGCCTCCACTCCGCCAGTACGGACCTAGGTGTGTATACCCACCTCCCTTCCCGGAAGTCCAGCCTCCTCAGTTAGGATCAGTGGAGAATAGAGGCAGGTGGCTAAATATAAAAAGTCCACACATCACCCGGCCCCTACCCATGTGTACACACCACCTGGTGTCCCAGGCCTGGACAGCTGTACTGGGGGCAGAAGACAGAGTCTTGGCTAGATGCACAAGAAGCTATAGATTCCACTGGCCCTGTCCCCAGATCTACAAGTCCTGCACCAAGATCTGCAAGAGCTTTGGTGGCTGACCTAACTAGTTTAGATCACTAATAGTTAACTCACTGGGACTCCTACAACTTGCCTCATGTATTTATTGATAAGGTATTCATATCCCTAGTTAAAAAAAAAAAAAAAGACAGGTAATTTCTATTAGCAGAAAGAAAGGCTGGACCCATCTGTGAACAAGACCTCCGCTCACATTTGAGGCAATGGGCTTGCCATACTCACTACCTAGGGCTAGGATATGGTAAGGAATAGAATGTCCAACCACGGATACACAGTGGGTTTTCTTAGAAGATAATGCAAAAAGGAAAAAAGAGGAAGGGAAGTCAAAGCTACCAGCCCCTTTGGTATCTGTACACATGTCCAATGCTCTTTGGCTTGGGTCTACACCATGGAAAAAAAGACCAGGGACAGAGTCAAATGGGAGTCCTGGGAGCAAGGGCCCAAACTTCTAGGCGTTGGAAAGCAGGGCGGGGGGGGGGGGGGTAGAAAGAAGGTGGAGTCAAGTAGGGTGGGGCAGGGTGGGGCAGGGATGGGTGAGGTGGGAGTGGCCTGAAGCTCCCTAACGGCTGGATTTCAAAAATGTCATTGTATTCCAGCGGTTTAATAAGATCAAGACATCAACAGTTTTGAGGATGGGCCAGAGTGAAGTCTGGCTTAGCTAGGAACGAGAGAGTGGTTCACTGGCTGAGGAAGGACAGGACAGAGCTTCCAAACCTTTAAGTCACCAAACAGAGAGGGCCAGGATTGAGGTGCTCCAGACCCAGGCATAACACAATCTCCAGAGCCATTAGCTTCTGTGCCCAGTCTCCCTCCCCACCCTCCCTGCATTCCTAGCCCAGGCAGGCCAAGGGCTGTGGGATCTGCGGGGGAGCAGATCTTCTAGAGTGCTTCTGGTGGGCCTGAGAGTCTAGGAAAAGGTCCCAGACATTCCCAGCTCCTAGAAAGAACCAGGACGAAGCCATGCTTACACAGCCATGGGAGAAAGGGGCTATGCAGCCTTGGTGACCCCTCTACAGTACCACTGACATTCCACTGGACAAATGTCACTGTGAGGGCTATGTTTTAGTGGACATCATGTGTTCAGAGCCACGTTGGGCAAAAAGTGGCAAAGTGCCAAACGTACCAAGAAAGTTCTAATAAAACCCTTTCACCCATTCTGCTCTGTCCCGGGCGGCGTTCGGGAGTTCCAAGACCTGGTAGAGCCTGTTCTGCCTTCCTCAAGCCCATCCCCCAGGCTCCGAATGGCTGTAAAATCCCACCTTGACAGAGCGAGGCCCTGTCGCCAACGCTACTTGGTCTCAATGCCCTCACCACTCCTTATATCCCCCACCCTCTCCCAGAGACCCTCTCCCTGCTGTGTCCTGTCATGACTATTACCCTTGGCACTGCCAGTCACCCGCGGGAGGCAGTTCCGGGGAGGGAGGGGACTAGATGGCCAGTTACAGGCGACTGCTGCCTCCCTGGTGCCGGCTGGGCCTCACTCACCGTGCCTTCAGCTCCTTGAATTCTTCACGCACTTTGCTCAGCTCCAGCTGGAGGCGGGCGCGCTCCTTGGCCACAGAGTCGAGGGTCTTGCGGGCATCCCCCAGCTCGGCCTCGTAGGCCGCCTTGATGCCGGACACCTCTCGACTGACCACCTCTTCGGACTCAGTGATGCGGAGGCGCAGCCCGGCGTTCTCCGTCTCCAGGGAGCGCACACGATCAATGTACACGGCCAGGCGGTCATTGAGCTCCTGCAGGTCCTCCTTCTCCTGCAGCCGTGTGATCCGAGTGGGCGACAGCGGGGTCGAGCTGGCCTGCGCCCCACTGCGGGTGGCGCGCCGCTGAGACGGGGTCTCCATGGCCGGCAGGGTGGCAGTGCTGCCCGCTGGGCAGGGGTCCCGAGAAGGGCGCGGGACTCGGACAGAAGGACAGAGGTTGCTCGGGGGGGACAGCGAGCCGGCGAAGCTCGCTCCTGGCAGGCGTGGAGATCTGGGCTGGGCGCTGGCGCACCTCGGGATCTGGGTTGGCTGGTGATGAGGCTGAGGCAGCGTTCCCGCGAACACTGAGTCACTGACAGCCGGGCAGAAGCTCTAATAGGCCCTCCTCTACAGGGGGTGGATCCATTGCTCTTAAAGGAGCCGTCCTATACCCAAAGGGGCGGGGGCAGGTATGGCGAGGAGGAGCCCAGCATGCCAACCCTCACTCTGCAGAACACCCCTTTCTGGCCTGGGGCTTCACAGTGTTGGTTCCTGCCTACCCGACTTTGGCCTTCTGGGGTAAAGGCCAGAGCCAAGGAATGAGAGTGGGTGGGCAAAGGGTAGTGGTGAGGGACCAGGAGAAGTAGGTGCAAAGTGAGAGAGAGTGCCAGGCATCCCCAGGGAGCCAAGGAAGTTGGGGGAGGGCTGAGGCTGCCCATCAGTGACTCACCCCACTTCCACCACTGGCTCCCCTTTCTTCAGTAGTAACAGTGAGTCACCTCTCCCCCACGCACAGGAGCGGCCCATCCAAAGCTGCGTTTCAGTATGCCAGGAGTGGGGTGGCAAAGGGAAGTCTGGGTTTTTAGGTAACTGAGTTTGGGGCAAAATTCAAGGACACCCCCCCTTTTTTAAAAACCTATGCACATCTTAAATTTCTGGCTTTAAAAACAAACACTGGGTTTTAGACCTAAGGAATAAACCTCAGTCCCCAAGAGAAAGCCAAGAATAGAAGCCAGGGGCTGGCCCCTCCCCACCTTCATTTGGACCCAGACAGTTGGAAAAAGGGGCTGGTGAAAATCCCTCCCTTTCAGCCCCTTTCTTCAGCTTGCTCCACCCAACCAAGTCCAAGACTGTACTTTTTTTTTTCCAGGACTGTACTTATTTTAATGGATAATTTAAAACAGATACCAGAGCTGTGCTTGCATTCAGCACATGGCCAGGACACCAGGTTCCAGACTTTCGTGACTGCAAGACAGTGCCTGAAAAGAGGAACGGGGGTCAATCAGAGGGTTGTTAATGCAGGGTTTCCATCTGCGTTCCGTTTCAAACCGTGGGAGCAAGAACAGCAGAGCTATCCCCCTCCTCAGCCACTGCATGCCTTTCTAGCCAGTTATGGGTATAGGCCTTGACTAGACTGTCTTCCCAATACAGTAACCCTGCTCCCCTGGTTCCAGCTCTGAGGTTCTTCAGCCTCTATCAGAGACTCCTGATCAGCTGACCAGTCCTCTCCTGTAACCCCAGTCTAAGTTGCACTGGTGTTATCATCCCCTTCTGCACTGGAGCCTTCCCCTGTTCTATGAGGCACTCAGGAACTGATTAGTTTGCCAGTTCCTGCAGTTCCAGAGCTGCTTGGTCATGGGCTTGAGTTGGTCCGTAGGAGATTCTGTTGTTGTTTTGTTTTGAAGACAGAGTTTCTCCGTGCACCCCTGGATGTCCTGGAACTCCTTTTGTAGACTAGGCCAGCCCTGAATTCGGAGATCTGCCTGTTTCTGCCTCTGGAGTGCTGGGATTAAAGATGTGCTACTGTGCTTGGCTCTGGGAGAGTTCTTATTCTCAGAGGGTGGCTGGGCGGTGTGGTGAGGACCTAGGACATGGCTTTTTTCCCTCCCCCCCCCCCCCTGTAATCCTCTCCCTCAGGCTGTACAGCGGCTGCTACTGAACTTCCCAGAAAAAAAAAAAAAAAAAAAAAAAAAACAGCAAAAACTATTTCTTCTGCTTCTCCCTGTCCTACTTCCTAACCGAAAAGCAGAGGTGGGTGGGTGAGCCAGAGGAACGTGAGGGCTGGGGTTTATGCTGTTCCCACTGTCTCATCCCTTCCTACCCGCTCCCTTCCCCTCTCTGGCCTGGCTTCTCTCCCTGGCTTTAGTAGCAAAACCACACTTAACTCTTCTTATTCCACCCAGCCCTGCTTTGTGGAAAAGGTATGAAGGAGGGCTTTCTTCCCAAACTGCACTCTGAGCCCTCAGCAAAGGACCTGTGTCGCCACTACAATCAAGATGGTCTCAGTCCTGAATCCGACCTTCAGAGGGGGTCCTTGACTTGAGTGTTCTACCAGAATTGTGTCCCAAAGACCAGGGTCTGCCTGTGAGGGCACAGACCAATGCCAGGAGCTTCAGGAGAGAGCAGGAGAGGTCCGGCATGGCAGGAGAGAGCCAGCTCTCAAGCATACCTCTCCTTGTTGTGACATGAACTCTGCACCTGCCTTCCCTGGTCAACTGTCACATGAGCAAAGTGGCTAACAAAGACCTGGGGACTGGGACATGGAGTTCTGCAAACCAAGCTGCAGAACAGCACTACCCTGCTTGAGTCACAAGAGCCTCTTTCCACTGGCAGGGAAGGGTGGGGAGGGTCCAAACCGAGAAGAATGTATATTAAACAGCAGCCTGGGACACAAAACTGGTAATCAGTTCCACATGGAACCCAGAAGGCTGGGAGATGGAGTTTACTGAAATCCATCATGGAGTCTGAGGGACTGTTTGGTGCCTGCCATCAGGACCAATGGCCTTAAGGAGGGTGCTGCTCTGCCTGCCTGGCCTCCTGTAACCCCTCCTCCTGGGAGTGCTATGAGGGAGGGACATGAGAGACTGAGCCTTGGGCATCTGTGTGCTAGTATAGACGAGGTGCTCCATGTCATTTAAGGAAGAAATGCATCTGGCCCTGTCACTTATTGGAGTGACTTGGGTGGGCTAGCTCATGTCTTAGGGGCTCTGTTTCCTCCATCTGTAAGACTAAGAGGTTCTGACAGTAGGTAACACTCTGTAAGGAAAGCTCCCTGCTAAAGGCCGGCTTGGGCCTGTGACAGATGTGCCTCCAGTGGAGATGGAGAATTTACTTGTTCAAACAAATATTTATTGAGAACCTACTGTGTGCCAGATTTTTTTCTAGACACTAGGGATACAACAATGAGCACATAAAAAAATGGGCTGTGGAGCCAAGTGTGGTGTTACCTTAATCTCAGCACTTAAGAGGCAGAGGCAGGAGGATCTCTATGAGGCTAGCTTGATCTACACTGTGAGTTCAAGGTCAGCCTGGGCTATACAGTGAGACCCCGCCTCAAAATAAATAATCTAAAAACAGAATGGGCTGGAAGTATAGCTCAGCAGTATTGCATTGTGTGACATGGACAAGGCCAGTGATTCATTCATTAGCACCACACACATACATGTGACAGACACAAAGACAACCATACATACCTATATATAGACATGTCTGCAAACACACACACATATACACACATGTGCTCAGACATACAGAAATATACATAATGTGCATGGACAGACACACAAACACATGCATGTGCACATACACGTAAACAGATACACACATACATATACATTTATAGATATATAAATATCTGCACACACACACAGAGATATACATATATGTACATGGACAGATACACAAATACTCGCGCGCGCGCGCGCGCACACACACACACACACACACACACACACACACACACACACACGAGCAACAACCACAGCAAAAACACAGGTGGGTGAAAGCGGCCCATGCCTTTACTTCTAGCACTTGGAAGACAGAGGCAGGTGGATTTCTTGGAGTTCAAGGCCTGCCTGGTCTACAGAGTTAGCTCCAGGACAGCCAAGGCTACACAGAGAAAGTGTCTCTAAGAACAAATAAACAAACAAACCCACCAAAACAACCACCACCCAAAAACACAGTTAAGGACTGCCCTCCCTGGAGCTGACACTGTGACATTCTAATGGAGGTAAGATGGTAAATGATAAAAGACAGAATTTCAGTTTCCTACAAGATGGGGAGTGTCCTAAGCATGCAAAAGCAGAGCAGTGTTCAGTGAGGAACTTGCTTGTCCTTGTTCTTCTAGTACTCGACGTGTTATGTGTGTAGCAAAGGATGACCTTGAACTTCTGAACCTCCTGCCTGTACTTTTTAAGTGCTGACAGATTGAACCCAGGGCTTTGTGCATGGGAGGCAAGTACTCAGCCGATGGAGCTACATCCCAGTGTCTGTTCTATAATTCTGAGATCTGCCTGCCTGCTGAGTGCTGGGATTAAATGCATGTCCCAGCACACAAAGCTCGTATAATTTTATAATTGTGTATGTGTGTGTGTGTGTATGTGTGTGTGCACGTGCTCGTGCACTTTGTATATGTGGGCACACAGAGTAGGTTCTCTTCAGCCCACCTGTGTGTTCTGGGAACTGAGCTCAGGTCACCAAGCTTGTTGACCTGTGACCTTTACTTGTCATCTAGCTAGCTACTCTATAATCCTTACACTTGGGTGTCATATACGTTCCCAAGGTGGACCACAAAATAACTGCATGAGTTGGAAATCTGCTCCCTGTTCCTCATGTCAGTCGGCCATTTCCCCTAATCAGACACCAAGTAGGCAGCAGGAAGTCAGCTCAGACTCACAGCCTGGTCCAAACCCAGGCCACGCTCTCCTACCTCTGCCAGTGCCTGTGTGGGAGGTGCAGGGAGTGGACTTGTGCCAGAGTAACTCTGTGCAGAGGTTCAAAATGAGAAACAAAAGGAGCTGTGACTGGAGGGACAGGATGGGAGAAGTAGGGGGTGGAGGTCAGACCTGATGCTGAGCTGGGGTCCTAAGGGGAGAACTCTAGATGCTTGCAGTGGAGAGGAGAAGGAAAGCATTTAAGAACAAAAAAGAAAAGAATCGGAGAAGGTGTGTGACACAGGCCTGTGGGTGCAGCTCTTCAGGAGAAGAGGCGGGTGGACATCTTGAGTTTGCAGCCAGCCAGGGGCACACAGTGAGACCCTATCTCAAAACAAATAAACAAACGACAACAATACAGAGATACTGGCCTCAGCAAGAGATATGCCCGACTGGGTGGAATGGGCTCAGCAGAGGACCACAGGCATGCTAATAATAACTAAAGTAGGGAGTGTTTCCGGATGCCTCCAGCTCCTGGGTACCAGGTATTTGCATGTCTTCAATAGCTCACAAAGCAAATACATCATTAGTTCTGTTTTGCAGTTAAGAATGAAGCCCAGAGATCTAAGATATCTTTGTGGGGCTTGTCACCCCAGGCACCTACAGAGAATTGACTCTCATGGGAGAGGCCGTGCTGAGTAAGATATTTGCAGCATCTCAAAATATTACTTACCGGATACCGATAGCACTTCTGACCCCAGTTAGGACAATCAGAAAACAACTTCGGACACTGCCAAATATCCCTAGGGGAGGCCCACATCACCTCATCTAAGAATCACTTGTCTAATGTCATATGGTTATTAGCAAAACTGGAATTTTAATACAGGTTAGTCTGGCCGCAAAGGCTGAGATCTTAGGGTTAGGCTATGATCCTGGGTGGGAAGGGCCTGGGATTGAATCCCTTCAGCGCCTTGAGTCATTCTTCTTTGGGTTACAGGTCTGTGACCAAACACTGTTGAGGTGATGAATCAGATGTTCGGGGTCCTGGTTACTGCCCCTACAGTGGGAGACCTCGCCCATTCTGTAAGAGGCTGCGTGTGGCAGGCACAGGGTTAGGGATCACGTGGAGGTGCATTTGTCTAATATTCACCATGAGGTAGGTATATTATCTGTACTTGGTATGCCAGGAACCCCAAACTCTGAAGAGGTTGAGAAATTGGGAGGGAAGAAAAGCAAAGCTCCTAATGGGACTCAGGAGTGATACAAACTCCTGGTTCCCTTGAGCTAGAGGTGGGCTGGGCCAAGGGTGGTCCTCAGAAGTGATTGATAACTATTTGTAAAGTCTGCAGACCTCTGATTTAAATGAAGTCTCACCAAAACTCTGCAGTATACTATGCAACAGAGACAGAAACCTCACTAATTGCCTGGACATTTGGAATCCCTTTCCAGTAATTCCTAATACCTCCCTTAAGGAACCTAGCACTTAGGAGTGAAGGTTTCCCTGTCATCAAAGTGGGCTTCTGTAGCCTAGCACAGGTTGAAATCCTGGTATCTGGGAGGTGAAGGCAGAAAGGTCAGTTCACCTTTGGCTGCACAGATTGAGGCCAACACAAACTAAATAAGACTATCTTTTTGTTGTTGTTGTTGTGTCTTTTCAGGCAGGTTTTCTCTGTGTGTAGCCCTGGCTGTAGACCAGGCTGTCCTCAAACTCAGAGCTCTGCCTGCCTCTGCCTCCAGAGTGCTGGGAGTTAGCCACCACCCTGGCAGGAAAAGGCTGGAAATCACCTGGCACTCCGAGGCAGAGGCAGGCAGATCTTTGAGTTTGAGGACAGCCTGGTCTACACAGAGAAAAAAAAAAAACCCTGCCTGGAAAACACACACATACACACTCACACACAAGAAAGAGGGAGGGGGAGGGGGGAAGGAGGGAGGGAGGGAGGGTGCAGCTGAAGGAGCCAATCAACTCACACCTCACACCTGGGCAGGTCTCCGGATGGGCAACCCTTTCACAAGTACCATTATCCCCACATTACAGATAAAAGAATGGAAGGCTTGGCCAGGTTAACTGATTTGCTCAAGGCCACATAGCTGACAGGTGACATAAGAAAGCCTTAAGCACTAGACAGGAACCCAACCCAACAGCAAATTGCAGTGTGCCTAGGTACTGAGGAACTGGCTCTTACCTAGGAGGCGCTCCATTTTAGCATTCTAAATGCACCACCTTCCCCTCCCTCCACTTGGGTGCCTCGAGCACTCTGGACTGTGTCAGCACTCACCACTCTACAATACACACCAGACTACATCAAAATAAAGATCAGGCTCGAGGCTGAAGGCCTTCCTCAGCTGCCCCCAGCTTTCCTCTCGACCCCCAGCCTCCACAACACCGGCCTGCGTGGAGAGAAGGGAGGGCGGGGGGGGGGGGGGAAAGGCGGGGGCGTATCTGAACGGAAAGGGCAGGACGGGGGCGGGGCACATGGTTGTCCGTCCTCCAGGGACTGGATCAGGGCGGGCATCCCGGCTGCTCTCTGGCGGGCCGCTCCCTTCACAGCCTGCGGCTGCAGTACAGAAGGCGGGTGACGCACACTATTGCGTGTGGGCGGCCGCATGTGAGCCTGTGTGTATCTGTGTGTGTGGTTGCTGGGGCCTCCCCGGCCTCCTAAATGGGGGTTTCCTTTCTCTGTTGCCAAGGCAACAAACAGAAGCGCCACAACTGCAGGATGCCAGCAGGAGAAAAGGGTCGGTTCACCGCAACCCCCAACATTTCCAGGAAGTCGGGTGGGGGCGGGGACAGGGAATCCTTCTAGGTGATTGTAATGTTTGCGAGGCCTGGATCGAGGGTGGACTGTTCTGTTCTGCTCAGAACTGAGGGGGTTCCTATGAAAAGGAACGTTTATCACTAATCTTGGAATGGCTGATCAATTTACCTAAAGCACACAGTTTTGTAGGAGAGGTCCTTTTTAGCTTTTAAAGAAATACAGCCTGAAACCAGGCACATGCCTTTAATCCCACACTCCAGAAGCAGAGTTTGGTGCATCTCTAAACTCAAGGCTAGCCTGGTCTACAGTTCCAGGACAGCAAGGGCTATACAGAGAAAATGAAAACTAGAATAAAAGCAATACAACCTGGGGTCACATCCTCTAATCCAGGCAGAGGCTGGTAGATCTTTGTAAGGTCGAGGCCAGCCTGGGCTACACAGTGAGACTGTCTCAAAAAAAAAAAAAAAAGATAGACAACCAAAGCCTGGAATGGTGACATATTCGAGCAGTTCAGGGCCAAGGGAGGAAGGGAAATTAGGAATTGAAGGCTGGCCCATGTCCAGATGGAGTCATCTTGGACTACATGAGTGAGAGCCTGTTTTGTGGTTTTTGTTTTTAAGGTGTGTGTGAGTGCGTGCTTGTGTTTGGGGGTGACTGGAGACGTGGCTCACGTCCATCCATAACTCCGGTTCTAGGCGATCTGATGCTCTCTTCTGACCTCCACTTGTATCAGGCGTCCATGTGCAGGCAAACCACTCTTACATATGAACTAAACCGATCTTCTAAAAAATGTTTAAAGAAGGAAGGGTAAGAAAGGCAAGACAACGGTGTGGTTTCGAGTTTCACGCTGACATCCGACCACACAGGCAGGTTTCTCTCAGAAGGCTAACATAGAAGGACCTGGGTAACCGGAGGCTGGTGTTTTGGGGTACCCTCTGCAACTGTGTCCAGCCCCCCAAACTCCTCAAGGTCTGCCTCCACAGCTTTCTCCTGGTATCTGGGAAAGGAAGAGAAGGAGATTTTTGAGGATAAGGCAGTGCAAGGGAGATTTCATGAAAGAGTGGGGAAGACGGTTGCCAAGTGGGAGAGGGCACTAGGTCCCTGTGAGAGCAGCTGATTGATGTGGGGGATGGGAACCGGCTCAGCCACACTCACTCCAGAAAGAGTTCCAGATCAGGGGCCCAGGTGTCTTGCAGCAAACCCTTTCTTTCTGGACCTTCAGTAGTGCAGTAGACCAGGTTACCCTGTCCACGGTCCCTAAGCAAACCCAAGGCCTGCCCAGAGGGAAGCTCTGAATTCACAGGGTACCCTTGAGCATTTTGGCCTGAAGTGACAGGTAGAGTCAGGTCAAGGGTGAAAACAGGCTCCCTCTTTAGCTGTGACCCCAGACTCAGGGAGGTCTGAGGTGGCTTCTTGACTGTGATTCCCTCAAGCTATCTCAGAGGAGGTTAAAAAAAAAAAAAAAAAAAAAGGCTCTGGCTTCCTAATGGAGAACTCCTGGCTTATATGGCACTCTCTTTTTTCCCACAAGCTTACTGGAGTTGAGGGACATTTAGATGCAGGATATACTTCCTGTTGGAGGATAGAAACCCAGGACCCAGTGAGCACCAACAGTGTCAAAGGAGCCACAGTCAGAAGTATCCAGAGAGGGGAAGAGAACCCTCTGGCTCGGGCTAAGCCCTTAGAGGATGAATGGTCAGAATGTAGAGGGTGAATCAGAGAGAGCTGCACACAGGGAAAAGGGGAAGGATGGTTGGTCAGAGGGAGGAAAGAGAAGGCTGTGGGGACATCTGCTGTGAAGGGGGCCTGAACCACATGTGCACTGCAGGCTCAGACTCTGGGTAGACAGAATTGAGGAGAGGGACAACCACTCTGGCTGACGCCAGTACATCAGTTCCAGATCTTGGTAGGGCAAATATTTACCCCATGACAACAGTTGCTAGGCAGGCAGGAAGGAGGATGCAGGCCAATAGCCAGAGGCTCTACCAGGCTCCTCCTCATCTCTCCCTGCAAGTTTTTTTTTTTTTTTTTTTTGGTGCATTGGTGTCCTGCCTGCATGTCTGTGTGAGGGTGTCAGATCTCGGAGTTACAGACAGTTGTGAGCTGCTATGTGGGTGCTGGGAATTGAACTCAGGACCTCTGGAAGAGCAGTCAGTGCTCTTAACCACTGAGCCATCTCTCCAGCCCCTCACAGCTCTCATTAAAAAAAAAAAAAAAAAAAAAAAAAAAAAAAAAAAAAACAAACAAACAAAAACCCACAACTTTATACCTTAGTACTGAAGGCTCAGCTTTGTCCCCAGTGCACCCTGTCTATAAGCTAGCGACAGGCAGGAGAGCTAGCCAAACAAGGGGAAACTTTAACCCTTGTAGTGCAGCCATTCCCTGAGACCCAGACAACTCTGGGGAGCAGAAGCTGTATCATGAGTACCCCCTTCTCAAGGGGGGGGAGGGCATGCTGAGGGGAAGTCAATGAGGGGGAAGTCAAGATGTTTGGGCAGGAGGAAGGAGAGTGTGCTATTAGATCCTTCAATGGGGTGGGGGGAAGAGGGGAGGCTGAGGAGTTCTGGCCCCTGGGAAAGAGGGGAGAAAGAGGGGCGGGAAGGGCAGGGTGTGTCCAATGGAGCCAGATGTAGTCTGTGTGATGTGGCCTGTGGCTGGCATGGGTACAGCAGGGGCAGGATGTGCCATGGAAGCTGGGAAGAATTAGTCAGACACTGGGGGGGCAGGGCGGGAGATGACTGACAGCTAGTCTAGGACCCCTGAGGAAGCATCTAAGGACAGTCAGGCAGTTCAGGTCTGCAAACCCGGCTGGCCTAGGAGCATGAACTGCCTTCCTGGAACCTTCTTGAAAAGAAAATCCGACTTCTCACTCTTCTCGGTGCCCCTCCTCATCTCCCCAGCTGAACTGTACTTGAATGGAGCCCTTGCCTCCTCTTCCTAAGGCTGTGGGACGAGGCACTGGAACGGGGTATGTTAGGAGCTATAGGACCCAGGGCCCAAGGGACCTGCTGCAGAGTCTCTTCTGTGCATACTTCCTCAATGTGAGGCCCCTGTTCTGCAAAGCTTCTCGAGGCCACAGCCTGTTCTCACCCTCTACCTGGTCCACAGCAAGACATGGCAGGAAGGGTTGGTAGGAAGATCCAGGAAGGGAAACTCCTGAGGCTAAGACACAGTGGTCTTTAAGGTTTGGAGATTTGGACAGAGTGACTCCAGGGGCAACGTCTCCAACTCTACATATGATCCCCATGTGTCTACCCAGAAGCAGGGACAATATGGGTAATCTGCTGAGGAGAGACTAAAACTAGACCACAGGAGGGACTTTCCAGAACCCTTACCACAGCACAAATCTACAAAGGGAAGGAAAGGAGAGGATCCTGGGCACCAAAGCAGAACTCAGAAGTAGATACATACAGGCAAGTAGTTAGGATTAAGCTTGTAGAAACCCAGCATGGGCCAAGCATGGTGGAACACATTTCTAAACCCATCACCCAGAGACAGGCAGATCACTGTAGTTCGTCATGCGGCTTCAGGTCTTCAGCTCTGAGCCAGCTAAAGCTTGAGTCAGACGCTGGAGAGAGAAGGGGAGGGGGGTCGGAGAGGAGGAGGAGGAGGAGGAGGCAAAGCTGAAAGGCAAATCCAAGCTGGCAACTAAGAGACTGTTGTTCTCCAGACTCCCATTGGAAAATTTGAAAAATACTCATAAAGACATGACTCACTAGCCCCTCCCCAGGGGTCCCTTTTCCTGGTTTCTGTGATTTTGCTCCCAAGAGTTAATTTATGGTTCATTTTCACAGGAACCAAAGTCTGAAGAGGGAGGGCAAAGGGTTACCTGCTGGAGTCTCAGAGGCGCCAGAAGAGGGGATGGAAATGGAGGTGTGTCCCAGGCTGGCAGGCTAGGGTGTGGCAACTGGCCGCCATGGCAGGCCTTGGGATTGCCAGGGAGTGAGTGGGACTATGGCCCCGGAGGGTGGTCAGAACTGAAGGCTTCAATCATAAGACAACCAGCTAAGCAGACGGCCGGCCTGGCAAGCCCAGCGGAGGACTTGCCGGAAGTCTCCATGCTTCAGTCTCCAGATAGGGTAGGACTGGGCTGAGGCCTGGTGTCCTTATGGTTAAAAGTAGGTCCACAGCACCCTGCTGCCCTGTGTCTCCAGCCCAGAAGGTTCTCTCTTGCCCCTCAGAACCCACTCCCAACAAGTTGGGAGCAGAGAGTATCCTCAGACTTGATCACCCCACCGACAGTGTCAAGGAGGAGCAACTGTCAACGCGCCTCCATGTGGGCTGGAGAGGTTCCAAATAGGCCTGCCCCAACATGGGATCCCAGAGAGACTGAGAAAACAGCAGGTTTGGCACTGCCCAGAACCCAGTGCCCTTTATCTCTTTTAAATGCTTACAGAATGACCCCATAAATTCCCGGGCCTAGGACTTTCCCCACCTCAGTGTCCCACATAAATTCTTTTTTATTTTATTTTATTTGTACTAGAGATGGAGCTCGGAGCTTCACATATATATATATATTTTTTGTTGTTTGGTTTGAAACAGATTCTCTTTATGTTGCCCTGACTGTCTTAGCGCTCACTATGCAGACCAGGCTAGCCTCGAAGTCACAGAGCTCTAACTGCAAAATCTTGATATCAGAGGTGTGTGCCACACCTCATATATTTGTTTTGAGACTTAGACTCTGTGACTCAGAATGGTCTTGAACTTGCTATGAAGTTAAAGACAATCATAAACCCTGTCCCTACCCCTCCTGCCCCTCCTGCCTTTCCCTTTCAAGGGTTGTGATCACAGACACCTATCACCATACCTGGCTTCAAATGGAGTATATAGCCCAGGCTAGCCCCAGACTTGTGGCGATTCTCTTACTTAATCCTCCCAAGAGTTGGCATTACAGGCATATGCTACTCTTCCTCCTGATCCAGATGGTATCCTTCCTCTGAACATTTTTCTCCATCTGAGCACCACCTTTAGCTCCCTGACTTCGATGTCACTGGCCTTCCTAGGAGATGTGCTCTCCCTGCCTCAACCCTTGCTTCTGCCCTATCTTTTAATTCCCCCCCCCCTTGAATAGCTGCTAAAGAAAAACTCATTCACGTTTCTACAAACCAACAGTAGGTTCTCCCTATATTTGGGATGAAGTCCAAATTCCTCGACCTGGCTCACAAAACCCTATGTGATCTAAGCTCTACCTGCACAACTAGACTTAACACTTGCCCTGTAAAGGCCGGCAACCCCAGCCCTCTTGTTTCCATCTGAGCCAATATTCAGGATTGAGTACATACATTGTCCATAGACCAGTGGTTCTCCCCGTGTCCCTTGACCTCTTGGGGGGGGGGTCAAACAACCCTTTTACAGGGGTCGAATATCAGATGTTTACATTATAATCCATAACAGTAGCAAAATTACAGTTATGGGGTAGCAATGAAAATAATTTTGAGGTTGGGGGTCAGAAAAACTCAGAGAATGTTGAGAACCGCTGTAGAGAAACTCTTACCCATCATCCGGCTAAAAGTATCATGAAGTCTACGTTCAGGGGCTCCATTAAGCTCGGAACATTTCTAGTCCCAGGATAGTTAAGTTACCTGTTCATGACCTTCCCCTATTAGGTTACCTCCTTGGGGACTGATGCTAAACAGACTTGAGCCTCACTCTTGTCCCCAGAATCTGGCCTCCTGTGTGTTGCATGGTAGGACCCCAATATATCTGAACTCAGCATCTTCAGGAACCAGTCCCTTCAATGTGTTCCCTCAGTGTGTCAATGTCTCCCCCTCCTCCCCCAGCTCTGTTCGTACACCCCACCTGAGCCTCCCTCCACACCCAATCCAGGTGTGCACACAATAGCAACAGTTACAAGAAAGAACCGCTCGGGGCTTGTTCTAGCTGCTTCCAATCCTCAGGAGGAGCCAAAACCCAAACCAAACCAGAGGTTGGCTCAAGAACCTGACTTGTCTGATGATTCAGGACTGTGTTCTGTAGGCATACTCCACCATAATAACTCCACAGTCACTGTGGGTAAGAGAGGTTGGGGTATAATGCTAGGCCTTTAGCAAATGTTTGTCGAGGGAATGAGCAATATAATTGTCTACGTTTATAGCAAGTCTTATTGCTGGTAAAACATCTCAGGGCAGCCTTGGGAAGTGAGCATGACACAGGGAGTATTCTCATTTCGTAGAGGATTCTGGGTAAGTGGAAAGGGACCTGCTTCTGGCCAAGCAGGTGGTGATGAGCTCTTGTCCAAACTGTAGGAGGAGGCTTTCATGTTTACCATGCCGGAGGCTCCATCCCTCACAACACACGCAAGCATGCATCCACATAAGCATGCACGCGCACACATGCACACCAAGAGTGAGGCTGGAGGACCCTTTTAGTACAGAACATTCTTGTCATTCTAAAATGGAAAGGTGGGGTGGGAACCGTTAACAGCCCAATTGCAGAACTCTCCCTCTTGTAAATGATGTGTATTCACTCAGACCCCTACTCAGAAGGAACGTCATCAACCCCATAGTCCAGGTGAGAAACGGAACCACAGTCGGCTCAGGATCACACACCTGATCAGGGCCTGGGCTTCACCCTTCACTCTCAGCCTTCACCCCATAGCTGTCACACTCAAGAGACCAGAGGTGGAACCAGACCAGAACCTGCACTCTGAGCAGAGTGAACATGAGTGAGTGGGGGGTCAGAGAGCGGCCAGGCCAGGGGAAGCTCCTGCTCCAAGGTGGCACAGAAGGGACTAAGCAGTGAGACCACCTTCCCTGGGGACATGCTTCTTCTTATCTGCTGTCTTCCTAAAGGGACCTATCCAGAGGCGGAGGACTGAATTGTCACCTCCTACTGCTAATTGATGTAGCCTCCTAATTTCCCATCAGAAGTCCATTAAGCCCAATTAGGGAAGCCAGTATTAATTTGTGCTTACTTCCACAGCCTCGGGGCACCGCTGGGGTCTGCAGAAATCTACCACTCACCTCCTGTTCATCTCCAGGGAGGACTGCCTATGTAGAGCATGGGGAAGTTCATATATGCCTTTGGCACTCTATAGGGAGACTTGGTTCACCTTTGTATCCATGAAAGGAGTCTCCTGGTTTGACCAGGGGAGACCTGTCCTCCATGACAGCCAGTCCCCTCCAGCTTTCAAGTGCTTGCTCCATCCATCATCAAGAATCTAGTTAGGGGCTGGAGAGATGGCTCAGCGGTTAAGAACACTGAATGCTCTTCCAGAGGTCCTGAGTTCAAATCCCAGCAGCCACATGGTGGCTCACGACCATCTGTAATGGGATCTGATGCCCTCTTCTGGTGTGTCTGAAGACAGCTACAGTGTACTTACATAATAAATCGATCTTTAAAAAAGAATCTAGCTTATTTTTCCGATAGCTCTCTATGATCTTGAAATTTTGTTCCACTTTATAGGTCCCAGTTGCCATTTAAACAAACAAACACAAACCCAACTAATATCAAAACATTTCAGAGGCTGAAGCGGAGGGATTGATGTAAGTTTGAGTTCAGCCTACCTAATTCAGCTAGTAGACCATCCAGGGATACACAGTGAGCCCCTAAACAAGAAGCCAGTGAGATGGCTTAGTGGATAAAGTCACCTACCAGGTAGGACTGGTGGCCTGAGACCCAGCCAGAACCCATGTGAAGGAAGGAGAAAAGCAACTGCACAGAGCTGTCCTCTGGCATCCACACATGCATCAGAGCACGTACCTCATCATACTCCCTTATCATGTGCCAACATATAATAATGATAAAATGAAACAAAAACTTAAACCAGACTCATGCCTGGAATCCCAGCACTCAGGAGGCTAAGGCAAGAAGACTAGTGGAAGGCACACTCACACACATACACACTCACACACACACACACACACACACTTTCACATATACACTCTCTCTCACACACACACACACTCATGCATGCACACTCACACACATATACACTCACACACACACACACTCTTACACATACACACACTCTCTCTCACACACACTCACAACACACACACACACACACACACTCACAAATACAAGGGAAGCAGAGTTAGCTCAGTAGGTTAAATCTAAACATTATGTCTGACTTGGATCCCTGGGACCTGCATGGTGGGACAGAACTGACTCCAGCAGACTGCTCTGAACTACACACATGCACTAAGGGTATGTGTCCCTTCAAGCCACAAAACAAAGCCAGTAGCCAATACGACACCGTCTCCCAACTGAAATTTTCTACGGCTTTTCCTACCGGCATGTGTTCTGCAGGGGGAGAGAGACTGAGGAGACAGCCTTCTCTCCTTCAAGACCTGGGGTGGGATGGGGATACCCATTTTGTTCTGAAACAACAAGGCCTCTACTGCTGACCAAGAATGAAACTATCCTGATAACAACTCGGGGAGCTGGGGAACCCCCAGGTCTTTTTGAGGGCTGGGAGGTTGGTAAGCTTGCAGATAGAAATGACCCCTCTCCCTTACAGTCCACAGAGGATTTTGGATGGAGCAGAGCTGATTGATGTCTGCTATCCTGGGATGGAAAGTGGGGGGCTTACAGCAGTTTCTAGCCTACACCAGGCCGAGAAGTTTGCCTCCTTCAAGACAATGCTCATGTGTAGGCCAGAGGACAACCCTATGGACTTGACTTTCTCCTTCCACCTTTATATGGCTTTTAGGGTTGGTACTTGGCTTCTATTTCTGGCAAGTGCCTTCACCCTCTAGCCCGCCCTGATGCTACTTGTTTGTTTTAATGTGGATTGGTATCTTGCCTGCACATGCCTGTGCCATCTGTGTGAGTTACACATGTTGTAAGGCATCAAGCCTTGTGGGTGCTGGGGAACGAACCTGGGTCTTTTGGAAGAGCTTCAGCGCTCTCAACCACTGTGCCATCCCTCCAGCCCCTTTATTAATTGTTTTAGTGTGATGTTAGAGATAGTTTGTTCAGTACTTCTCTTTAAAGAAACTTTATTTATTCTGTATGTATGTTTTGCCCGCACTTATGCATAAGTACCACATGTGTGCCTAATTAATTAATTAATTAGTTTAATGTGAGTACTCTGTTACTTTCTTCAGACACACCAGAAGAGGGCATCAGATCCCATCACAGATGGTTGTGAGCCACCATGTGGTTGCTGGGATTTGAACTCAGGACCTCTGGAAGAGCAGTCGGTGCTCTAACCACTGAGCCATATCCCCATCCAATTTATTTATTTCTAGGTGCATTGGTGTTCTGCCCGCCTGTCTGTGTGACAGTATCAGATCCTCTGGAACTGGAGTTACAGATGTGAGCTACTATGTGGCTGCTGGGAATTAAACTATGCTTTGTTTTTCAAGACAGGGTTTCTCTGTATAGCCCTGGTTGTCCTGGAACATTCTATAGACTAGTCCGGCCTCAAACTCACCAAGATGCCTCTGCCATGTGCTGGGATTAAAGGTGTTTGCTGCCACCACCAAGTTTCTACATTTTTAAAAATAGCAGTTTCCAGTCTGGTTTTCTTATTTTTATGGTATGTCAAGTGGGGTTCCCCAAAGAGACCCTGCAAGTGGGGCTGAGAGTTGTAGCATCCCTTCCCTGCATCCCTCCAGTGCTTGGCCATCCTCTCAACAGCCAAGCCCCGTGTCTGCCTTTTTTTGGAACAATGTTCTGAGCTCTAATTTTTACCATTCATGCCTTCACTGTGCAGTATGGCCTGGATGACAGTTTTCTCTCCTGTCCAGTGAGACAGTAATCCTACTTTTAATTAATTAGTTAATAAATTAGGGATTTCAAGACAGCCCTGGCTGTCCTTGAACTTGCTCTGTAGACCAGGCTGGCCTCAGACTCAAGAGATCCACCCGCCTCTGTCTCCTGAGTGCTGGGATCAAAAGTATTCATCAGCATACCTGACTGGAGACAGTCATTCTAAAAGATGGTGTGCCATGGCCGTGGAGTGTGGAATGCTAGGCCTCTACCCTGCCTTATAGTTCCTCTAACCTTCAGTTCCTTTCCTAGTAACAGGCCTGGGACCAGGGTGGGGAAGAATGCAGGAGCCACAGGGTATCCGGTCCCCAGCACCAGGTCCCTCCACAGCCTTCCTTTCCTGTGGTGAGTCACTGTGCATGGGCACTAGAGACTCAGGAGTCCCCCACTTGCCACAAACAAAACTGCTGCCATGGAAACGGGGCCTCCCCTTTCCTCTTTCGATGACTGATTTCACCACATCATCTCCCACAAAGTGTCTGTTTCCTAGATCTCAGCTTTTGACTCACAGATTGACTTAAAGTGCCTCTCATTTCCTGTCCCCAAGAGAGTTAGCTATTCTCCTCGGGACTCTCAAGGTCTGTCTGTGCCCTTTACTCCACAGGATGACATCTTTCTCCAGTAGCACCCATTTTTTTGGGCACCCCATTGCTGCTGCTGTCAGCATCTTTCCAGAGCAAACGGAGAACCCGTAGTATGGGAAACTCAGCATAAGGGAGTAGGCCGGGGAAACTCAGCATAAGGGAGTAGGCCGGGGAAACTCAGCATAAGGGAGTTGGCCGGGGAAACAGACTGACAGAAGCTAGCGCCACCTGCTGGCAGGGCTGGAGAAGCGCCACCTTCTTAGCTGGTCTCAGGGAGTCACCCCAGTTTGGTTCATTCGTCCATTCATTCACAGAATGGTAAGCGTCCTCCTTGAAGAATTGGGAAACTCTTGCTGAGGGCATGAGAGAAGGGAGGGCAGAGACCCAGTCCCTTGCCGTTTGAGGGACTAAACTGAGGTTTGAATAATAGCAAATACAGGACCAGCAAGATGGCTGGTCTGGTAAAAGCTCCAAGCCTGAAGACTCCGGGATTACCACAATTTGTTTTCTTATGTCTCACCTAGGCCTGGCAGATCCTGCCTGTAGTCCCAGCGTTTAGGAAGCTGAAGCAGAAGTATCACTATTCGAGGCAAGCCGGGCTACGGATTGAGTCCCAGTCTCAACCAAAAACAAAACAGACACCAACATTTATTTATTAGGCACTTTTTTTTTTTTTTTTTTTTTTTTTTTTTTTTTGAGTCAAAGTCTTTCTATAGCCTTCTGTCCATGTAGACCAGACTGCCCTGGAACTCACAGGGATCTGCCTGCCTCTGCCCGAGTGCGAAGGTTGGAGGTACGAGCGTGCCACCATGCCCACTTTTTAGTCACTTTCTGGGTTCAGTGCCATCAGTACTTTGCATGTTGCTTCTCAGTGGTTACAAAAATCCCCCATAGTGACTGCTGTTAAAGAACCGAGGCTCAGAGATGCAGGGCAGAGTGCTTCAGTCACGAACAGCATCCTCCAGCCTGCGAGCCTTCCACTTGGACAACCAGGCAGAGAGGGAGAAGGGAAGAAACGCTGGCTGTGTGGACGGAGAAAGGGTAGGCAAGGAAGAAAGCTTAGAACAGACAGAATGAGGCATTCTGAGGGAAGGCTGATTGACATGAGCAGGGTCAGAGGTCAATGGAGTCAAACTTACTTTCTAGGGTAGTCAGGTAGGCTACAGAACACAGTAACTGAATATTGTTACTCAGTATCTGCATGTCTAGCTTTGAACATCAGGACTTGAGCCAAGTAACAGGCTTCAAGTAGTCCATGAATGCTACCAGAGACGTCGACTGCCTGAAGGTACAAGGAGCAGAGGAATCAGGACGGCTGGAACTGTGTGCAGGAAGAAACGTTGACATCTAACTCTTGGGCTCCCAGGGACTAGAGAAGAACGTGGAGCCTAGAAATTATCCAGAGTCTGTCTCCAGCTGGAGCCACATCACCCGCAGTGTCGAGAGCTCAAGATTCATGGCTTTGTGCGTGCTAGTGACAGCCATTGCTCACTCTGTAGTAAGCCACGGGAAAGGATTTATCTTGGGAACTGGCAATTGCTACAAAGCAGGGTTCCTTTCCTTCCTGGGTGCTAAACACTTGTCAGAATACTGTACTGCAGAACACCAGGGGATGTTCCACGTTCCTCTTGTCTTCGTTTCACAGAGGAGAAAACTACAGTCCAGGGCTCCTGGCCAGACACAGCTATGCAGTGAGGCCCTGTCTCCAAAACAAAGAGGGCTCCCTGCTCAAACTTGAGGACCTGAGTTCAGATTTCCAGCACGTTAAAAGCATGCAAGCCTTTAACTTCAGTGCTGTGTGAGCAGAAACAGAATAATGGGTGCATGCTGGCTGCCAGCCTAGCTCAGGGCCAGGAAGAACCTGTCTCAGGGAAATAAGGTAATCACGCACATGCACAGGAACACACACACACACACACACACACACACACACAAAGGATAGAGTGACTTGTTCAGAATCACATGATCATTTTTTCTTCTTTTATTCATTGACTCAACACATTTGTTAGCAGCACCTGCTGTGTGCTCGACTTTAGGGACACCCGGGATGAGAGGGAGGACGTCCCAAGACAGCTTTTATACTACTGTGCCACGGAGAACATGAGGTGCCAGAACATCTATACATGGTCAGGTCACCCCAGAGCAGAGGTCTGTAAGGGAAAGCAAGACATACAGCTTGTTTAAGCACCTTTTACTTGTCAGGGCTGAGGGGAAGGATCTGCTCTGAGAACTCTTCTGAGTCATTAGCTAATGAGAAGGAGCATCGTGGTGGTGAATGGTATCCGTAAGGTCTGGGAGCTCCAGACTGGGGGTTGGAGGGCAGAAGAGCCTTGCGATGCTATACGCCCGATCTCAGCAGACAGCACACTCTCGGGTCTGAGGACTGAGGGAGGAGACGGGGAGGTAGGGTGGAAAGCAGAACTTGAACAGCCAGCAGCTGGTATGAGACAGGGGATGTTCAAGGAGGGATACACACATCCAGCTTCTATTCAGCAAATGTCTGCTTACCGGATGTTGGGAATGCAGTTGTGCACTAGACCTAGTCCCAGTCCTCAAGTTTTTATGCACCCCGGGGACACAAATGGACAACTGTTCACTGTGGCAAAATGTTAAAGGGTACCCAAAAGAGACGGGAGGTTTCTGGGGAGGTGTCATCCAAGTCAAGTTCTGTCCTGCAGAGTGAACAAACATCCAAGCTAAGGGTGGAGAGTGAGAAGGACAGGAACAGGTGGCCCAGCTGGATGTGAGGACAGGCACCAGGCCACAAAGGACATTCTAACCATGTTACAGGAAGCCAGATAAATGGCAACAGAGAGCATTCAAGCCACATTTTAGGGTTTTTTAAAAATATTTTTGACAGGGTTTCATGTAGCCCAAACTATTTCTTTTAAATAATTATTTATTTTATGTATATAAATACATTATAGCTGTCCTCAGAAACACCAGAAGAGGGCATCAGATCCCATTACAGATGGTTGTGAGCCACCATGTGGCTGCTGGGATTTGAACTCTTTACCGATGAGCCATCTCTCCAGTCCACACTGTTGTCAAGTGTGGATATAGATGTAACTCCCATGAAACCCCTGGTCCTCTTGCCTCACTTGACAAATGCTAGGAGCACAGGTTGGTACACTGCTATGCCTGGCAGAATTTTTTTTTTCAACTTTAAGTGTTTGTTTTGCCTGGATGTACGTCTGTGTGACCCATGTGTACCTTATGCCCACAGAGACCAGAAGAGGGCACTGGATCCTCTGAAACTGAAGCTAGTTAGCCAGCATCTGGGTGCTGGGAATTGAACCCAGTTCTGGAAGAGCAGCCAGTCCTCTTAGCCAGAGCCACCGCTCCAGTCAGAAAGGAAATATTTTGAGGTTTAATGGAGAGGCCATGGGTGCAAGTTACAGGAAAAGCAGGAATCCAAGATGGCTCCATTTTCAGGCTTAAGCAACCAGGTGGGTGGTGATTTCATTTTCTGGAAGTAAGGGCAGCCAGGGGTGGGGAACCTTTGGAGACAGAGCCACAATTAAAAAGTCAGCGTTCTTAGGTCCTAAGCCAGTACCTGTTACTCTGTAGTGCTGTTGAGAGAAGGGTCAAGGATTTCAGATATAGACAGAAGAATGTTGGGAAGGAAAGTACACTAAGGAGAAAGAAGCTAATTGCACACCAGCAGCCACAGAGACAACCAGCCCACTGCTTTCTGACACCATCCTTTCTCAGGGAGGAGTGGTGGGACACACCAGCAATCTCAACATTTGGGAGGCTAGGACTGGAAGACCAGGACTTTGATGTCCTCTTTAGCTATATATAGCAAGTTCAAGGCCAAGAATAGGGCTACAAGAAAACCTCTCAAAATAAAACAAAAAGAGCCTGGTGTGGTGGCATACACCTCTAATCCTCAGGAGGTGAAAGCAGACAAATCTGAGCTGAAGGCCAGCCTGTTCGGTGAGTTCCAGGCCAGCCAAGACTACACAGTAAGAGGCTGTCCTTAAAATAAGGTGCCCCCCCCAACCTCCCACAAAACAAACATCAACTCAGTCTGCCTCCATCCCCTGCCTAATTTTTTTCATAGTGACTGTCACTGACCTCAAGGACATCACCGCCTTATTTATGTTCCCCTACCCCAATAGAACATTGGCTTAACCCCAGTGCCCACAACAATGTGCACAACAAATCTACAGTCAATGGTCACTGGTTGGAAAACCTTAAAACCTTTATTAGGTAACTATTATTTCCATGCAGATCCAGCCAGTTGGACTCAGTACTTTGTATCCTTAACAATTTCTCTAAACAGTATCTCCAAGGAACTCAGGAAGGCACAAGACAGGAAGGTAGAGTAGGCTGCTGTGGGGGAGGGGCTCTATTTCCATTCTGAATCTAGAATAGACTGGTATCAAGATTTCCTGTCTTCCAAGGGTTAGGTGCTATGCCAAAAAAACCCAAAACAAACAAATAAAAACCCGGAGGGACCTATGGGAGACCGAGTTGTGCAGAGCTGAACTTGGAGCAATGGTTCCACAAGGAGTCAGACTTGAGCCCTGGCCCTTCAGGTTAGCGGGAGGCAAATGTGTCCTACAGCGCCACCTGGTGGCCACACATACCCAATGCTCCCCCAATGGGTTAAAGGAAGCAAATAACTAGCAAGCCTCCCTAGTTACTTCCCACACAACTTCCAGAAACACTCCCCCAAGACTCTCCCTTCTTGCGAATCTTACTTTTTACTGATTCCAAGGGACCCACCTCAGCCAGGAAGCCTCCCCAAATTGCTAGCCCCAAAGTCTCCAAGCACTTAATGCCACTGTCCACCTCTGGGGGCCCAGGGATGGAGTCAGACAGCTCTCGGGTTCTTTTTGAACCTTGGAGTTTCCATATACCAGCTGTGTAACCTGGGAAAGTCACTTAACATCTTTGAGCCTCAGGTTTCTTATGTCATGCACAGGTAGAAATTACATTTCCATGGAATTATTAAGATTGAATTATTCAAAGGTCAGGTGAGATGGCTCAACAGATAAAGGTGCTTGCTGCCAAGCCGAAGGCCTTGAGTTCAGTCCCTAGGACATTCATGGTAGGAGAGAACCTCTGGGCTAGACAGAGATGGCTCAGCAGTTAAGAGCACCAACTGTTCTTCCAGTAGATCTGGGTTCAATTCCCAGCTCCCACATGGCAGCTCATAACTGTACTTTAGTTCTGGAGGATCTGACATCCTAATACAAATACACATGCAGGTAAAATGCATGCAAAATAAAAATATCATTAAAAAAAAAAAAAAGAACCTCTGACCCCACACTCAGGATATGGCCCACACAACACTGACTACATGTAATTTTATATGACTGAATGTAAAGTCTGAAGAGCTAAGAAGAGAACCTCCTTCCTCATCCCCTTCTCTGACATCCTCTTCCCTTTTCTGTTTTGTTTGTTTGCAATTTATTTATTGATTATATCTAAGTACACTGTGGCTGTTTTCCGACACACCAGCAGAGGGCATCAGATCCCATTACAGATGGTTGTGAGCCACCATGTGGTTGCTGGGATTTGAACTCGGGACCTCTGTAAGAGCAGTCGGTGCTCTTAACCACTGAGCCATCTCTCCAGCCCTTCCCTTTTCTGAAAAGGAAACAGAATGATATAAAAGCAGAAGTCTTTGGGCCGCACGCCCCTGCGAACGGAGCTTTTGGACGGGGTTAAACTTCACACAATTCCTACTCCCTGACCTCCTGCACCTAATATTCTACTTCAGCGATTCACCCAGGCCCGACCCCTCCTTACATCTGACCTAGCGCTCTGCCCCAGGGAGGAACCGTCCTCACGGGGACACTCTTATTGCTTCCCTGTCCCAGGAGGGCAACTAACCCCTCCCTCGCCCAGCCCGAAACCAGAGCTGGCGCCACTGAGTGGGGAATCTAAGGACCAACTGTCACAGCTCCAGTATCATGGCCTCCTGAATGCCTGGGACCAGACCTGAGTCCCAGTGGGGCCTTGTTAGCCAGCTGTCCTGTGGGGCCCAGGCTCCACCCCAGCCCCTCGGAATTGCTTCCCCTGGGGGAGTCATGGGTACTGCAGAGGACCAGTCGGGAGCAGAAACGCCTCTTTAGGTTTAAGCCTAGGGCTGCAAGGGACTTGGAGATGAGGCAGAGAGACAAAGGGCCAGTGACCTACCCCTCCTGCCTTGGTGGCTCTCCAAGCCCCAAAGATGGCTTTGCCCCTACTTATTGTCTTGGTCACGTAGGCCAGTTTCAGTGTCTCCATGAGAGCAGGGATCAAGCCTGAGATCCTTTTCACGGCCTGCAGAATGTTCCCAATGCATTCTCATTAGCTGAACTGAGTTAAAGGCAGGCAAGAAGGAAGGTTCACTAGTAAAGGAGTTCCCCCAAGTCTAAAGACCTGAGTTCAACCCCTACATTGCCTTAAGTTGTCCTTCGCCGTTCACATGTATTGTGGCACACACACACACACACACACACACACACACACACTCACTCTCTCATGTGCACGTACACACAAAACACACTGAAAACCTGTTCGAAAGAAATGAACTGAGTGCACTCCAGCCTAAGAGAGAAAACTGGCTGCACATCCAGCAAGAAAGTCATCCAGGGATACTTCCAACATGACGTGTTAAGGAAAACAGGCCAGGTATGGTGGCACACACAGGTAATACTAGCAGTTATGAAGTAGAGACTGAAGTTCAAGGCCAGTCTCAGCTACTCAATTACCTGTGTTTCAGGCCAGCCTGGATTACACGAGACCCTGCTTCAAATAAAGGAAGGAAGGAAGGAAGGAAGGAAGGAAGGAAGGAAGAAAAAAACAGAAAAAGAGAGAAAGAAAGAAAGGAAGGAAGAAAGAAAGAAAGGAAGAAAAAAAGGAAGGAAGGAAGGAGAGAAAGAAACAGAAAGAAAAGAAAAAAAAGGTGGCCATCAAAATAAAGGGACTTGCTGCCAAGCCTGACAACCAGAGTTCAATCCCCAGGACTCATGTGGTGAAGGAAGACAGACCCTGTTCCCACAAGTTGCTCTCTGACCTCCCGGTGCGTACGCTGCAGCAGGTGTGTACCCATAACATATAAATGAGGTAAATTTAATTAACAACAAAAAGAAAAGTGGAAACCTCATAAAGCATGGGAGGGAGGCTGAACTGAGAAGGAGAGACTGAGGCAGCCCATGAGGAGCAGGGAAACAGGGCAGGGGATAAACCAAGGCCAGTCTGCTTGATGAGGCCTGGTGACAGCCTCCCGTGTGTTAGGTTGTTAGGTGTATCCTTCTGCTTTGGGACTCTCTGTGTAGAGCCAAAAACAGGCAATCAAGAGTGCTCAGCAGACAGGGAAATGGGTCTCACAATATGGACTTTCTAACACATTCTTGTCCTCAGCGCCCCCCCCCCCCACACTGGGTCACCTTTCCGGCCCTGCACCCATGTATGCATAAACATACAAATACACCTATGTATTCAATGCCGCAGCCGATTCAACAACTCAAGGAGGTTTTTTGATTCCTCAGCATGAAAATAGGAGTTTGGAGAGGAGAGGAGGGTAGGAAAAGGGGGAGGAAGGGACAGAGACAGGAATGGAGAGACATACACACAGAGGCAGAGATGTCCACACTCTTCTGTCACAGGGCAGAATGGAGGGAGTGGCCTCTGTCCTCACATCCCTGGTCCACACATGAACAAAGGAGGCCTGGGCTTCAGAAACAAGAGCAGTTCCCTTGCCCCCACGGCAAATCTGCATCCATCCACTTGGCAGACGCCTGCTCCTGTGGGTTCACCTGAGCCCTTCACACATACCTTGCCCTCCAAGTGCCAGGCTAAGATGTGCTCTCTTCTGCCTTGGATCAGTGTGACCTTGAGTGGGAGTTGCTACGGTACCCTGGGGACTAATGCATCTTTGTTGTATGGGGGATTCTAGTGGGGTCCCACCTTGCCCACTCCATCCTCCTTGAGCAGGATCCTCTCCTGGTTCAAAGAGTCTGCCCTTTGTTTTCCTCCCCCACCAAATCCCCTAGGCTCTTTTGGTCATTAACCTGCTGCCTTAATTGGTTTACTGAGGAGGAAAGTAGAGACTGGGCAAACTCTGGGGGGAATCTTGTTTCAGTGAGGACAGGAAAGTTGCAAACAGCTGTTAGCCTCACTGTCACCTGGTCTCCAGTAGAAACTTTCTCCAAAGAAACTCCCAGCACCCGGGTCCAGGTTCCTAGGAGAGGTGAACAGGAGTCATAAGTGTCCTGCTAGGGAGGTCTTCCTCTCCCACTCCTGCTAGAGGGAACCAGCATCCACTCTCATAAAAATCCTCCACACAGGGACACCTCCTCCCCTACTGTAGTTAGCCAGGTTCCTCAGCTCAAGGTTCACCTTTCCCATCTGTACAGAAGGGAGAAAGCCTGCCCGGAAAACTCTCAGGCCCTCCCACCACTCCGGCTCAAATTCTTGCCTTCCCAAATGAACTCTTTTCAAAAATCAATTTAGAGAACCAGCCTCAACTCAGCCCTTGCTTCACTGTGCACCCTTACACCTCCATCCATCCCCATGAGGTTACCTCAATTTACTGGGAGGCATCCTACCCACTGGGGCATACCCACCTACTGTTATCCAGTTTGGAAAGTGGCTCTTAGAACCTGACCTCAAGACCTCTAGATGGGGTCCCATCCCTTCTCTTGGACTTAAAAAAAAAAAGTACAGAAGATGCGGGGAGGGGGGACTGCAGTACACTTTAACTCCCCTCTCAACTGTCAAGTCTTAAAAACTTACTTCTGATCTCTCTTTTGCCATATTTCTAGGGTCAAAGGGGCTGATTTACTGGTTTATAAAAGATGCAAGGGAAATAGCGAAATAACGGTATTAAGGGACAAAAGATCTCCACTACATTCGAGGCTCAGAACTAACAAAAAACAAAACAAAACTGGGTTCTCAGGGTTCCCCTAATCTCACTCCTGTTACCCGAAGTTCAAGGCTCCAAACTAAGTCACACGAAGCCTCTAGGACCCTTCCGGCCTCCCCGATCAGCCCCACACCTACATCCTCTCCCTCCACACCTCCTCTTCTTGACCAGGTCACTGCATGGACCACGGGGGCACGAACTAACTCACCTCCCAGCCGTGGCCAGAGATTCCGGAACTTGGGGGCTAGGGGAGGGGGACGGTTTGCAACCCAAGAGGTGAGGGAACCACATCCTCTACCAGGGGTCCCACCCCCACCCGAACGCCCCTTCCTCGCCCCCACGCAGCGCAGAGACCTGCTCCTCCCACTGTAGCGGCTGCGGGCTTTGTCTGCTCCACGAGCTCTCTCCCGGAGGCCTGAGCCCGTGGACTCCGCGATCGCGCGCGAGAGGAGGGAGGGCACTGCAGCCACGCGGCCGCTCCGCCCCGGTCCTCATTACCATAAGAAAGAGGCCCGGGACCCGCGGGCGGAGGAGGAACGCCTTTCTACGCCCGCTCTCTTCCCGCATACCGCCCGCTCCTAAAATTTCTCGGACCACGACTCTCAGCCCACCCGAGGCTCTTCCCGCGACCGGTGGGCAGAGCCCGAGGGGCGCAATCGCCTTCTTGCCCAGGTTAAGGAATTCCTCCCCGCGCCCGAGGGCGGGAAACTACAACTCCCGGCATGCCCCGGGCGCCCCCGGCGCGCCCCCCTCCCGTCAGTTCCATGCTGCTCCATCCAGTTCATTTAAAACAAAAGAGTTTGAGCGCTGGAAGGGGCTGGGCTCTATTGGGGGCCACTGAGCGACGCTCCGGGACTGGGGCTCGGTGCGGGAGCCTAAGGGGGCGTCTGCTCGGCGGAGGGTAGAGACTCTGGGTCCGAGGCGGAGGGGTGGGGGCTAGGGCCCGCAGCCCCCCACCCCACCCCGTCACCCCGGAGCGAGAGGAGATCTGCTTTCTTGGTTTTGCTTCTTTTCCCCCACCCCCACCCGGGGGCTGGGGCGAGGGGAGTCAGGTTACAGGGTGCTTGGGGAGGGGGGCTTAGGGGTGGGTCTATCTTTCTATCTCGCTTTCTTCCCCCCTCCCCAGCTCTTTGTTCCCCCTCCCCACACACCCCCTCCTCTCCTCTCCCCTCCCCTCCTCTCTCCTCTTCTCCCTTCCACCACCTCTCTCTCCCTCTCTCTCTCCCCCAGCTTTTGTTTCGCCATGCCTAGTCTAGTGGTATCTGGAATAATGGAAAGAAATGGGGGCTTTGGAGAACTAGGATGTTTCGGGGGAAGCGCTAAGGACCGAGGGCTGCTGGAAGACGAGCGCGCCCTTCAGCTGGCTCTTGATCAACTCTGCCTCCTGGGTTTGGGGGAGCCCCCCGCCCCCACGGCGGGCGAGGACGGGGGAGGTGGGGGGGGCGGCGCCCCCGCGCAGCCGGCCGCCCCCCCGCAGCCGGCCCCGCCGCCGCCGCCCGCGGCGGCACCGGCAGCCCCGAGCGCGGCCCCCGCGGCGCAGACGCCCCAGCCCCCCACCGCCCCCAAAGGGGCGAACGACGCCAAGCTCTGCGCGCTCTACAAAGAGGCCGAGCTGCGCCTGAAGGGCAGCAGCAACACTACGGAGTGCGTTCCCGTGCCCACCTCCGAGCACGTGGCCGAGATCGTGGGCAGGCAAGGTAAGCGGTCGTCCGAACACTGGGAGGGTTGGAGTGGGGGCTTGGTGTCCCCGGCGCGGAAAGTTAATCGCTTCCTTCTTTGCGCGCCTCTGGCTCTGTCCCTTCCCGACAAAGGGGGCCCCGCCCCCTGCCCAGATTCCAAGTGCCACAAAGTTCCCTGCTACCCCTAGTTGGGACGGCTCTCGGGACCCTTCCTCCCCTGGGGCTCCGCCCGTAGACAAAGAAATATCCTGGAACTGGGAGAGGAAAAGGGAGGGGGGAGCTGCCTCCCAATCCCAGGGTCTGTGCGGAGGGGGTGTCTGCTCCCGGCTGGAAGGACTGACGGAATGTGCAATTACTTGGGAGCCCCTATTCTGGTATCTGCTTGTAGACTGGGGAGGGGGCACTCCTGGGACCTTCTACTGTTGGAGTTGGGGACTCTGAGGGAGACCTGGTGCATGAAGCCGGACTGAGGATCTGCCTCTTTGTTGGGCTGAGTGTAGGAATGAAAGGGGGTGTGGCTCAGGGGAGGGTCCCAGTCTGGGGAGAGATGATGAGGAGCCCTTGGCAAAGAGGGGTCCCGTGGTCGCTTACACACCGAAGTTGGAGGGCCACTGTGTTTGGGGAGGGGGAATCTCTGAGGAGGTACCAGCCCTGGCGTGGGCCTCTCCTCCGTCTTGCTTTTGTTCTGGTCTGGCCACAGCCTGGAGCCAGGGGTCTGCAGAGAAGTCTCTGAGTGAATGCGTGGGACAGGGCAGGAAGGGCATGTCGGTGAAGGGGGACAGAAACCTCCACTTGAAATGTGGGGTGGGTGCGTGTCTGGGTGTGTTGAGAGGGTCTTGAATTAAGCCAATGGAGTATGTTACCACACCCTCTCAGCCCAGCATCCCTGGATGGGTGGAAGTGTTAGTAAGTACCCAAATTGAGCAACCTGGATCTTGGGGACCCTTCCCCTCCCAGCTTCTTGGGGGGCGGGATTTGGATATTGCAAAGGGGCTGGGCTGGGAGGTGGAGTGGGGGAGGAGCTGTCCCACAGTGGGGAACAATGGAGGGGCTGCATTCCGCGGGAGTGAAGGAGGAGGCTGGTTCCTTGCAGTGAAGGGGAGGCAGGCTGGGGCCCCTACCCCATATCCCACTCCATCCACCCTAGTATTGGGACTGGAGGATTTGGAATGGGGAGCTGAGGGGAGGAGGGGAGCTTGCCACTCCCCTGCACAGCGCCCCCTCCCTCAACCTCTTAGGGGCTTCTGGTTTAGAAAGTTGGATTTCCCCTCCTTAGCAGACACTGGGGATTCAGATCCTGGAATCGGGTGGGGATATTAATATCTTTACTTGGGTGAGGTCTTGGAAGGCACCAGAATTTAATGTGGTCCTTGACAAATGTGTCTGCCTCCTTAGGAAATGTGTGTATCCATCATAAAAGTAGAATTTGTCCTGGTAGAATATTGTCAGAGAACAAAGTCCTCCCTTCCCCGTTCTGTAAGCATATGGAAGTCCTCTCACCTCCCTCCTGCTGCCGAGGTTTTACTGTTTCTCCGACTTTGGCCTCTACTTCTAGGGATGCTTCTTCAGGTTTGCAGAGCCCAAGATGATGAGGCTGCTAGGTTCTGTACTGCCCAGCCTCAGGATTTTCCCTTTGGTCTTACACTGGGGTTTGTCCTCCCAAACTCCAGAACTCTTAAAGACACTTAACTCCCGCTGAAGGTTTTGGATCCAAAACTTAACAGCCAGAACCTAGGTGCCCATTGGACAGCATGCAAACAAAGGTGGCAGAAAGCATTGTGTGTCTGTCCTTGGAGCCTCAGAAATCAAGACATCCACTAATACTAAAGCAGCAAGGACAGTAGGTAACAAGTAGGACTTCTTGACTACCAACAGCTCTGGAAAGAAGTGGGAGGCGTCACATTTTCCTTCCTAGTATGTGTTAAAGATACATTCCTAACTCACTGTTCCACCAATTCATTAGGGTTAGAATAGACACTTTGGGGATGGAGGAAGGAGAAAGAACAAGCAAGCTCACCAGAGACCTGCAGTTGAGGGTTGGGGCTGTTATAAGAGTGGTCTCATACTTGGCTTTGGATGGGTACATGAGAAAGGGCACCCAGTGCAGAGATGTGGGGGGGGAAGCTCAGGGATTTTGTCTGTGAGAATGGGGCAAAAATGTGGGTGTGTACTAATGTACTGTGTGCTGGGGGAAATTGAGATGGGAGAGCGCCTGGGTACCTGTGAAGGGGTGTTCTCATCCTACAGTATTGCTTGGATGAGGTCGCTCTGCCCATTGCGGTTGGCCCCATGGGCACCTGAAGGAGGAGTAAGACAGACTGTAAAGCCAGGCAAGTCCACCCAGCCCCTGAGTTCTACAGCCTTTCCTGAGGGGCATTCCTACTTCCCCCTCCTCTTCTCTTTGTCTGGCTTTTCTTTCTCTTCCTGCCTCTCCCCAGCTCTAACCTGATACTCCTTCAAAGCAGGAGCGGGGTCCAGCAGTGCTCTGTTCCCCCTTTTTCAGCATCCAGTAATCTCAGTCCTGCCTTGGGTGGCAAGCAGGAAGTACAGGTCCTCTGGATGATACTATCTTCCTACTTTCTTCTCCCTTGAGATTCTGACCCCTTGAGCCCCACCCCACAGGCCCACACCGAATCAGGTGCTGCAAGCTCTTTATAGTGTGGAGAAGCACAGATACTGTGGGGTCTCACCTCCCTCCTGCTGCCGCAGTTTTAGTGTTTCTCCGACTTTGGCCTCTACTTCTAGGGATGCTAGGAAGGCCTAGGGAGGTCACAGCACACGGTAGCCAATATCCCTGGGTGAGCTAGAGGGCAGACTCTTAATGAATGGAAGTCACATGAGCAGACAGGGTTAATGAGTGCATTGGAGCTTTGAGCAAAGATCAGGAGCAGTGACTGAGATGGAAAAAGGAAGGGCCGGTGCTGAAAGAAGAGTTCGTGAGGTTTTGGGTTAGCCGCTTTTCTCAAAGGCTCTAAAGGAGGTGTTCTCCATGGAGTGTATTTGGAAGGCCCCAAATGGAGCACAAGAGAAACTAGTGCATTCAACGATTGGTCAGGTTGGGGGTAAGGCTGTGTTTGTGGTCATGACGGTGTCACTGGAACAACTGAAGATTTCTGGGAGGCTGAGATTCTGGGGAAGGTCCCAGTACAAACTTCTTTGTCCTGTGAATTTCTTTCTCACTCTGTCCAGGGTGCAAGATTAAGGCTCTGAGGGCCAAGACCAACACCTACATCAAGACACCCGTACGAGGTGAGGAGCCAGTGTTTATGGTGACTGGGAGGCGGGAAGATGTGGCTACAGCCCGGCGGGAGATCATCTCAGCAGCTGAGCACTTCTCCTTGATAAGAGCCTCACGCAACAAGTCTGGCGCCGCCTTTGGTGTGGCCCCTGCTCTGCCAGGCCAAGTAACCATCCGAGTACGAGTGCCCTACCGCGTGGTGGGACTGGTGGTGGGCCCCAAGGGAGCGACCATCAAACGCATCCAGCAGCAGACCAACACATACATCATCACTCCCAGCCGGGACCGTGACCCGGTGTTTGAGATCACCGGCGCCCCGGGCAACGTGGAGCGTGCGCGGGAGGAGATCGAGACGCACATCGCCGTGCGCACCGGCAAGATCCTCGAGTACAACAGCGATGGTGACTTCCTAGCTGGCAGCCCCGACGCTGCCCTGGACAGCCGCTACTCAGACGCCTGGCGGGTGCATGCCCCAGGCTGTAAGCCGCTCTCCACCTTCAGGCAAAACAGCCTGGGCTGCATAGGAGAATGCGGCGTGGACTCGACCTTTGAGGCCCCGCGCCTAGGCGAGCAGGGCGGAGACTTCGGCTACGGCGGATATCTGTTTCCGGGCTACGGCGTGGGCAAGCAGGACGTGTACTATGGCGTGGCGGAGACAAGCCCCCCACTGTGGGCGGGCCAGGAGAACGCCACGCCCACCTCGGTGCTCTTCTCCTCTGCCTCCTCTTCTTCAGCCAAGGCACGCGCGGGCCCCCCAGGCGCGCATCGCTCTCCTGCCACCTCTGCGGGGCCAGAGCAGCTGGCCGGGCTCCCTCGGAGGCCGCCGGGAGAGCCACTGCAGGGTTTTTCTAGACTGGGGGCGGGCGGGCTGCGGAGCCCCGGCGGTGGAGGAGGCGGCGGCGGGCGGGACTGCATGGTGTGCTTTGAGAGCGAAGTGACAGCAGCCCTGGTGCCCTGTGGACACAACCTTTTCTGCATGGAGTGTGCAGTACGCATCTGCGAGAGGACGGACCCAGAGTGTCCTGTCTGCCACATCACCGCCACACAAGCCATCCGAATATTTTCCTAAGCTCCATGTCCCTGGTCTTCTGGGCCCGCTCCCTGGGGTGCCGCCCTGGACCTGTAGGGCTTTTTGAAAAATCAGTGACTACAGGGCAAGGTGCTTGGAAATATTCACTCGTTGGGGTGGGGGAAGGGGAGGCCTGAGTGGCTGGGGGTGGGGTCACTTTCAGAGCCTCTGGTTACCCTGGGAGGGGGCCATAAGTTTTACTAGAGTTACAACTCTGATACCTCAACACACCCTTAAATCTGGAAGCAGCTAAGAGAAGCTTTTGTTTAGCCTGAAGTGGCCACCAGGACATCCTGACCTTTCCCTTCTCCCTATCTATGTGTCATTTTGCCCCTTCCTCTGAAGGGGTAAGAACAGGGAGAATTGCCATCAGTAGCTCTAGGTGCTCTTAGTGATCCCAGCCCTCTGGTCCTGACCTCCCATCTCCTAACACAACTCTTTACAACCCCCACACTCACATCCTGAGAGTTCCCAACAGTATAAGGAGCTGGGGCCTATTAAAGATCTGATAGATATTCTGGGGTGGAGGAGGGTGTCAAACAATAAAGGGCTCACAACTCACTTGTCTTACAAAGCTGGGCTAGAGAGATCTGGAAAGAGGGGCTTTTCTTTCCCCTCCAACTTTTTGCTTGGCTTTTCCCCAATTTTTTCCCTCTGCGTCTGCCATTTGCTTTTTTTTTTCCCTTCACTCTATTCCCCTCCCTCCACCCCCAGCCAGCTGTTACTTTCAGTCCCTTGTTCCTCTTGCCTCTTCTAGCCCAGCTTTGGGGATATCATCTTCCTGGGAGAGAAGTCTGGAGAAGGTTTTGATAGCCCCCACCCCCCAGTTCCTCTTCACGTAGTGGACAGCCCTTCCCCCCACTCCTCCAAAGAATCCGTTCCAATTCTTGATGGAATGTAGTTCTAGACTCAGTGACAGTTTGAGACGGGAAACTATTAATGGGGTACATAACGAAAACTAATAGTGGGGGGTACATAAAAGGTTAGAACCCCATCTTTATCATCTATGGGCATTATACTTAGGGAGCAGTTCTTATCCTGGATCTTCTGCCCAAGGGAAGGGAAAGCAGAAAGTAGGAAAAGTCCTGGGGCAAGAGAGATGTGGCTGGAAGGGCTCCCCTCCCCCTCACCTGCAGTGGCCTACCCCCAACCTCTCTGCACCTAGCTGAACCATTACTGAATCCTTATTAGCCACAAATCATGAATTCTTACCCACTGGCTGAGGAGAGAGGCCAGATCTTTGGTGAGGGGTCAGGCCAGGGCAAAGCAGGATTGGGGTGCAGTGGAGCCTGTTACAAAAATCAGGTATTGTGATAGGTCTAGCACCCCTTTACTGCTCCTCTTGCTCACTTGTGTCTGTCAGCAGCCTCCTACCCTCCTGGTTCCGCTGGCCGGGCCAAGAGAGGATGGGTGACCAGGAGGCCCAGGAGATGCTTGTATATAGTTGGGTGGGACTATTGTGAGCTCCAGCTCAGGAGTCCCTCTCTTCCTGGATGGGGAAAGGATGTGGGATGAGGGCAGAGGGAGGACTCTCTCTTGCCTCTTGTGAATTAACTTGCCTCTCCTCAGCCTTTCCCTCCAGACCACCAGCCTGGGAGGGGAGAGGAAGGAGGTCACAGCCCAGAAAACTGGCCTGTGGCAGCTTCCCTCCTTTCCACCAATGTGAGCCATCTTGAGATGTCTGTACAATAGAAACCAAATCAAATGGGCACCCTGGGTTGCCCAGGGGCAGGGGATGGGAGGGGGGTGGGAAGAAGGGATGTCTGTCTGTCAATCCCCTCCCCCTCTCCACTCCTTATCCACAAAGGCAAAAGACTGTTACACTAGGGGCTCCACAGATCCAATCCCACCCTTGCTGGGTGAGCCTTTCCTAGAAACAAGCGCAAAAGTGAGCGAGCGGCAAAACAAAGCAATGAGGGAGTGAGATGGGCGACCAACAGAGGAGAGGAAACAAAAATAGCAAAAAAGAAAAAAAGCAGTTCTTTATAATTTAATATTCTATTTTAATAAAGGCATTTATTACCGTATAAATGTAGCAAAGAACCTGGGCTAATATGAAAAAAAAAGACTTTTTATTAGGTAATTTATTATATGAAAAGGATATTTTATTTTATGATAAAGTGATCCTTAAAAAAACTTTAGAAGGTTTAGAATATATGTAGGGAGAGAAGAAAAAAAAATACATTTGTATTCAGAGTTAAATCTTAAAAAAAAAAAGTTTTTAATATATGTTCGGGTTTATGTTCTTTTTTTTCCCCCACTTTTTTTTGGGGAGAAATGTCATTTGCTTTTCTTGGGGGAGCATCCTGGGATGGATGGTGGAGAGGGGATAGGGAGTTGGTCCCTTCTGGGGCCCCCACCAGTAGATTGGATTTCACTCTGTGGGCTCCCCTCCCCCTTCCCCTCAGGGGAGCCGGCAGAGCCAAACAAAGGAAGGGATTAACCAGAAAGGAAGAAGCTTTGGGACTAAGGACTGAGGGTCCTGGAGTGTCCCTCCTTCCCCTACCCTGTGCCAGGGGCAGTCAGGAGGGAAAAACCAGAACTAAGGCCTAACAGGCCTGTGGAAACTCTCAGAGGTGTGAGATTTAAGAGAAATAGATTTTTTTTAACCAAAAAAAAATTTAAGAAAAAAAATGAGAAGAGAAAGAAAAACCGAGGGGTTTAAAAGAAGAGAATACTACAAAATAATTCAAATTTATTTCATATAATCCTAGAGAAAGAAAAAGAATTACTAGTTACTTAGTAGACGATACTCAGATAGCTTAAAGTTTAGTAGCATTGTGGGCCCCTGAGCCCAGTAGAATGTATAAAAGTATGGGAAAAAAAATAGAGGCCAGTGGCTGAGCTGCCCTACCCCTGGGGACAGGGCTGGAGCAGGCTGCTAGCTAAGATTGGGAGCTTCCAGTCTGCTGGGGTTGATTCTGAGAATCCTTAGGTTTAAGTGTGGGACAAGTACATGAGAGGGCTCTGCCCCGGGGTCTTTGCAAAGGTGCACACTGGTCATCAGACGCTCCGTGCGGCTGAGCAGAGAGCCTGGCCCTCTGTTAGGAAACCCCTACTCCTAACGCCCAACCCTCCCAAGGCAGCTTCTCCCAGGCCGCCCTGAGGAAGTCTTTGAAGTCACCTCGGTCCACTTGGCTACAGGTGGGTTCAGGAGCCAGGTGTAGCTATTCCATGAATGAGTCCGCTCAGACTCCAGCACCCGTGCGATGTGGGAGTGCCACTGCGATCTCTAGTGCTGTTTGCCTTCACATCTGTAGTGGGCTTTTTGTTCATTTGCTATTTTTTGACACAGGGTCTCTAGCTCAGTCTGGCCTTAAACTAGCAGCCATCTTATTGCTGCCTCCAATTGCTGGGACTATAAGACACGCATCGCACCGCTATTCCTGGCTTTGTGGAGTCTCAGAGAAGTTAACATCCCAAGAAAGACTTCCTACTCAGGAAGTATAGTGCAGGTATTGTCCTTATGGGCCTGGGAGAACTCCCTCACTCTACCCCCAAGAACAGAGATAAAAGTGTGCAGGGAACTTGGGTGGCCTCTGTGCTCAGATAGGGATCACCATAGGGCCACATCACCTTCCCCCACAGAAAGCCAGGAGTTGGCTTTTGCATGTGAGAAATAGGGCATTTTTAAGCACTTGCCTTCCATCAGCATCAACCCCAGCTGGCAATGGGATTGGGAGAGGCCTCTTGGCTTTAGCTTGAGCAAACAGTATACCAGTGATTGACATGTCACTTCATGACCTTAGAGCCCAAACACATCTCCCTCTCCCCAATTTACTCTTCTCACCCCATCTAGAGACTAGAAGTCCCCCTGCCCTTTTTGCCCAATGACCCTCAGTAGTTTTGAAATGGTAGCATCTGGGAAATGGGGAGAATTTCCCCTAGCATACCTGAGGGTGAGTGCTTGGAATGGTTGGGTGGAGACAGCCCTGGGGCAGGGAAGATGGTCTCTCCACTGTAGAAAGTAGAGTAGGATCATGGTCAGACAATTTGAGGCATCAAGTGAACTCGTACAAATCACCCAGGAAGATTTCAGATGCAAAGTAAAGGTGGGAAATGAAACAGACCCATGAATAATCAAGTCAAAATGATGTTGCACACAATGCAGAGAAACCAAGAAGGGGGAGGGTTAATGTATTAAATGTGCTATTGAGAAGTTAATTTTATTAAAAGTATTATTACTTAAGGCTCCGTCTTTCAATGTATGCCAACTGGAACCTGGGTAGCAACTGCTGTGGGGTGGTGGTATTCTGGTGTGGGAAGTGGATATCTCCAGGGTTGCCTGCCATCATACCATACTTGGATAGCCATCTATCCAAGTTGAGAGACAAAAATCCACCCCTTACTCCAATTTCAGTTCCTCCTGTTTAGGGACAGAAAAAAGACTAGATGGGATGCTCACCTCTCAGTCTTAGGAACCCCCTCCCTAGTATACACACCAGACTGGTATCTTCCCCAGTGCCCCTGCCATTGGACTGACCTCAGTTCTTGGCACCAAGGCCTTGGGTACCAGATGGTGCTGGAGGATGGTTTCTTTTGTTTTGCCTTCCAAATACCCCTCCCCTCTACACAATCTTCCATCCCCCACCTGGCCTAGGGGTTGGCAGAGAGATGGGTAGGCAACTCCTGTCCCCTTGGCATCGTCCCCACACCATAGAACTCCAGAAGCAGGCCCGGGGCTGAGGTGGGGGAGGAATAGATATGGTGGGGATGACAGAAAGGGATGGAGAAAGGGATCAGGGACTTGGAGGAGGAGTCAACCCGCCAAGGGACAGATGGAAGGCAGCAGGAGGGCCAGGCATGATACAAAACAGCTTTATTTGCAGGCCCTTCCCTGTAAGGGGTTCAGGTACTGGAAAGGGATGTGGTGGACAGATCAAGTGGGAGGGCATGATGATCCTGGGGGCTTGTGAACAGGGACTCAAGGATAGGGAGAAGTCCTGCAGTAAGGATGGTAGAGATACCAGAAGGCTGAAGGCAGGATATAGGATTAGCCATAGCTGAAGTCAGAGGCTGATGCAACAGGCCTTCTTCTCCCCGGGGCCAGGGTCCTGTCCAGTTTGGGCATTGCCCAGGGTGATTGCACTGGTCCGGGTACTGTTCTGCCTCTGCTTGGACACCTTTGCAAAGATCTCTAAGGACAGAGGAAAATAATCAGGCCAGTTTAATGTCCCACCTGCTAACGCCACACTTCCATGCCAGTACGGGTGTCCGCCTGTGAAGAGTTTTTATTGGAACAAAGTAGTTTTGTCTTGTCAATCTTCCTGAGTAAACAAGGAACCCGGACTCGGCCCCCTAAAACGTGAGGCCCTCCAGTGGCTGGCTTCCCTAAGCTCTGGGATGAGTGGAGGGATGGGAGGTGGAACCAGTGGCTCTGAGAAGGCTAGAGGTTATAGGAACTGAGTCCATGCAAAATGGAGTACAGCTCTCACCTTTGAGGACAGTCTCGAAGGCTAGCTCAACATTGGTGGAGTCCAGGGCTGAGGTCTCCAGGAACAGCAAACCATTGTTTTCTGGAGGGAAAACACATTAGTGGCAGATCTACAGCAACAAACAGTAAGAACATTTAGTCAATGCTTTCTAGGACTCTTCTATATGCCAAAGGTAGATAGTAGCTTATTTAATCCTTTATACAATCTATGAAGAAGATTCATTTAGGAAAGTAGAACCTAGAAATGTAGAAAGAATGGAGAAAGAACTTGCTACAATGGCCTACATCTAATAACTGGCCAAGAGGAGGTTGGAAGCTGTTCGCTAACCCACTGCATTGAAGTGCTTACTGTTAAACCCAGAGAGCACTGGGGAGATGGCCACCAGGAGCCTACAATGGTCTCTGAGTATTTCAGGGTGGGACTGTCATAGTATCAACTCTGAACAGCTGTTAATGAAGACAGTCTCACAGCAAGGAGTCTGGGGAGACACATGGGTTCCCACACGAGGGAAGACTGACTACTCATGGCCCTAAGTGTATGAGCAATGGAGGGAGAGACAGACAGAGTGGGAGGGGCTCTCACCAGCAAACATGCATGCCTCCTCAGTGGGGACCTCTCGGGCCTGGCTGAGATCACTTTTGTTCCCCACAAGCATGACAACAATGGTGGCTTCAGCATGATCATACAGCTCCTTTAGCCAGCGCTCCACCACGGCGTAGGTCTGGTGCTTGGTCAGGTCAAATACCAGGAGTGCCCCTACGGCTCCACGATAGTACCTGCGTGAGGACGCAGGGGAGGGATGGACAGGGACTAGATGGGGCTGTCAGGCTCAGCCATGAAGCAGAACCACCAAGCTAAATACCTGACATCAGTGTGTCAGCAATCAGGAAGGACCCCCATCCCACCCCCACCCCTTCAGGGCATTCAGGGCTCCCAAGTGCTGCAGGGAAACTGAAGCTTTACCTCCCTGCTCCAACCCCCAACCAGCTCCTCAAAGGCACTCTGCTTCCTCAGTCCTTTGCCTGATTTCAGCCCTGCCCATTTACCAATGCTTGTGTGGACCCTGACCAGGTATGTCCCTGGATCTTCCACCCGTGATGTCTTCCTCATCTAGTAGCCTCATGTGCTGGCATTGTTGCAAGGTGAATGTCTGCCTCTTAGACCAGTACCTGGCCTAAATCCCTACAGATACTTATCCTCCTTCTGGAGCCTCTGAGTTCAAAAGGCTGTCCTAAGACCAATGGCATCTAATTATTCCTTGTTTTGAGATAAGACCTTGATATATAGCCCAGGCTAGCCTCAAAATCAAGGCAGTCCTCTGTTTCAGCTGGTATTACAGCCATGAAACCATCATACCTGGTTTATTCCTAGTTTATGAACAAGTCAACCAAGTCTTGTAAGAACGGTGGATGGGCGTGGCCCTTCAGTGTACATAGCTTCCTATCTCTTCCAGTTCTATCTTCCATCAAACATGACAGACCACATTTTAGACAGCTGAACCTGATACGGGTCAGGAGACACTTTGGATATGGTGCCAGAAGGCCCAATTTTTCTGAGGCTTTATAAACTACAAAATACATCAGGTTAGAGATGTGCCTAGTAAATGGGGAGCCATCAATTCAGTTCCAAGGACAATGCATACACATACAGGCATCAATCAGTCAATCAAATTTTTGACAATGGTGACTGTGAATGGTGGGGCATTCATTGCTTTAATGTTCACCATTAAACACTGCCTCCAGGACTCAGGAAGCAGAGCAGCAGATCTCTGTGAGTTCCAAGCTAGCCTGGTCTACATAGCAAGTTCCAGACAAGCCAGAACTACGTATTGAGTTCTAGTTCTGCATGTGAGCTCAAGCTGACCTGGTCTACAAAGCCCAGCTTGCCCTCAGCATTTGGGATTAGACATGTTGCCAAGCGTAGAGCATTGTGCTGAAGTGAGGGGGCGCTCTCAGTCTATGCACCAATTTAAACGAGGAGGGATAGGATTACAGCACCTAGCATTTTCCTGTACCACTCAAAGAGCTCCACAGAATGCCAGGGGATAGAAAGTGCTTTGTATCTTCATGGGCACAAGCGGGGCCATGACTTTTGTTAGTGATCGTTAGTTAAATCCTCTCTGTCCCTGTTGGTCAGACACAGCACTAATGTCCCCATGATTTTTCTATCCCAGGGAACACATGACAGACTCTCCTGACCCCCGTCCTCCCACACCTAGTCCAGAGGAGAGTCCTGGTTTCCCAGGTTCCTCACAATGCCCCCAGGCCTAGGCTCACGCAGAGGTGATGGCTCTGTATCGCTCCAGGCCAGCAGTGTCCCAGATCTGTGCCTTGACAGCAGCGGTGCCCAGCATTACAGTGCGGGTGGAGAACTCAACCCCGATGGTGGTGCGGCTGTCGTGACTGAACTCATTGCGGGTGAACCGGGACAGCAGATTGGTCTTGCCCACGCCTGACTCGCCGATCAGCACCACTGAGGGAGTGGAAAGAGGAGGGCTGAGCCAGAGCAGAGTAGCTCTGAGCCTACCTGAACTGGACAGTCTGTCCCACCAGGAAGAAGAACTGAGATCAGAAAAGCAAGAAGAGTTGTCTCTTCTGTCAGAGACTGGGGTTGGCCACACTACATAGGACATCTGTCTGGGGGCAAGGGAAGAGAAGGGCCAGGAGTGTTTGAGGCAGGGGCTGCTGAGGCAGCAGGGCAACACAGTTAAGAGCAACAGCTGTGTGCAGCTGGCTGAGGACCTGTGGAAAGGAAATGATAAGTGAGAAAAGACAAAGGCTCTGGAGGGCTGGAGCGCACATTTCTGGACCACGGAGTATGGGAAGGTTGCAGGTGTCTGTATGTGAGCTGGAAGGATGAGGAGCAGGGGCTTGGATATGTTTGTTCTCACATGGAAGACTGAGGCTAAGGTTGGCCGGTGACACTTCTGCAGGAGAGAAGCAGGTGTTGAAGTGCATCTTCGTCCATGCATGTGCATTACGGCCTCTCCTTTACTATTTATAGCAACCCAATTAATCCATCCACAGCCCTGTCCTCAGACCTGGGGCAAGGTTTTTCTTTTTCTTTTTTTAAGATCTATTTATTTATTATATATAAGTATATGGAAGCTGTATTCAGGCACATCAGAAGAGGGCATCAGATCCCATTATAGATGGTTGTGAGCCACCATGTGGTTGCTGGGAATCGAACTCAGGACCTCTGGAAGGGCAGTCAGTGCTCTTAACCACTGAGCCATCTCTCCAGCCCTGGGGGGCAAGGTTTTAATGCTAGGTAGGCATCTGTCTCTACTGGCTTTGTGGCCTTTTAATTTTGTTTTAAGATTTATCTATTTTATGTGTATGAGATTTTGGTTCTATGTATGTTTGTATACTACATGTATCCCTGGTGGAGTGTCAGATCACCTGGAACGGGAGTTAAAAATGGTTGTGACCACCACAGAACCACCTCTCCAGCCCCTTTTGGCAAAGTACATAACTCTCTCCATCTTAGTTCCCTCCTCTGTAAAATGCCTGTGGCTTTCGTCACATCGGGCACTGTTCCAAAGCTTCATATCTCCTCACAGTGACGCCTGAGGCAAATGCCTTCTTTATTCCCATTTATTATTATTATAATAAACATGATTTCTGTGTGCCCAAGGCTGTCCTGGAACTTAGTCTGCAGACCAGGCTGGCCTTGAACTCACAGAGATCCTCCTGAGTGCTGGGATTAAAGGCCTGCACTACCAGCACCTGGCCACTATTCCATTTTTATAGACAAGGAAAGCATCCACCTTGTAGGTCTATCACACTGTACTAAACATAGACAGATGTGCTGCTTACCTCTACCTTCCAGGAAGGATTTGTCCCACCCCCTCATTGCATGGGGTGGGGGGGGCAGTAGCAGTGACAGCTCACAGGTGAGCCCTCATGCCTCTCTGTGGTACCCCAGGGACAGTGTTCAAAGGCTACCCCAAAACTCCCTGTTCTCCGACTAGCTCTGAGCTGTCATGGCAGGTTCCTCTGCCCAGTCCTGCTGGCTCCTGCCTATCTTCACATGTGGCAGCCTATAATCATTACAGAATACCCCAGACTTCTCGGAAGTGGCATGGGGACCCCATCGGAGCCAACTGGTAAGTGGCAGAGAGGCCATGCAACCACTCACAATGATAGCTCACACCAGGGATGTGAAGATGATTCTATGAGAATGGCACCTAGTAGGGCCTCAACATATGGAAGTCACTGTACCGTGGCCACAGCCCCACCAGCTTCCTTGGGAAAAGCCAGGAGTACAGGTTCGCCAGCTTGGGTCAGGGTGGGGCTGAGGTGGGGAGAGGCTATGGGTGTGTTGCAAAGGAAAGGCAAGTGCTACCAGGCCAACTTGCCTTCAAGAAGGAGGGCTAGAGAACCACAGACAGACCAAACACCAGGAGCTGAGGTGGGGGAAAAAAGCAGGAAGGACGCATGCGCACCTTCAGAGACAGCCCTATGAACCCAGTGCCTTGTATCTGGGTCCAAAGATGGTCGGTGCAAGAGGCTATGGCACAAGCTGCAGCCCAGAGTCCCGTGGAATCCATTAGACACTCCAGATTCAATGCATTGTTTCAGTGTATCAACTACGTATTATGTATCAACTTCCCTGTGTGCCAACTATCCAGATCAACAATCACTATGGCTCTCCTATGCAACTGCTGGGAAAGATAACTTTCTTACTCTTAGACTGGCTTGCTTCTTCCTCTACTCTCCAAGTCCTTTCAGAAGTCTGACTTCTATCTCTTGGGCTTGGCTGACATTCCCAGGGATTTGAGCATCTATTAGACACTGGGCAGGGAACCCTAATTTGGCAGTAGAAAGGAATTACCAGCATCTTTAGAGTGAGCATACAACTTCAGAACATCTGTACCTGTAATCAGACCTGCCTAAAGTACTCACGGCCTTTCTCCCCCAGAAGGAATGCTGAGTTTGGGGATGGGTGGCGGGAGAATGTCCAAGTAAGAGATAAAAATCAGAAGGAGACTCTTTGGAAATAGCCTCTCTCCCACCCTCTCTGAAATTTCCCTTTTCAAGAGCCCCAACTTACCCTTAAAGACAAAATTATAATCCTCATCTGTCCGATTCCCCATCTTGGCTCAGCATGGAGAGTGAGGGCGTTTGCAGGTGCAGAGGTCACAAGTCCGTTTATAGGTTAAATAGCCTCAACTCTCAGTTCTTAAGAGACCTGCGCTCCTCTCTCATTGGGGTAAAGGACAAGAGGCTGAGTTGAGGCCAGGGAGAGCCCCGGAGGCTCAGCTCTGGCACGTTAGGCTACTGTTAGGCTACTCTGTGGGAACTGAGAGGACGGAAGCTGAGAACAGGAAGAGCTAGCCAGCTCCGCTGGGCACCTGGGGCACAGGTGGGTGGAGCGATGATGACGTCAGACAGGTTAAACAGGTTAGGTGGCCGCTCTTGGCCCACACTCCCCCATATAAGAGGGCCTGCTCATAGAGGTAACAGTGGGTGAGGCTGTGGTGAGCCCCAGTATACATTGCTGGGTTTCTGGGGTTCTAAGAAGGGGAGCTGCCACTGGGCTGAGAGAAACAGACACGTGGTGGGACAGAAACCTACCTGCCTCCTCCGGCTTTCCCATCTCAGGTTTTAGTAAGTAGTCATACCTGGGGCACCAGGGGAAGGGCTATTAGGGCAAGAAATGCAAGCTGGGCACAGCATCTCTTTACAATGCAGAGCTTTGGGAGCTGTAGCAGCCTGCAGCTTCAGGCCCCTCCTTAACAGCTCCAGGCCAGGGAAGGGCAGCATTTCTCACTCAGGTGGAGCTGGGACAACACCTGCCCAGATGGGTCCCTTCCTAACATACAATAAACAGATTTACTCCCTTCATTGATGGATCTCAGAGACAAGAGCAGGATAAGGCGAATATGTGTGCAGAATCTAAAGATGAAGACCTTGAGGCCTTCTGGGGTCAGTCTTCTGATTGCCACGCTTGTACTGTGGGCCACGCCTATCCGCAGACCATGTACACACATACCATCAGTAAAGGTGGAGAGGAATCCGCATGCCTACACACAATTTTTTTTTTTTTTAAACTAAAGGCTGCAGAGAGGGTCTGGTAGGCTCATGAAAACATAGGAAAGGGAGTAGGGGACACTCATTTCAAGATCAATCCCAAGGTGGGTGAGATTCTGCTCTAGGGGTTGGAGAGACAGCTCAGCTGTTCAGGGCAGCTCTTGCAGAAGACCCTGGTTAGGTTCTCAGTGTACCATGGTGGCTCACAACTGCCTGTTAACTCTGGTTTTAGGGAGATCTGATGTTCTTCATAGGCACCATGCTTACACAAGTGCAGACAGACAGTCAAATCACTCATGTACATAAAATAACCTAAAAAAAAAAAATTAAGCTGGCACACACCTTTAATCCTGGCATGCAGGAGGCAAAGCTAGCAGTGTGAAGCCAGCCAGGTCTACAGAGAGTTCCAGGACAGCCAGGGCAACACAGAGAAACCCCATTTAAAAAAAAAAATAGAATAAAAAAATCGCTTAAAGAAAAACAATCCTGAGAGGTGGGGACGCTTTTTTTGATGCATAAATTTATCAATTAACGAAAGAAAGAGAAGCAATTATGAGTAAGGTGAGGCACAGCACTGGAGAGCAGCATTGCCAAGAACCACTGGGAGATTTGGTGGTAGGGAGTGGGAGAGCCCACCTTTGCAGGAGATGAGGAATCCTCTGAAGTAAACCACCCAACTCCTTCCTCCCAAGAAAGCAGCTGAGCCACAGGCAAGAGTCGAAAATTTATTCAGAAACAAGCAACCCCCCACCTTGCTGTACCCAGCCCGATAAGGCAAAGTTCCCAGGGAGCCACTCCTCCCAATCACCGCCCCTTTTCCACTCCTGCTCCATCACACTACTAGGACGCTGCCACTTGAGTGAGGGGTTCCTCCAGGTACTGCACCAAGGCCTGGGCCTGCAAGGAGTTGAGAGCACAAGTCAGTCCATGCATTGCTTATGCTGAGACAGATCCCCCAAACCATGTTGGCTCCCACCCCACACTTACCTCCCCAGTCCACCCCCATTGCTCTTTAACTGGTCCCAGACATGAGCGAGGTGCTATGAGGGCTCCAGAAAGGGGACATATGAGGAACACAGTGAACAGGCACCAGGGCTGGGACCAGTGCTCTGATGATATAATTGTGTGCTGTGTAAAGACTGTCTTTGCATTATTCAAATGCTGACTTCTGTGCCAGCAGAGTTGAGTGCAGACTGAACTTTGGTTCATTTGGTTTCATTTGGCTACATGTTTTGTATATGCTCTCTCTGACCTCCTGAGAAGCTTATTTAAAAAGCTGATGGTCTACGGAAAAAGTCAGGAAGTAGAAGGTGGGACTTCCAGGAAGAGATAGGAATTCCTAGAGTCAGCCTTGAGAGGAGCTGCCAGCTGGAAGAGGATGAACAGGTCATGGGTCATGTGCGGGACATAGGCCAAGCCCAGCTAGAGTACCCAAAGATCATAATAAATCTAATGAAAGACTCCATGTCCTTATTCAGAGCAAGGGCAGGCATAGATAGATATAGTTAAAGCCCAGAGAGGTTGTAACATAGGAATGTACTCACCTTGGCCTTGAGCATTCCGAAGCCTACAGTCTCCTTGGCATACATACACAGCAAAAGGTTGGCCACCCTGGTAATGGCTACACGACCCTCCTGGTGGGAATGACATGATACACTGGGGCATTCCTGGTTTTTTTTTTGTTTGTTTGTTTTTTATTGTTTTTGTAAGGGCATCAGATCTCCTTACAGATGGTTGTGAGCCACCATGTGGTTGCTGGGATCTGAACCCAGGACCTGGAAGTCCTGAGTCAATGCTCTTTAAACACTGAGCCATCTCTCCAGCCCACGTTGGGGCATTCTGCTTGCCATCCTTAGGTCCTGCCTTCCCCCAGGTTCCTCTGGTCCTAGCGATATTGTTTCCTAAGCTTGGTAGAATAGGAAGTTCAGACAGTGAGCTTTACCCAGCATTTAAGACATGGGGTTTGAAACTGCGGTTTTCTTCTCTGATGCCAAGTACTGTCTTGACAGATGAGGGACCAGGAACAATAACCCAACTTGTTTGTTGCTCTTGAAGTAGATTTGAGTTCCAATCCCAACACCAACATTGTGCTCACAATCATCTGACACCAGTTTAGGGGACCCAATGCCTTCTTTCACCCTCCTTGGGGGCACCATGCATGCACATGGTGCTCATATATAACACCTGGGCAAAGCAACTCATACATACAGAGTAAATAAACCTTCAAAAGGTAACAACCCCACTACCACAACCCAACTTACACGTCTCCTCTTTCCCTATGGTGTAACTTTTCAAAATGGAAATCAATTAAGGTGGATCAACATTTGAAAATAAAAATAAAATGGCACATTGATTAAGAGAAGTGATGTTTCATGGGACTGGCTTTAGTGTGTGAACAAGGCTCTGGCTCAAAAAACAAACACTGTGTTTCGTGGAATGGATTCTAGAATCCCATACATTCTAGGCAACTGCTCTACTACTGAGCTCCACAATCTGTCCCTTAAAATGCATTTCTTAGGCTGCAGTGAATGGCTTTGAAGCTTCTGCTCGGCGACACCAGCCCTAGACTCAGCATCCAGTAGGCATCAGCCATGGGTTAGAAGGTTGTAAAAAATGGGCCACCAGAACAACAGTGAAAAGCTTTCCAAGGAGCCTTCACTCCTAGGAACAACTGACTTGGTTCTGCACACTGTCATTCTTCAGAGGACTGGACAACAGGCGTGCCTCTTTAGCCCTATCTCCTAACAACTTTTCTCCATCCTGTGACACTCCATCCATCCTTACTGATCTTTGTCCAAGCATCACTCTGCCCTAGGCCCTTTGAAATTGCTGTTGTCAGAAACAGTGGAGAGGCTGATCGGTGGTGGTGCACGCCTTTATTCCCCATACTCTAGAGGTAGAGGCTAGCAGATTTCAGAGTTCGAGGCCAGCCTGATTCTAGAGTGAGTTCCAGGAGAGTCAGGGCTGCACAGGGAAGTCCTGTCTCGAAAAACAAAAACAAAAATGAAAAAGAAAATAAATACTCAAAGAGATCCTGTGTCAGTCTCTCTTGTACTGGACCAGAAGCATAAGCCACCATAGCCAGCACTCTTAGAAATGTTTTTCCAAAAGATCGCTTCATGGCTTATTCTCTTCCCCTTTCAGATCTTTTAAGAAATGTCTCCTTTTCACTGAGATTGACCCTCACACACGCCTGCACCCTTTTTGAATATCTATGTTTAATTTGGCAAGGTGCAAATGTGCACACCTGCAATCTCAGTATTCAGGAGACAGAAGCAGGACGATCACTGCAAGTTCGAGGGCAGCCTACTTTACTCCGTACCATGCAGTCCATGAGGATAAATTTGAGACTGTCTTCATTAAATGCTTGGTTCCCGTTCCTATCGTACGCGGCCCAGATGTTACTGGCGATGGCCGCGGTGACCCGAGCATCTGTGTCCCCATAACCGGAGTAGGCCAACAGCGATCCCTCATTATTCAGCAGCCTGGCAAGGATGGAAGGATATCAACAAACTCAGGAAGAGTGAAAGGCCTGAGTTCCTATTCCAATCCCAGCTACTGGCGCTTTTAGGAAGCAAGAATCTGTGCTGGATATATCCAGGAACACACGAACCAACTGTCGATTTCCCTTTCCGAGGAGGCCCTCACGCGGGGTCCCAAAGCTGCAGCTTGCAGCATTAGCCACCTCCCGGAATAGATCTCTTTCCCTACCCCTACAGTAGGCAGCCGCGCGCCGCCCCATGCCAGCGCTCGCTGCTTGAGTTCTAGTTGTTCACTCACAGGGTGCTTTGGACTCCTCCAGTGTTGGCTTGGCTCAGCACCTGCGTCAAAGCCTTAGGACGCAGCATGTCTGCGTCTCTTAACCCTGACCTGCATCCACACACCCCAACAGTCGCAGCCTCTTGCTCTCCCTCAGCCACTTCCGGTGGCCCGAGAGCCCAGCTAGGAGGCGCCTGGGAGTTGTAGTCACCGGGCCCATTTATGGAGGCTCTAACCCAAGTCCCGCCCCCGCTCGGGAAGCTTCTGGGAATCGTAGTTTCTTGTGACCGCTCAAGGAATTCTGGGAACTATAGTTCGGCTTTCCAGTCAGACCATGTGGCTGTGGGGGGGAAAAGAGCGGGAGCGCAAGGACAGTGGCAATGTTGGGAGGACTTTTAACCTCTTCCACGCGAAGGGCGCTTCCGTGCCCACTGGTCAATCGCAATCTAATAATAAATCTCTGTATCTGTTAGGCACATCCTTGGCCATATTGTACGTTAGTCACAATTCAGTGGGATCCTGGGCTCTTGACACCCAAGGGTCAGAGAAGCCACGTAGGCAAACTCCAGGTCTCTGAAACCGTCCTTAATGGCCCCCTCGGGGCGGTTCCCGAGAGGCCGCCACTGTTCGAATCTGCAGAGTTCTTAAGGACGTCTTAGAGTTAGGAACAAACCCAGGCCTGGGCGATTCTGCCTCTCAAGTAAACCAAGTTACCCCAGGGAACGGAGATGAGACGGCGACACCGAGAGTCCTTTGTCCGAAGGGAAGGGAACCGCGGGCGGCCCTGAATCTCCCGCCTCCGCGAGGGCCGCGCTGTCCCGGCCCGGGCCAGCTGCTCACCCCGCTCGGGCCTGGGCCGCCCCAGCTGCAGTGCCCCCCCAGGCCGCCCGGGGCGCTGTGGCTGCGGCTGTCCGGAGGGGGCGGTGGAGCCTTGGGGAGGGGCGGGAAGGGGAGTTGAGGCTCCGGAGCCGAGCCGGGCCGGGCGGGCCAGGAGGAGGAGGAGGAGGAGCCGGGCGGGCTGGCGGGCGGCCGGGCGGCGGCATGGCGGAGCCGAGTGGGGCTGAGACGAGGCCCCAGATTCGGGTCACCGTCAAGACCCCCAAGGACAAGGAGGAGATCGTGATCTGCGATCAAGCCTCGGTCAAGGAGGTAGTACGGCTGGCGCGAGAGAGGGGAGGGCGGGAGCAGCGCACTGAGGGGTCAGCGCAGAGAGGGAGACCTCGGGGACGGCCTGGCGCCGGGGACAGGCCCCCGGCCGGGGCGGAACCCTGGGGCATCCAGGCGGGAGAGGCGGATAGGGGGCGCCCTGCCCGGGCCAGACCGGGGAGCGTGGCGCGGGTAGGGGCCGATTTGGCCACGCTACCAGGGCTGGGGGCGTGGTGGGGGAGCTTGAAGAAGGGACACCTTGCTTTCGGGCTCCAGGAGACTAGGCTTGAGGGGAGTGTGCGCCAGGGTTACTGGTGAAGGTTCCAGGCGCTGAGGCACAGTGCGGCCCGAGCGAGCTGCGGCTCTGCTCCCCCGGGAGTGTCGCGTGGTGGTGGTGCTCTCTCTCTTCTCTCCACAGATCCTCCTTGTCGCAAATCGAAACGGTTGTGTAGTTCAGTTTTCTGCTCTACAGGATTTACTGAGCGCAGTAGGTGCTCAACAAAATAATGTAGAACGAGTGATGGACTATTGCCTGTCTGTGTTCCCCACTGCTGGAAGCTGCTCCAGAATTGCACATAGGCGGGGCTTAAGATAGGCCATCTGGTTGGAAGAGAGGGATCTTTTGCTTAACAAGTGCACTGTTTATAGTTAGTGTGTGTGTTGTGTTGTGTTTTGGAGGAGCTGATCGAATTTAGAAAAATTAGCTCGCCCCAGTGTAGCCTTCGGTACCACTGGTGCTCTCTCATGCAAGAATTTCCAGTCTCCCGGGGAAAAGCTGAATTATAAAACAGCTCTTATTGAGAATGTGTCTGATGAAGACATTGATGTCTAGACCTGAGTTCCTATATTCCCTAGATGCAGTATTTCCTCTCTGATCCTTATCTTTAAAATCCCAGCCCTCGGGAGGCGGAAGCAGGTGGGTCTCTGTGAATTCGAGGTCCACATAGAGAGTTCCAGGACAGCAAGAGCAACATACAGAGACCCTCTCTCTAAATAAATAAAATAGAGACGGTAACTAACACACTAGATTTCTCAATAGATCTCAGTAATGCCCTAGGTGATTTGTTATAGTTATGAGGAAGCTGGGAATAAAGAGCAAAGAGAAGGCTGGAGAGAGACAGCTGAGTTCTAGCTGAAGGAGTTAGGACGGGGAGGGCTGGCCATCCCTCTGCGAGGATTACCCTCACAGGGTGGTGGACAGAAGCAACTATAGTAGGTAGCATTGGGAGCTTTCTAGGGTTGGGAGACTGTTTCATGGAACTAGTCAGAAAAAAATCGGATCCTTGTCACTGCCGATTCTCGTAGCTAGAGGGGCATATTTGAGGGTGGAGTCCTGGAAGTGGAGAGCAGTCAGCCTCCATCCACCGTGACCTCTGGCTCTTGACCACAGTTCAAGGAGGAAATCTCTCGGAGGTTTAAGGCTCAGCAGGATCAGCTGGTCCTGATCTTCGCAGGCAAGATCCTCAAGGATGGAGACACACTGAACCAGCACGGGATCAAGGATGGGCTCACAGTTCATCTAGTCATCAAAACCCCTCAGAAGTAAGTTCAGGAAAGGAGCTGACCTTGCTCCTGTTGGGACTTCTCTTCAGACCCTTTCTCAGCTGTTCAACTGCACAGATGCTGTTGGCCAGGCCTGGACAGATGGAGAAGGTTTTACCTCTGGGAGAGCCTGACTGAATACTCCCAGATTACAGACTGTTGATACTGACACCATCCCTCTCCCTAGGATGTCCTCCTCCCCTGCATCCTGCTAGCCTGGGCTAAGGGTGGGACAAGGCTGCTCAGGACGTGGCTTGAGCTGGCAGTCCAAGGCCACCTTGTCAATTGCGCTCACTCCAAGGTTTCTCTACTCTTTGTCCTCAGGACTCAAGATCCAGTGACTGCTACTGCTTCCCCCCCATCCACTCCTGACTCTGCCTCTGCACCCTCCACCACACCTGCCTCACCGGCCGCCCCCATCCAGCCCTGCAGCTCTGGCAATACTGCTTCAGATGCTGGCAGTGGAGGGGGGCCCTCTCCAGTGGCTGCAGAGGGGCCCTCAAGTGCTACATCGATTCTTTGTAAGGCTTTAAGGAGGGGAGCATAATTATGTATTGGCCAGGGGAACGGGGTGCTATGATGATGAAGAAAAAATGTCCCCTGGTCCCTAGTCCTGTGAGTGTGGTCACTCTTCCAGATGTTGGAGCTTAAGCCAAACTGGAGTGGGGAATGGGTGGTCAGTTTATGATGGTTTCCAGGATTTCAGAGATGGAATCGAGTTCAGGAGCAAAAAGAGAGATGGGGTGGGAGTGGGGAGGCCTGGGTAAAGAGGGGAGAAAAGAAAGGCTGGCAGTGGGTCTGTTTCTCTCTGTTTAATGCAATGCTTAGCTTGGGCCCTGCCATTATAGAGCTCTCTTTTCTAGAGTTGTGGGAGTGACTGCAAGAGGGACATGTGAGTGTTGCAGTAAATATTAAATAGGATCTGTCTTATCTCTTTATCCGTCCCCACGGTCTCACTCCGAGAGCGCCTCTTAATATGGAGCCTGGCACGTGGACTCTGTCGCTCAGTCCGAATGATGCCCCCTCCACCCAATCCTGGAGACTGCTGGATCTTGGAAGGGCTTAAGAGATAGACGCTGACCCTATTCTTTCCCACAGCTGGCTTCGGAGGCATCCTGGGCCTGGGCAGTCTGGGCCTGGGCTCCGCCAACTTTATGGAACTACAGCAACAGATGCAGAGACAGCTCATGTCCAACCCTGAGATGCTGTCGCAGATCATGGAGAACCCCTTGGTCCAGGATATGATGTCAAACCCTGACCTGATGCGTCACATGATCATGGCCAACCCCCAGATGCAACAGCTGATGGAGAGGAACCCTGAGATCAGCCACATGCTCAACAACCCGGAGCTCATGAGGCAGGTGGGTCTGAGAGAAGGTTGGAGGTGGGAGGACTCTGGCGTCAACTGTTCCGAGCTTACAGTTTGACCATTCTTTTGTTCGTTGAGTTGAGAGAGTGTGTTTTGAACACTTGATGCAGTTATGAACAGACATGGACCAGGAACTTGTTGGCCCTAAGGCAAGTGGGACAGATGTGCAGGCAATGCTGGACTACTAATGGTGCTCTAGGAACATAGTGAGGGTCCTGACCCTACTGAGGCCTAGAGAAGGTCTTCTGGAAGTGTCTCTAAGCTAAGACCCAAAGGAAGACAGTGGATGAACCAAAAAAAGAAAAAGAATGTTAGAGGCCAAGGAACCTCAAAAGGAAGGTCCAAACAGTGTTTGACACATTAGCTAAACATGCCTGGTGGAGAAAAACACCCAGTGGAAATAATTTTCTTTCCTTTTTTTTTTTTTTAATTTATTTTTGAGACAGGGTGTAGTTGGACTTTTCTATTTTGTGGGTTCTTCAACCTCTCCTCCATTCCCCCAACGCCCTGGTTTTACCCCCTATCACTTAGATAGGAGAGCAAAAAGAATAGAGGGGATAAAGTGATAGAGATCCCTAAATTTTTTTTTTCTTTTCTTTTTGTTTGTTCTTTGCTTGTAGCTGATCTTTGCTACCTGTGGTTTCTTCTCCCCACCCCCACCCATGTCACCCCCTATCTCTAAATAGGAGAGAAAGGAGGATAGAGGAAAGAGAGAGAGTGATCTGTGAATTCTTTCTTGTGTGTCTTTGACCACAACTACAAATAAACCACAAACAACACCCCTGGATGATCAACAACCACCTCTTGGGGTCCTAGCATCTCTATACCCTCTGAAAACTTCCCAAAATTCCAAACTCACACAGTGGCAGAAACTATCTGCAGCTGGCAAAACCTTACACCTCTGCTAGAGCAGGATGTAAATCATAGGCAGCTGTGAAGAAGCAGCCCCATAACCTCTCACCTGGGATTAAAACAAAAAAACATATAATATTTCTGGTTTTTTGTTGTTCTGGTTTTTTGTTTATGGTGATAGTTTTAGTTTTTTGAAACAGTTTCTTGGTTTGTCCTGGAACTCACTGTGTAGACCAGGTTGACTTTGAAACCAGAGATCTACCTGCTTAAAGAAACCAAAATCCCAGTGTTATTACTACAACAGTCTCTATATGGCTCTGGCTGTTCTAGAACTCTCTTTATAGACTAGGCTGACCTCAACTCATAGAGATCCACCTGCCTCTGCCTCCTAAGTGATGGGACCAAAGGCATTTTACCAGAAGACAGGCTAGGTGGCCCTGCCATCAGGGTTGTGGAGACCTGAGTCTGACAGCAGGTCCTTGGAGTAAGCCGTGAGCTCTTACAGAGCCCTCATCCTCAGTACTGTAGACAGTTGAGGTTCAGGTTGGCTGAAGACCCAGAAGTAGAGGATGGCCAGGTTGAATCCTTTCCCTACCCAGTTTGATTTACCAGGACTAACAGTGTGGTTTGCTGAGACCTAGCCTAGAAACATGTTTATATGATTTACTCCTATGTGTTAGGGGGCAGCAGGTCTGTGATTCTCACTGACCCCTTTTTGTATTTACAGAAGTTAGACCTGAACACTTACCTGAGATGGTTATTGTGAGAAGAATGTGACTTCGATTCTAGGTCATTTAGTTGTTCTTAGTATTAAACTTTAAGATGTCATAAAACTAGTAAGCTGCTTTTTATTCCTCTCCCTTGGCCTTCTCTCTTCTCCACTAATCTGTTCCAGTCTTTTAAGACACCTTACTAGACTAATATACCTAGCTTCTCAGGACTCTGATCAAGAGATCATTTATCATCCAATAATTTATCATTCAATGAGTATTTATTGAATCATCATTACGGAACAGGTACAATTTCTGGCACTTGGGGGATTGTACCCAGTGCCTCTTCACACCCTTATTTTTTTATGCCCTCTGACACTTCTGAGGGCCCCTGAGCCTAAGAGATGGTAATTGCCATCTGGGAATACTGTTCCTCTGTTCAAAAGAGCCACAGGGAGGCAAGGATCAAGCTTAGATTACAATGGAGGGAGGGGATCTAGCTGGCTGTGCTCCCTGCCACCACCAAGTGGTTCCTGCACTCCTTGTACGGACTCCCTTTTCCTAGCTTGGTGTTCCTCTGGTTCCAGGGCCCATCTCATATTTTTCCCTTCACCAGACAATGGAGCTTGCTCGTAACCCAGCCATGATGCAAGAAATGATGCGGAACCAGGACCGGGCCCTCAGCAACCTGGAAAGTGTCCCGGGAGGGTATAACGCCCTCCGCCGCATGTACACGGACATCCAGGAACCCATGTTCACTGCTGCCCGGGAACAGGTGGGGCCAGGAGGCAAGCAACAGGAGGGCTGGCCGGGCTCAGGATTCCCTACTCCCAACCTAGGCATGCCCCAGTGCTTTCTTCAGTTTCTTACTTGTCCAATCTCCTGTCGGGTGGGCCTTGGCTTGATGGCGTTTCCAGTAGTGCAGAGCCAGGGACAGCCAACTTGATGAGGGTATTATATCACAGAGGTCCTTAGGGAAGTAGGTAAGATGGTGTCCAGGGAACAAAACATCATTTTTAATAAACTCTTGCACCAGATGCATAAAGGCTGGGGAACTGACCTGGGGTCAAAATCTGTATCAGTATAATTCTGTATCTCAGATATATTTATGGTTCACCTGCATCCGAATCACTCGGGGGGACTTATCAATACTAGGGTTCCAGACCCTACTTAGGGCTGCCGGTTGGTTAGTCTCTGCAGGCTTTTGTTTTGTTTGTTTTTGAGACAGATCTCACTATGTAGCCCAGGCTGACCTGGACCAAACCAGGTTGGTCTCAGAGAGCCTCCTGCCTCTGCTCTGAGTAAATGCTCAGTGAGCCCTGTTTTTGTTTTTATATTTTTAAAACAAGGTCTCACTATATAGCCCAGAGCATCCCAGAACATGAAATAATCCAAAGTTGGTTTCCCAGTTATTGGGATATGGCACCATGGTCAGTATGATTATGTACATCAAAAAAAAAAAAAGTTATTTATTTTTATTTATATGTATAGATATTTTGTCTACATATTTATATGTGCACTATATGCACACAGTGCCTGTGGAAGCCAGAAGAAAGGGTCAGATCCTCTCACACTGGGTTTACAGATGGTTCTGAGCCACCATATTAGTGCTGACAAAGAAACTCAGATCCTTAGGAAGAGTAACCATTGCTCTTAACCGCCGAACCCTCTCTCCAGCTCCATGGATTGTGCACTTTGAAAAATGCTTTGTAAGTGGAGAATGTTGTTCCCTGGAGCACTTGCCTAGTGTGTGTGAGGCGCAGAGACAGCTTCCAGCACACTAAAGAGAACAAACCAGCTTTATGAATGTGGGTGTGGTGAGTTCTATCTGTAGTCCCAGTATTTAAGAGGATCTAGAGTTCAAGGTCAGCCTGAGCTACATGAAATTCTGACTCAAATTAATAAAGCAGCTCAGCTCGTAGATTGCCTGTCTTAACATCCACAAGGCCCCGGGTTTGAGCTCCTGTAACACTAAACCTGGCCACAGCTGTGTGCTCTGCAATCCCAGAGACCAAGGTCACGGCCACCTTGAGATACGTGATACTGTCTGTCTCCAAAACTAAACCAAACCAAATAGTTGAGAAAGACAACAAGTACTCCAGCTAATTCTAAGCACAGTGGAACATTTAAAAAAAATAAAATAAAAGAACAAAGCTTTTGTGATCCACAGACCTGGGTCCAATATGCCCTCTTGGTCATTCTCTGGCAATGTGATGTTAAGTGATCTCCTGCATCCCTCCCCCCTCTCACAGTAAGGATCAGCATAGCTGGACCTCTCACACTTTTGGTCTTGGGACCTAGTTATACTCTAAGAACTTATAGGGGCTAAGCAGAGCTGGGAGCATCCACTTGTGATCCCAGCTCTCAGACACAGGTAGCAGAGGTTTGAGATAGACTGCTCTACCAGACAGGTTCCAGGTGTGGCACTGTCCCACGCCACACTCCAGACAAAGGAGCCTGCATTTCTGAAATACTGTTACTCTAGACATAGAAGCAGGAGGATTAAAAGTTCAGGGCTAGCCTGGGCTACATGAAACTATTAAAAAAAAAAAAAAAACAGACGTATAATAGTTATAGAGAGCCCTATAGAAATTTGGGTTTTTGTGGGTTGGATCCACCAATATTTACTGTCAGAATATAAAGCTGAGCTCTAGGTGTGGTGAGAGAGAAAGAGAAGGCAGGTATTTGTTAATGTTTGACACTGTAAGACTGTGGGCCTGTCAGGTCTGAATTAATTCTGATGCATGTCCTCTGCTGCATACACAGCTTTCCTAAGAGATTAAATGGGAAGAGCAAACTGACATTTTATAGAGATATGAAACTTTCTAATCTTTCAGGGGGTCATAGGACCACATTTTTGAGAACTGCTATATTAGAGGGATATTAGAATACATGTTCCAGGAATATAGTAGGTGCTCAATAAATGGCAGGGTAGTCAGCTCTGGTGGTTCTAGAAAGGAGATTTAATCTGAAGGGCACCAGAAAGAACTGAGCAAGCTAAGAACTGGAAGGGTGGACGCACTAGACCGGCTACAGGAATGTGAGATTCGAAATGGCAGTAAAGATTAAAACCGTGGTTTGTGAGGTTAGCTAGCTGGTTATCTAAATGGGCATCTGTTGAAGCCAAGGATCCACAGCTCAGTAGGTGATTGGCTGGCTGAGATCCTGTGACCTGCTTTGAATAACAGGATAGGTGGAAGGGTCTAAGCTGCTCAGCTGTCTCTCTTTTGTTTCAAGTCTTAAGTGAGCTTCTAAAACTGAGCAAATGAAGGAGGGTCAGAACTGCTTGGCACACATGGCCCCCTGGGCATACAGTCCCTGGATAGAGCTCTGTCCTGGTTGTTAGAGGGATGAAGGAAAGAGGTTTGGTGTTACCTTTGGGCATCATGCCATCTGATGAGGTAGTCCCGAGTTATCTTTGGGAGTATGGGAGATAGACTGGGGGATCCATCCAAAAGACAGGGGAATCCTTAGTCAGAGCTGTGCCCTGGGGTACCATCAAGACATGCTTGGATGGCTTAGGTGCCTCTCAGGGGACCTTGGAAGTGAGAAAGAGAGTTCTAGGGATTAGGATTAGGCTGAGGTGGCAGGGAAAGAGGGAACTGACAGGTCGGGGTCAGATGAGAGCCAGGTCTGAGAACCTGCACCCATAAAGCTAGTCATTCCTGAACACCTACTAGTGTCAGGGCTGCAGTAAAAAGGTGAGTCTGACATTGCCTATGCCCTTTAACTACTACTCCAAGAGCTAACACACCTCATTACAGAAGGAAAAGATGCGTGTGAACATCTGTGGGTTACAGCGGAAAGCAGAAGCTCACACAGCACAAAGGAGACAGCTTTCCTGAGGGCTAGCATCAGTCAGCTGCCTTCTGAGGGTCGGGTGAAGGTGGAGCTAGTCCTTGAGAACAGAGAATACTTAAGGATGTGCCCTTTCTCTCCTTTCCCTGGGGAGGGGAGGCTCTTAGGAGCCAGCAGAGAGGGAGCCTCTCCCTCATCCCTCATTTGTTACAGTCCTTAACCCAAAACCTTTCCCTCCTCCCAGTTTGGCAACAATCCCTTCTCTTCCCTGGCCGGGAACTCCGACAACTCATCCTCCCAACCTCTTCGGACTGAGAATCGAGAGCCCCTCCCTAACCCCTGGAGCCCCTCGCCCCCCACCTCCCAGGCCCCCGGGTCCGGTGGGGAGGGCACCGGAGGATCGGGGACCAGCCAGGTGCACCCGACAGTCTCGAACCCCTTTGGGATCAATGCGGCTAGCCTGGGGTCAGGTATGTCCTGGGGTGGAAGGAGCTTAGTGGGGTCACACCAGGGCAGCCCTTCTGCCCCAGGACTGAATGGGGTCCACACTGCTACAGTGTATTGAAAACAGGTGAGAGGGAATTAAAGCTACAGAAGAGCTCAGCAGGCTGGGGTGATGGCCCTGCCCTTCACAGGAGGTAGATTTGTTCATGTCTCATATCCCTGGTAGACACCTAACTAATGGCCTGTGAATAAACGAGGCCATACCTCCCAGCTCCATGAACAGGTCTGGTACCATCCAGTGTAAATGGGTCAGAGTGGGAGACGAGGATCAGGGGGAGGGGTTGCAGAGGAATCAGGACACATCCAGAGACAGCAGCTGTGATGTCAGAAGCTAAAGATGTGCAGGGTAAATACAGGTTACACACTGCCAAGCCCCAGGGAACTCTCTGGACAGGGCAGTGTGACAAGCTCCGTTTCCCTGATTTCCCTGCACTCTGGAAGATACTTTAACTGGGAAAGTCCTTCCTCCTTAACTTGTTTCAGTTTCCTCATTTCCTAAGGGAGGACTAGCTCTTGATCTGTGGCTTAAACAGTATTTCTAAGTGTTGGGGGATCTGGACCACCTCCAGGAGAAGAGAGAACCCAACAGGAGCAGCTCCATGTCTCCTGTCCAGGCTTCAGCTGCACCTTTGTAGTACCTGAGTGAGGCTGGGGGTGCAAAGCAGACTTCTGCTGCTAAGCAGGCTTAAAGCCATTGCTTTCCATAGCAATTTGCTCTTTCCAGCTCACGCTGAGCTCATTGCAGGCACAAAGGGACATAACTCAGACTTGGTTTCTAGCCAGTTAGCCCTTAGCCAAACTGATGGGACAAATCCAGGATAAATCAGTGCACACTAACCTCAGAGCAAGGAGCACTTGGCCCCACGTCATGGTGCTTGGGTGCCTATTTGACCATGGCCTCTGTTTTCTGACCACTCAGTACCTGAAGTAAAGTGGGTTGAGTGAAGTGTCTGGTTTCCATTTGGACGCCTTTCTTCCTGTTTTGTCTCTGCCTCTTTGTTCTAGGGATGTTCAACAGCCCAGAAATGCAGGCGCTCCTCCAGCAGATTTCTGAAAACCCCCAGCTGATGCAGAACGTCATCTCGGCCCCTTACATGCGCACCATGATGCAGACACTCGCCCAGAACCCTGACTTTGCTGCTCAGGTATGAAACTGCCAAAGGAAGTGCTTCTGGGGAACAGTCCCCATGAGGGAGCTGTCTGCACCGGCACTGAAGCACACGGGCCAGGCTGCCTAGATTCCTACTCCAAGTTCTGCTCCTTCCCTGCTATGTGAGCTGAGCAAGTTGTTTATCCTCCCCATCTCTACAAATGGTGGCAGCCACAGCTCCCTTCCTGCTGGGATGGAGATTGCAAGAGCTCGAGCACAGTGTGGCATGTGGGACATGCTGTAGACTTGAAGTGGTGCGTTTTCTTGCTCAGCATACAGGCCCATTTCTTGTCCCACACTGGCTTTTGTGGAGTCCTTTGAGATTTCTGGTGGTCAGTGCTGGTCAGACTCCTTACTGAAGAGGGTGTGCGACTGCAGGCACTTCTCAGGGTCGGATGACGCAGGCCTCCCCTGCCCACTTCACTCTTGCAGATGATGGTGAATGTGCCACTGTTTGCGGGGAATCCGCAACTTCAGGAGCAGCTCCGCCTGCAGCTCCCTGTATTTCTGCAGCAGGTGAGTAGAGGTCACACGGGGACCTGAAGTTAAGGTGATGGACAGGCCCCAGCTGTAGCTTACTGGCTCTTTCCTGCTTCTCCCATTGCCTTCTCTGCTTGTCTCCTAACAGATGCAGAATCCAGAGTCTCTCTCCATCCTCACCAATCCCCGGGCCATGCAAGCCTTGCTGCAGATCCAGCAGGGACTGCAGACCCTGCAGACTGAAGCCCCTGGGCTGGTACCAAGGTAAGACGTGTTGGTGGGCATGTTTTTCTTTCTCTATTTTACACACACACACACACACACACATACACACACACACACACACACACACACACACACACACCGTTGTACCTTGGGCTACTTTTCTGTTTTGTTCTGTTTTTCCTTCTGGATCTCACATTTTCATTCTTTTCCTTTTTCCTTCAGACCAAGTCTCCCTTTAATAGCCCAGGGTAGCCTCGGCTTATGGTCCTCTTCTCTCAACCTCCCAAGTGCCTAGATTACAAGCTTTGCCCTCCACATCCATTTCCCACCATGTTCTGGGCTGCCATCTCCTAACTCTTGCTCTTTTCCTGCCTCCAGCCTTGGCTCCTTTGGGACACCCCGGACCTCAGTACCTTTGGCAGGCAGCAACTCTGGACCTGCAGCTGAGGCCCCCACTTCTTCCCCGGGCATGCCAGCTACAACTCCTCCCAGTACGGGTTCCAATGCCCAGCAGCAGCTCATGCAGCAGATGATCCAACTTTTGTCTGGAAGTGGAAACTCTCAGGTACACAGGACAGTAGCATCCTGAGCAACGGCAAGGGCAGTACTGCAGTACAGAGAGTGGCACAGGCGTCACAGGAGGCAGACCTGGCTTTAGGCCTGGGCTGACAGTAGCTCTGGGCAAGTGTCCCCACGTGGGGTTTCTACAGATTTCTTGTTGCTTAACATTTTTTTCAAGAGAGGTTTCTCTCTGTAGCCCTGGCTGTACTGGAACTCCTTCTGCTGGCCTCGAACTCAGAGATCCACCTGCCTTTCTCCTGAGTACTGGGATTAAAGGCATGTGCCACCACAGCAAAGTGGTTTGTGTAGCTTTATAGTAGGGTAAGAATGCTGGCAGCACTTAGCACATGCTTGGCACTATGCCAAATGCTCTGACTAGGAGAGCTCAGGAGACTGTCCCAGCATCAGTATAGGACTGATGGGAAAGCCAAGGACAAACAGGTTAGCTGGCTGCTCACTTACTAAGCTAGTGGATGCTGAAAAGAGAAGCCAGGACCTTAGGTAGGCCTAGAAGTGACTTGGCATCTCTGACCTCTGCTTCTGTGACTCCTCTGGAAACTTCTGGACTGTTCTACAAACACTTTCTAGGAAGGCTGAGCCAGGTGGGTCTCCAAGGCTCATCCAGAACAAATTCTGTGACGAGAAACAGCAGTAAGGCACCAGGAAGGGCTCTGACACTGGAGGGCTGTGAGACCCTAGGCGAGGTCTTCCCTTTATCCCTAGTGAGGTGGGCAGTGAGCACCGGCCTCCTCTTGCTCATCATGACCTCTTACTCATGCCCAGCCTGGCGCTTCCCAAACATCACACAGGAAAGCATTCCCAAGAGATATTTATAGGGGTGTGTGGGAAAGAGAAGGCAGGCGTGTGTTCTGTTAATAATTCTATTCCTGGTGAGTTAAAAAAAAAAAAAAATCACACATGTTCTTTCTTTTCTGGGACTCTCCTTTGACCTTTCCTGTGGCAGTATGTGTGAAGACTGTCAGGGCATGTTTAGCAGATATCCTGTCTGACTGTTCCATTGCTCTGGGCTATATGTTTGTGCTTGCACATGTGCATGCTACATACCCAGCCCAGCATTCGAAGTTTTAATTTTTTTTTATTTCTTGAGACAGGTTTTTCTGGTTAGCCTGGAACTTAATTTGTAGGCCAGGCTAGGCTTGAAGTCAGAGTTCTGCCTCCTAAGTATTGGGACTAAAGGTGTTCGGCACCATGCCCAGCCTCTCAGATTTTTTATTTTCATTTTATATGTATGAGTGTTTTGCCTGCATGTGTGTCTGGGTATGAAGTGCACCCAGTGCCCACAGAAACCAGAAGAGGCATCAGATTCCTGGAAACTAGAGTTACAGATATTGTGAGCCTCCATATAGATGCTCCAGCAAACGTGGGGCCTCTAGAAGAGTAACCAGTGCTCTAACCAAATCTTGATCCCAGCATCTTGGTCTTTTGAAGCATCTGTTAACATCTGGAAAGTATTTAGGAACAAGCTGAAGCACACCCACCAGGGACTTGGGAAGTTTAGCAGACATGTTGTCTGTCTTATTGTTACTTATTTACCAACTGGGAAGTGGGCTCCTGTCCCTCATTTGCAGTTCACTTTTCCTCACTCCAAGTACAAGGCCCAGGGGTGGGGGTGGGGGTAGCAGGATGACACACAAGTGGATTCAAGGGTCGCTAGGGACCTACTGGTATTATGTAAACACTCAAATTCAGACTACCCCTGTAGGAGACTGGTACGATGTTCATGCCTGTCATCCAGCACTCAGAAGTCCAGTTCTAGACCAGCCTGGGCTACATAGCAAAACATTCTCAGAAAGGGAGGGAGGGGCTAGCCCTAGGATGGGTCCACGCCCACTTGCCACACCCTACTTCCTCCAGGTGCCGATGCCAGAAGTGAGATTTCAACAGCAGCTGGAACAACTCAACTCCATGGGCTTTGTCAACCGTGAGGCCAACCTACAGGCCCTGATCGCCACAGGAGGGGACATCAATGCAGCTATTGAGAGACTCCTGGGCTCCCAGCTCTCCTGATCCCTTGGCCTGCCTCCTGCCTTCCCCACCTCTCAGCGCCAGCCTCTGGCTCCTCTGTCAAGCCCTACCTTCTATAGCCTGTCTTCTCTGACCCCTGTGAACAGCAGGGTGACTTCCGAGGTGTGTGCCCAACCCAAAGCTCTGTCCAAGGATTTTGATTTGTTTCCTGTCTCGTGAAATCTCTCCTGGTCCTCTTGGGCGGAGCTACCTAGTGTGCACAGTGTCAGCTGGCCACACCACTTTGCCCACAAGTACCTTGGCAGCAGGCCCGAGAGGAGGACCCCATCTGGCTATCTGGAAGTCTTCCATTGGTACCACTAGAGTTTAGCTTGCCTTACATTTACTCCTACTCTTCTTTCCCGTCCTCATCTCAGCCCAACCGGTGTTTGAATTTCACTCTTTGGCCAGGCGCTGGTGAAACTGTGTTTTTCTTTCTCTACCCTATACTGGTTCCCCCAGCACTTTTTCATGGGCTCCTTTGGGATGCTGAGGCAGGGAAAAAGATACCTCTCCTTCTGTCCAAAGGGAGCAGTGAGTCAGCACTCTGGGCAGGATTATCAAGATCAAACAAGACCAGTGGGGACTGGTTCTCAAGAGCAACAGCTGAGAGTTCTTGGAAGCAGGGGCTGGGGAGACAGCCTGAGCAGAAGGTGACAATTAGTCTAGAAACACCAATAGATTTCATGGTGGAGAAGCCAGGCCTGACAGAAGAAGAGAGACAACAAACTTTGAATTGAAGAAGGAGCTCAACAAAGCTTAACAGTGTGACCCACGAGGAATTAGATTGGCTCTATTGTTTCCAAATACGCACACACTAACCTACACATTTCCATGAACCCAGGCTTCAGGCTCCAGTACTTTGAGCCCAACTCTCCAGAAGACCTGATGGGGTTTCTCAGCATCGTAGAAAATCTGTATAAGTTTATACATGCAAGTTGGGGAGGTGTTCTTTGTTGATTTCTGGTTCACAGCTTTGTCAACAGATGATTAGGAAAAGGGCCAATCTAGTGGGAAAATAGAGCATTGAGAAGGTGGGTCTCTGGGTATTGGGTAACCAGAACGCATACTGAGTAAGTCTAGCCATTGCTTCCTTAGTGGAAGAATAGTGAGGTATCTCATCCAGAGCTCCTGCCTTTCAGTTCTTTGCTAGCTCCCTCTAGGCCAGAAAGTTCTATCTGAGGAGAGGTGGGAAGGCAGATGCCTTTGGTATGGAATTGGGCTTTCTTCAACTGAAGTTCTGAGGAAGCTTAACCTCATTCTCCACCTAGTGGTCCAGGTACTAGGAGGACCCCTGGCTGAGAGACAGGTAAGAAAAGGCATCCTGCTCCAGGTAGGAAAGCATCCCAAGCAGTTCAGACATGCTTTCCCGTGCCCTCTTACTCCCAACACCCACCCTGGCCTTTGTAAATAAATAATGTGATTTTTGTTGTGAGATTATATTGGTGTTTGTTTTCTGAGGGAGGAATCATGCTGAAGATATACCACTGTCTGTCTTGATTTGAGTTTGATGTTCTGAGAGGGTGTCACTGAAGACCAAGCTAGCCTAGAACTTGGGAAATGAACATATCTCAGTAATAAAGAACAGAATAGAACTTGATCTCAATCACTATAAAGTTTTCTAGGATAACACTTTTGGAAATAAACGTACTGCTATGTACTAAGCGCGGTGGCACATGCTTTAGACACAGCACTTGGTTGGCAGAGGCAGGTTGGCCTCTGAGCTTGAGGCCAGCCTGGTCTACATAGAGTTCAAGGGCAGCCAGGGCCTCATAGGAGAGACCCTGTCTACAAGCAAATAAGTAAAAATGGAGGGTTGTAGAGTTGACTCGGTGGTTTAGAGCCTTTTTTTGTTTTGATTTAATGTGTATGAGTATTTGCCTGTACGAATATATGGGTGCTGTGTGCATGTTTAATACTAAAGAGGCCAGAGGACGAAACTGGATTCTTGGAACTGGAGTTACAGATGGTTGTAAACATCATGTGGGTGCTGGGACTAGAACCAGGGTCTTCTGGTACTTGTTAGCACTCTTAACCACTGAGCCGTCTCTCCAGCCCTCTGCTTGTTCCTCTTGTTGAGAAACTGGGTTCAATTCCAAGTACCCACATAATGGCTCACAACCATCTGTAACTCCAGTCCCAGAGAACCCTATATTCTATATTATGGTACCAGCATGCATGTGATGCACATACATATATGCAAGCAAAACACAAGATATATATATACTTCTTTTGGAGACAGAGTTTCTCTATATAGTCCTGGCTATCCCAAATTCTCTCTTTAGACTGGGCTTTTCTAAAGCTTTGAAAAATCCACCTGCCTTACCTAAAACTCTACATAAAGCAGGCTCACCTCAAACTCAGAGATCCACCTGCCTCAGCCTCCGGAGACCTGGAATTAAGGAATGCACCACTATGCCTGGCTAAAATAATTTTTTAGAAAGTGATCACTCGGGAGTGGGAGAGATGGCTCAGTGGTTAGGAACACTGGCTGCTTTTCCAGAGGGCCTGAGTTTAATTCTTAGCAACCACATAGTGTCTCACAACCATCTGTAATGAGATCTGATGTCCTCTTCTGGGGTGTCTGAAGACAGTGACAGTGTACTCACATTAAGAAAAAAGAAAAAGCAGGTAAGGCGGAATGTGGCAGCATTCACGTTTAACCCCAGCACTCAGGAAGGAGAGGCAGGCTAGATGGACATCCAAGGCTACACAAAGAAACCCTATTTTGAAAAATCAAATGGGGGAAAAGGGGGTTCAGAGTTGGACATGTAGACCAGTGTTAGAATGCTTGTCTGGCCTACAGTGAGACCCCAGCAATACAGAATAAAGAATTCTTGCTACAGACGTAATCTGTAATTATTGGGAGGATTTCTATGCTCCTCCACCCCCACTCCCCACCCCTGTTCTCAAATAACTGCTGGGCATTTCTACACCAATCTAGCTCCTGGATAAAGACAGAGACCTAGTATATTTATTAATACACTGCAAGCCTGAGCTGGGTAGGCGATAAACTGTTGTAACTTGACTAGGCTGCTAATACCGACACAAAGGCCGGTTACTTGCCATCTGGTCTTGCCCTGACTCTCTAGTCCATGTGTGTCCCCATGGCTGCCCTCTCATCGTGACCTCAGGTCTAATCCTCCTGGTCCCTCACATGGCCTCACTACCTTTGTTCTCCTCAAACTCCTCTGGTCTCTGATCTCTCTGAGACCACCCCAACTGGAATTGGAAGTCCCGCCCTATTCTCTTCTGCTCTGCTAATTGGCTGATTATCTCTTTTGTTAACCAATCAGGGGTGGTGGAAAACAGTTATTGCATAACATAGAGGCCAGCAGTGATTGCCTGCGTCCTCCAGCTGCAACCAGAGAGTCTATATCTGCTTATATCTGCGTGCAGAAATCAGCATCTGAATACACAGTGGTCAAACACATCTCCCCACAGAGTCTTGAGGTCTGCGTAGGCTTCAGCATACATAGCAAGGATCACACTGAAACACCAAATCATCAACTGACTGTCCTGGTTAGTGTTTTGCCAACTTGACACAACTAGGGTAGTTTGGGAAGAGGCCTTTTACCTGAGAAAATAAACGCTTTTAATGAAGTTGGCATTAAAATCTGCAGAGCATTTTGTTGATTAATGACTGATATGGGAGGGACCAGCCCAAAGGAGTGGAGGGGACAGTGTCACACCTGAGCTAGCAATCTGAGGTGATACAAAAAAGCAAGCTGCTGCTCCGGAACAGAGGCTAGAGCAGTTCTCGGTGGCCCGGGGGTCTGGCAGCCCAGCCTCGAGAGACACAAAGAAAAAAAAAAACAAAAAAAAAGCAAGCTGCAGGGGTTGGGACTGGAGAGATGGCTCAGTGGTTAAGAGCACTGACTGCTCTTCCAGAGGTCAATTTCCAGCAACCACATGGTGGCTCCCAACCCCTGTAATGGGATCTGATGTCCTGGTGTTTCTGAAAATAGCTACAGTGTACTCATATAAATATAATAAATAATCTTTTTTCTTTTTTAAAGCAAATTCAGCAAACAATGGGGAGCCAACCAGTAAGCAGCATTCTTCCGTGGTGTTTGGTTAGGTCCCTGCCTCTAGGTTCCTGCCCTGATCTCTCTTCATGAAGGACTTGTAAACTGTAATATGAAATAAACTTTTTTCCTCCCCACTCGCTTGTAGTAATGGTGTTTATCATAAAAACAGACAGTAAATTAAATCACTCTAAGTGGATGGAATTAGTGGCACACACCTTTAATTCCAACACTGTAGAGGCAGAAGCAGGTAGATTTCTATGAGTTTGAGTATGCTCTATATAGTGAGTTCTAGGCCAGCCAGCCATGACTACTACATATTAACCCTGTGTTGAAAGAAAGAAAGAAAGAAAGAAAGAAAGAAAGAAAGAAAGAAAGAAAGAAAGAAAGAAAGAAAGAAAGAAAGAAAGAAAGAAAGGAAAGAAAGAAAGAAAGAAAAAGAAAGAAAGAAAGAAAGAAAGAAAAGAAAAGAAAAGAAAAGAAGCTCTTGTTGCAGCAACACGAGTGGGAGCACCTGGAGCACAAGCCCGGAACAAGAATCCACGAGTTGTAAGAAAATGGCAGACAAGCCAGACACAAGGGAAATCTCCAGCTTCCATAAGGCCAAGCTGAAGAAAACCGAGACGCAGGAGAACACCCTGCCAACCAAAGAGACCATTGAACAGGGAAAGAGGAGTGAAATCTAAAAGCCTAGGAAGATTTCCTCACCCCACCCCGCCCCGTCATCTCCAAGACCCCCTCGTGATGTGGAGGAAGAGCCACCAGCAAGATGGACTCGAACCACAAGCTTCACTGTGAACCCGGGCACTCCGCGCCGATGCCACCGGCCCGTGGGTCTCTGAAGGGGACCCCCCCCCACTAACCGGACTGCCGAATTTCACCGGTTTGCCCTGGGATATTATAGAAAATTATTTGTATGATTGATGAAAATAAAACACACCTCATGGCAAAAAAAAAAAAAAAGAAAAGAAAAGAAAAAAAAGAAAAAAACCAAATGATTCCTCTATTACTTTAGGAGTTATAGAACTATATTAATTACCTGATCTTGATTTTACTTTGGTAATTAGTATCTATCTAGAAAATCATCCGTTTCATTTAGACTTTTCCAATTTTTGGAATACAGGCTTTTGAAGTAAGATCTTTGAATTTTCTCAGTTTCTGTTGTTATGTCTCCTCTCCCTTTTCGTTTCTGATTTTGTAAATTTAGGTATTGTCTCTGCCTTTTCGTTACTGATTTTGTAAATTTAGGTATTGTCTCTGCCTTTCCTTAGTTTGGATAAGGGTTTGTCTATCTTGTTGACTTTCTCAAGGAACCAGCTGCTGGTTTCTTTGATTCTTTGTATCTTTCTCTTTGTTTCTACCTGGTTGATTTTAGCCCTGAGTCAGGATATCCTGCCTCTTGGCTGTTTGCTTCTTTTTGTTCTAGAGCTCTCATGTGTGCTGTTCAGTTGCTAATACAGGATCTCTCCAATCTCTTCACTTAGTGCTATGAACTTTCCTCTTAGCACTGTTTTCATTGTGTCCCAGTTTCTGTATGTTGTGCCTTCATTTTCATTGAATTCTAGAAAGTCTTTGATTTCTTTATTTCTTCTCAGACCCAGTGGTTATTGAGTAGACACTCAGTTTGCACGAGTGTGTGGGCTTTTCATGTTTCTGTTGAAATCTAGCTTTAATCCACAGATTAAATAGATGAAGGGAGTTATTTCAATCTTCTGGTATCTGATGAGGCTTGCTTTGTAACTAAGCATATGGTCAATTCCGGAGGAGGTTCCATGGGGTGCTGAGAAGAAAGTATATTCTTTCGTATTTGGGTATAATATTCTGTAAATATCAGGTACATTTGATTCATAACATCTGTTTTGTTACTTCTCTGTGTAGTTTCTGTTTCAATGACCTGTTCATTGGTGAGAATCAGTTGTTGAAGTCTCCCACTATTAATGTGTGGAGTTTGATATGTAATTTAAGCTTTACTTACATTATTTTATGAATGTAGGTGCCCTTGCATTTTGGGCATAGATACTCAGAATTGCAATGTCATCTTGGTGGATTTTTTTCCTTTGCCATGTATGAAGTGTTCTTCCCCATCTCTTTTGATTACTTTTGGTTGGAAGTCTATTTTGTTAGCTATTAGAATGGCTACTCCAGTTTGTTTGTTTTGTTCATTTGCATGGAAAACATTTTTGAGCCCTTTACTCTGAAGTAGTGCCTGTCTTTGCTGCTGAGATGTGGTTTTTGTTTGTTTGTTTGTTTTTTTTTTTTTGTATGCAGCAGAATGATGAATCCTGTTTACACATTCACTCTGTTAGCCTGTGTGTTTTTATTGGCAAATTGAGTCAATTGATGTTGAGAGATATTAACGACCAATGATGGTTGGTTTGTTCCTGTTATTTTGATGTTGATGATGTGTGTGTGTGTGTGTGTGTGTGAGAGAGAGAGAGAGAGAGCAGGGGGATTCTCTCTCTCTCTCTCTCTTTTTTTTTTTTTTTTTTGTGAAAATATTAGTTTCCTGAGTTTTCTTGGGTGTAGTTACCCTCCTTGTGTTGGAGTTTTTCCTCTAGTATCCTCTATAGGCTGAATTAGTAGAAAGATATTTAGCTTTTTAAAAAGATTTATTTATTTTATGTATATGAGTACACTGTATATTCAGACACACCAGAAGAGGGTGTTGGATCTCATTACGGATGGTTGTGAGCCACCATGTGGTTGTTGGGATTTGAACTCAGGACCTCTGGAAGACCAGTCAGTGAATATTTCTTTTGGATCTGGAATCATCCGAGTAAAGGGTTCAAGTTTGTTTGTTTGTTTCCTGCTTTTTTTAAACCTTGTCCCAAGAATTGAAAGCTACCGTGTGACAAATGGCCTCTCCATATTCAACTTGCATCTGTAGCTCAGCATACAGACCTAGCAACTGATCGCGGGAATTACTGATGCCTCCAGCTCTATTTCTCTGTTCTATCTCCTTAGCCTCTTCTCTCCACCGTGATCACCATTGTAACCGAGGACCAGGTTCCAGTATTGCTTTGGTCAGAACTTTCCAGTCGTGGAATATTACTCTATTTCGCATCACCCAAGACTTTAATATCTGCCTTATATATGGTGAATGCATACTCTATTTGGTCACATTTTATTTACATTATTTTTTTAAATCCAGCCTATCTATAGCATGCCACCCAAATTTTCATAGCCTCGGTGGTATCCTTTGCCTGCTGGCATGTTTTGCACGGTAACTGGATAAGCTAAGGTTGGTTTTATAGCAACCTTTGGCTGGCTTCTTGATTTTCATTATAAGTTGGTACACAGGCTCAAGTTGCTCCTCTGCCTCTATCTGAGCATCGTGCTGAGTTCTTACTCATAAGCTTCTCTGACTTTCCTACCACTTGCTTCCACTTCTCACTTTCCTATTTGTAGCGCCTCTAGAGCTCTTTTCCTTGAGAAGGCACAGAAGCCATGATGGTGATTAAGACTAATCTAAGAATCACCAGCATGATAGTCATAATTGGAAATATGCCAACCTTAGTTAACCCATTTGTCTCTTCTTCTGTCTTTATCTTTAAACCATCAAAGATGGTATTATATAGGAGTCCAAATAGGGGAGGTAAAGGCAGGCAGATCTCTGTCTTAGGCCAGCCTGACCTACAGAGTGAATTTCTCATCAGCCAGAACTGCAAGTAAAACCCCATCTTCAAAAAGCAAAACAAACCAAAAACCATATGTGCTTAAAGCATACAATTTAATAAGTTCAAGCATAAGTATATACTCACAAAATCATGTCCACAAGGCAGAATCAACTATGAACAAGAGGGCTTTTTAAAGATTTGTTTATGTGTTATATGTAAATACACTGTCACTGTCTTCAGACACACCAGAAGAGGGCATCGGATGCCATTACAGATGGCTGTGTGACACCATGTGGTTGCCAGGATTTGAACTCAGGACCTCTGGAAGAGCAGTCAGTGCTCTTAACCGCTGAGCCATCTCTCCAGCCCTCAAGAGGGTTTTTAGAAGAGGTAAATGGCAGGGTGACAATTTGTCTTCCAACAAAGGCCACTTATTTAAAATAACAAGACAAAATCTATTTCACTTCTTAGTTATGTGTACATGTGTGTTTCTGTGTATGAGTGTCTTTTCATCCTCGCTTGTCCAATTCCTCTAAATTTATTAATTTTAAATTGTTTGTGTCTGCCTATGACTTTTTTTAATACCCAGTCTCTTTTCCTCTTTAGCAGTTAACAATAATTCCAAACATTTTCTTACCTGATCAGAAGTTCATCTAGAGTTGGATTTCTTGTGTTCTCTTTGGCTTCTGTGTCAGCTCGGACTTCCTCATGCTCTGGCTGGCCCCGCCCTTGCCCAGCTTACAGAGAAGAGGCACATCCACCGGCTCCTGTGTCTGTAGTTGGCATTAGCCAAGTCTCTCATTCACAGCAGGAGCCTCACTCTTTTCCTGTCCAGCTATAAGCTGATCGGCTCTTTACTAACAATCAGCGGTGATGGCAAACAACTGAGATTGTCACTGATAATCGTGACAGTGCCAACATCACAAACTGTGACCAGATCTCTGGACACTGAAATCACATCTGAATACAGAATGCACAAAACTATCCCCAAACACATTAACTATGGCACAGGTACCCCACCACCACCATGATAACAAAAAGACCGTTAAAAATCAGTTAGGCCCGGGTGTGGTGGCACTGTGGAGACAAAGGCAGGAGAATCACTGAATTTGAGGCCAATCTGCTCTATATAGGGAGATTCTCTTTAAGAAGGGAAGAAAAGGCTTTCTGCGCTCTCGCTGAACTGCTGAGCAGGGACGGCCTCAGGATGCAGAACGACGCCGGCGAGTTTGTGGACCTCTATGTGCCGCGGAAATGCTCCGCGAGCAACCGCATCATTGCTGCCAAGGACCACGCGTCCATCCAGATGAACGTGGCCGAGGTTGACAGGTGCACAGGTCGGTTTAACGGCCAGTTTAAAACCTACGGCATCTGTGGGGCCATTCGCAGGATGGGCGAGTCAGACGATTCTATTCTCCGATTGGCTAAGGCTGATGGAATTGTCTCAAAGAACTTTTGAGCAGAAGAAATCAGGAACAATTTGTTATAAATAAAAATAAGTACCTATGATGGCAAAAAAAAAAAAAAAAAAAAAAAAAAGAAGGGAAGAAAAGAAGGAAGAAAGGAGGGGGAAGAAAACAAACAAACAAAAAACCTGGCGTGGAGGAAAGAGCTGAATCTAGTTGGTATCGCCCAGGTCAGATGGCTCAAACCGCCTGTCACTCCAGCTGCAAGGGCACCTGGCAGGCTCCTCTAACCCCAGCATGCACACACTCATACAAGGAAACACACATGAACACATAACTAAGAAGTGAAATAGATTTTTGTCTTGTTATTTTAAATAAGTGGCCTTTGTTGGAAGACAAATTGTCACCCTGCCATTTACCTCTTCTAAAAACCCTCTTGTTCATAGTTGATTCTGCCCCATGGTGATGGTTTCATGACCATATACTTACGCTAAAACTTACCTGATCGTGCGCTTTGAGTACATGCAGGTTTTGTTTTCCTTTGCTTTTTTGAGATAGGGTTTCATTTGCAGTTCTGGGTGATGAGAAATTCACTCTGTAGATCAGGTTGGCCTGAGACAGAGATTGGCCTGCCTCTGCCTCCCAAGCACTCGAATTGCAAGTGTGTGCCAACACACTCAGCATTATAAATTAAAAAAAGAAAAAAGAAAAATCAAACAAACAATGTATAAGTGGAGGTTTATCTGAAAACCTACTGTGTGCCAGACTCTAGCCAAACCTGAGTTCTGACTTTTTCTTTTCTTTTCTTTTCTTTTTTTTTTTTTTTTTTTTTTTTTTTTTTTTGAGACAGGGTCTCTCTGTGTAGTTCCAGCTGTCCTGGAATTCGCTATGTAGACCAGGCTAGCCTCAAACTAGAGAAAGCTGGTGCTTGGAAACACCACTTTGGTGTCCTGTTGTACACTCAGTTCTTCATCATCGAGCGAATAGATTTGGTTTCCTGCAAAGGGCTGGGATAGACTTTTTAATTGTTTTCCCTACTTTGGGAATTAGAACTTTCTGTACTCCCCGGATAAGGTAGCTCATGACTATAATCTCAGCACTTGGGAAGCTAAGGCAGGTATATAATGGCCATGAGTTTGAAGCTAACCTGGGCTACATAATTAAAGCTCTAGGCCAGCTTGTGCCACAGTATGAGATCCTGCCTAAAAACAAACACACACACAAACAAGACACAGCAAATATCCTGGGTTGTTCAGCCTTTGGGCTCTAGATTTGCAGGCTCTGGGAGCCAGAAGAGACATAAACTGGGCTACATTCCTGCCACCTAGGCTCTTCTGTTTCCAGATGGCTGTCACACCTACTGCAGTCACCATAGTTAGTTCCCTAAGCAATCCTGTCATATTTACATTCATACCCGACTGCTTCTCTTGTGCCTGCTCCTTCCTGACGCTGCCCTTCAGGAAAAATAGGGAGATTAGAGTTACTGACTTTTCTCTAGGAAGCCTCACATGGAATCATGACATCATGCCTTCCTCAGAGTATGGCACCTATGAACAGACCAGCCAGCGCCTTAGTGCTCAGAGGTTACTTTGCTTTTTTCTTTTTAAAAGATTTACCTATTTATTTTCTGTATGTGGCTATACTGTCACTGTCTTCAGAGACACCAGAAGAGACATCAGATCCCATCACAGATGGTTGTGAGCCACCATGTGGTGGCTGGGAATTGAACTCGGGACCTCTGGAAGAACTGTCAGTGCTCTTAAACGCTGAGCCATCTCTCCATCCCTTAAGTAACTTCTCTTTCCTCTCTTTTCTCTTAAGAGTTGGGCATATCTTATTCTGCCAAATCTTTCACTGGTTCATCACATTGTCTGCTACTCAATTAGACATCACTTTCAAACATGGATGTTTCCTTCTACAAAGTAACTTTACCTTCATAGTTTGGAATTAAATGTGTGTATAAAGAGAATGCTTGTATTACAGCCAGAGGGATTAAAGGTATGTGCTAAGGGCTGAGTCAAACCTCAACTTAGAAACAAGTTTTTCAGTAAATAACACAATCTTGGAGTTCACAGTATGATCCAATATCCTGCAACAGGCATGCACACTGCATGTTCCTGGCTATAGCCTGCGTCTGTATTTTCCAGAGTAGATCACAGTGCTTGTATGTTGGTCTGCAACAGGGATAGAGGTCAGAGCTAGAACTCTTACTTAGTTTGTATCTGACCTTCCTCCTCCTCAGTGATAAAAGTCCTAAAAAGTTGACAAGTGCCTCAGTGAATAGGAGAGCAATTGGAGGTCAATGCTTGGGTGGCCAGAGAAAAGAGGAAGACACTCCTTTGCTGAATTTGGAGGCAGCTGTTTTTTTTTGGGGGGGGGGGTTCTGAACAGTGCATACTGAATATATATTTGGTTTGTCAGGTCCAAAGGTCCAACTCCAATTCCCCAAACTCCCAAAGGCATTTCTAACATGAACTCAACCTGGATAGAAGAGGATTCCTCTGGAACTTGTGAAACTGGTTCCTATCAGGAGAAAAAAAAAAAAAAATCATTTCCTTTGCCTCTGGCAGAGGGACATATGACCTGTGGTGTCTATCAGTGTGTGGCTCACACAGGCTCTCTCAGTCCAGCATCACAGGAGCCTGTGACCACTTCAAAGTCCATGCTAACACCCAGGCTCTTCCTAACCTCCTTCCCTACCCTAAACTCCCTCCAGCTCAAGGCCTCCATCCCCTCAGCGACTCACGCTTCTTATAACCCAATTACACTCACTCTTTTTATCCATTTCTGGGGAGTCTCCCTTCTCTCATAGGTAACCCACGTCCTGTCTGTTAGCCATGTTCAGTCTATTTCTTTCTCTTTCTGCTCTGGACTTTTCTGGATAGTTTCTCTCTTTTATTTCCAATAGAATACAAAAGACCTTCTTTCCCTTAACCACACCATTAAGCAGCCATGTTTTCTTACTCCATCACCCACCACTGCACAAAGTTTAGGTAGCTTGTTAGAAATAAGTTTGGATACTCAGGAGGCAGAGTCAAGTGGATCTCTGAGTGTTTTGGGCTAGCCTGGTCTCCAGAGCGAGTTCCAGATGGCTAGGGCTACACAGAGAAATCCTATCTTGAAAAACTGAAAATAAAAAGTTTGGGTCTTCAAAGAAAAAGATCACCATTCCAACTGAGGTGTCTGGACAACTGGACAAGGCACACTTTACTCTGTTTTTTTTTTTTTTTTTTTTTTTTTTTTTGATTGGTAGTTTGGTTGTTTTTTTGGTTTTTTTTTGTTTTGTTTTGTTTTGTTTTTTTTGTGTTTTTGAGAGACATAGCTTCACCTTTTACTCTTGATCAAGAGAATGAGCTGGAAAGAGGGAACACACAGAGGCAGGAAGTACAATCAGTTTTCCTCCTAACTCATTTGTACATATGTACGTCAGGCAAAATACTGACACACATAAATAATAAAGTAAAAACATTAAACAGTTGTAAGAAGTCAGTCAGGCCAGGCAGTGGTGGCACGGGCCTTCAATCCCAGCACCAGGAGGCAGAGGCAGATGGGTCTCAGAGTTTAAGGCTAGTCTGACTTACATAGAGAGTGCCAGTACATAATGAAACCCTCTCCCCAAAAGTGGAGGGTGGGGTGCTCAATCAAAGAACTGGGCATGGTGTTACATGTCTTCAATCCCAGCTTCACTTAGGAGGCAGAAGCCAAGGAGTCTCTTGTGAGTTCTAGTCCAGTCCAAAAAAGAAAAAAGAAAAAAATGGGGGGGGGGGGAGCTGAGGGGAGAAAAAAAGAAAAGAAGCATAGGGCATCCCAGGAGAGCCAGCTGCAAACGTTCTCTCATCACTCCCCAGCAGTGCCAGGGCACACAGGAGGTGGTGCACGGTGAACACATGGTGCATGTAAGAGTACTACAGATGAACGTGGAAGAATTCCTCTGCATTTGTGCTATATACATGTATATGTGTCCGTGTATTTATGCATGTGTGTGTGTGCACAGGTAGAGGCCAGAGAAAAACTTGCTGATGAGTCCTATTAGATGAGTCCAGGAATTCAAACTTAGGTGGGCAGGCATGGTGGAAAGTGTCTTTACCTGCCAGGGGTCTCTCTGGCCCTGTTTACTAGTTGTCTGAAGTCTCTGTAGTGTTAATTATATAAGGCAGTGACCAGTCAGCTTGGAAATCAAAGGATGCAAGGAAAGGCTGTATCAGCTCATGCAGCCTTAAAACAAAGTCAGGGGCTGGAGAGATGGCTCAGCGGTTAAGAGCACTGACTCTCTTCCAAAGGTCCTGAGTTCAATTCCCAGCAACCATCTGACTGCTCTTCCAAAGGTCCTGAGTTCAATTCCCAGCGACCACATGGAGGCTCACAACCATCTGTAATGGGATCCGATGCCCTCTTCTGGTGTCTGAAGATAGCAACAGTGTACATAAGATAAATAAATACTAAAAAAACAAAACAAAACAAAAAAACCCAAAACCCTTTTTGAACTTTAAAATTGTGCCTATGCCGTTTATTTCATTTTAATTTACTTAAATACACAGAGGGTTTTTCCATGGGGAATGTATTAAAGAAAAAGATTAAAGAAAAGAAGAAAAAGATTGGAGGACACACCGGAAAGAGCCAAGGACTTCAGGTAACTCACTTCCCTGGGGTAGCAGCCACTACAAAGAGGAAGGTGGGGCTTGTTCCAGAACTACAACATCCACAAGGCACTGGAAGGGACATCAGAGTTTCCGGCTCGATCTGTTTCCGGTCTTTTTGGGGCTGACGTTGTCTTCCGGTTTTATGTGGCCCAGGGAGGCGTTTCGGGTACTCACGGTGAGTCTGGGCGTAGCAGGAACGCTGAGGGTCCCCGGTGACCCAATCTGGCCCGCAGCGCGGTGCACACTGCTGTGTCTGGGGGCGGTTCTCGGGGCCCGCGGCTGCCAGCGTGGTGGCGGGGCTGGAGTGTGGCGCCGCACAGGCTGCCTAGCTGGCAGTGTGTTCCATGCTTGGGTCGATTATTCACTTTGCTCTTCTTTCCAAAGATGAGGCCGCTGGCGATTGTGCTGTTGACTCTGTTAGCCGTTAGTCAAGCAGAAGAAGGAGCCAGGCTTTTGGCCTCCAAATCATTGCTTAACAGATACGCCGTGGAAGGGAGGGACCTGACCCTGCAGTATAACATCTACAATGTCGGCTCCAGGTAACGGCCTAGGGTTACCAAGCCCCTTTCTGAATTCTGAGCTTCCACGTGGGCATAAGAGAACATTTTGCTGGGGAGTGAATTCTCTTTTGGAGTACTCCAGCATCGAGTGTAGTGAGTGAATGAAAATATACTGAAGGACTTACTTTTCTCGGGTTGATTTTTGAAAGTGAAGGCATCCTTAGCTGAACTACCAGGAACTATCCTCCACTTTGGGGTCCTGGAAGGCTTTCAAAGGCAGGAATAAATTCAGCATGTGAAAAAGGAAATTCAGACACAGAATAGACATCCTGCCCTCTTACTTGAGTGCAAACTCCTGGCTTTCATTGACGATCACTTTTTTGTTTTTTGTTGGCTTGTTTTTCTTTTTGTTTGTTTGTTTGTTCTTCAAGACAGAATTTCTCCGTGTAGCTGTCTTAAAACCCACTCTGTATACCAGGCTGGCCTCAAACTCACAGACATCTGCTTCCTGAGTGCTGAGATTAAAGGCATACACCACTGCAGGCTCCCATGAGCACTTTAACTGCTGTTCTTTCCTTTATATTTCTTTTCCATTTTTATCTGACTTCCACTGTCTCAATATTAGAGCAGGAATATAGCTTTGGGCGAATTCACTTCTGAGTATTTGAATATTCTGGTGTTTCTGAGCAACGGAATCCAGTCTTTGATCTGGATTCTTCAAAACAGAACCAACTTATTATGGGGGTTTCTTTCGATCAGCAGGTGGGTTTTCTGGTTAGCTCCCTTAATTTTTATGTTCCTCACTCTTTTTGTTTCCTCTGCTTTCCAGTGCTGCATTAGATGTGGAATTATCTGACGATTCCTTCCCTCCAGAAGACTTTGGGATTGTCTCTGGTATGCTCAATGTCAAATGGGACCGGATTGCCCCGTATCCTTTTTTTATAGGGATGAGGGCTGAGAAAGAGACATACTGGAAGACTGCAGGGGTACTGCAAACAAACTGGGTGTTGGGCCCATTTCTTGTCGTATATTTGGGAAGGATGAGGTGTCAGCTGTGTGAGTGTGCCTTCCTTCAGGCTGTATTTTTGTTTGTATTTTTGTTTTTGTTGTGTGTACTATATTTTTAAGAACTTCTGTCGTGGACTGGGGTGGTTTTTCTGTGCATAAGAGCACTTGTGTTTTTACAGAAGATAGAAGGCTGGTTCCCAACACTCTTTTCAGACAGCTAACTCACAGCCATCTGTAACTCTACTCCAAGAACTCCAAGGTCCTTTCCCAACATGCCTAGGCACTGACATCCATGTGCATATGCACAGAAACCCCTGGAACACGCACACAAATGTAAATATAAATAAGTAAAATCCACATCTTTAACACTAGCACTCTAGATAAAGAACCAATCTGGTCTGCCAGCCGGCTAGATACATACAGTGAGACCCTGTCTCAAAAAAAAAAAAAAAAAAAAAAAAAGTCAGACACCGTTAATTCCAGCAATCAGGAGGCAGAGGCAGATGGATTTCTATGAGTTTAGGCCACCAGTCTGGTCCACAGATCGAGTTCCAGGGTAGCCAAGGTTAGACAGACAGATAGATGGAGAAGAAATAATGATCATTGAAAGACTTCCTAAGCTGGTTAAAAACCTGTGTGTATTGTATTACTTTTATTGGGGGGGGGTCTCTACCTCATTCTTTTCTGTTTAGCTCCTGAATAAAGACACAAAAACTTGGTGTTTTATTTATAAGCTGCTGGCACTATGCTGAGCAGGTTCTGAACTATTCTAACCTAGATAGGAAATTAATAACCAGGTAAAAGCCCAATCACTTGCCAGTTGAGTCTTGTTGAGCCAAGTGCTTCTGATTCATCCTGCCTCATGGTGATGTCTGTTGGGAGCATTCTTACAGAACACAGTTTAATACAATATACCAAGATTAGGTTACAGTCTGGACTGGGGCCTAGAATTCAGCTTCTGAACACACAGCACACAAGACTAACCCTGACATGTTTGTGTATCTCTACATGGTTTAGCAGTTAAGAGCACTTGATACTCTTTCAGAGGACCCAGGTCTACTCCCAGCATATTATATATCATTTGTACATTATACCATATGTTCATATGGTAGGCATGAAGTCACTTTGTGAGTTGTTAATTGTTTTGTGAACAGGACGGAAAGGTGGTTACTGCTTTGTTTCACTGTGTTTTTGAGAAAGGGTTGCTGTGTAGCTCTAACTGTCCTAGAACTCACAGAAATCTGCCTGCCTCTACCTCCTGGGATTAAATGACTGCACCACCACACTGGGCCTTCATCAGCTTTTTTCTTCCTTAACCCTTGGGCTAGTGCTAGCAACGTCTCCCACACAGTGGTCCTGCGTCCTCTCAAAGCTGGTTACTTCAACTTCACTTCTGCAACAATTACTTACCTGGCCCAGGAGGATGGGCCTGTTGTGGTAAGTTCTCCAAACCTTGAGCTGGGTGGGGCTCCAATTTCCTAAAAAACTCCCTAGTTTGTTTTCAAAATGTATGGGTTGATTTGTGTGTGTGTTCTGTGTGTGTGCGCGTGTGCGCGCGCGCGCACGCGCGCGCATGTATGTTGGGTGCTCGTAAAAGCCAGTAGGCATCTAATTCCCTGGTTGTCTCTCCTTAAAAACACTTGCAAAAGATTTCCATAGCAGCTGCTAAGATCGGTTGACTGTATACCTGGAATGGTCCTAGTGAAGTCTGGTTCCAGTCTTAAGGTTCCAGAACCAAAGACCATAGCTTCTCTTCCCTCTGTTCGTTTGCTCTCCCTTTAGTCTGTGTCACCTGTTCTCCATTTTATAACTGTCCTTGCCATTTTCTGTCACTATCCTAAGGCTCCTCTGTTACGGTCTTTCCCTCTCTAAGAAGGTTCTGTTTACCACCCAGAAACCAAAGCTTTTCCACCTACTGTTGTACCGCTTCAGGAGCCTGCCTGCCCACCCCCTCTCTCTTTTGGTTATTGAGACACATTCACTATGTAGTCCTGACTAGCCTGGGACTCATCATGTAAATTAGGCTAGCCTCACCAGAGACTGACCTGCCTCTGCTTCCCAAGTATTAAATGGGGTTAAAGGTATTTGCCATCTAAGACTCTGGGAGGTGGGTGAGGGATAGGGGGTGGTCTTTGTTTCTTTTGTTTTATTTTTGGAGACTGATTCTTACTGTGTCCTCCTGGGTGGCCTAGAACTCACTTTGTCAACCTGGCTGGCCTGGCATTTGTGACAGTGCCAAGATTCCACCTATCCAGCTGTGACCTCACCATCACTGTCCTCAGCTTCGTTTTTAATAAATTAATTGGCTGATTGAAATTTTTATTTTAATTAGTGAATTTTTTTTTTGAGATAGGGTTTCTCTGTGTGTATCCCTGGCTGGCCTCAAACTCAAAGAGATCTGCCTTCCTCTGCCTCCTGATTGGGACTGAAGGTGCACATCACTATAACCAGCTGATTTAAAAAAAACAAATTTTAAGCTTAGATTGAGACAGATTCTCCTGTAGCCCAGGTTGGCCTTTCTCTAACTCAATATATGAATGAGGCCAGCCTTGAACTCCTCATCTTCTGACCTCAGTACCTAAGTACTACTAGTCCAAGTGTGAGCCACTATGCCCAGGACTACCTGGTACTCGGTGGGTTAACAGACACAAAAATCAAAGGCTCTCGCCACCTGAGAACAGAGTTGTTTGCAGTGTTTGGCCTCTCTTGAAAGCAAAGGAATGTGGAGCGGCCCCAGCCCTCCTCTGATAATGTACATTTGGGTGGGGTTTTAACATATTCAGGACGCTTCTTAGTACTTCAGCTGGGCTGTGGTCAGTCCTGTGACGTAGAAAAGGGTGTTTTCTCATAAGGAATGAGTAACTGTTCGAGGAGGACTTGTGCCTCCCCTCCGTTATACACCATGTCTTAGAGACAGGAGTGGGCCTAAGTCTGGTCCGTGGAGTTTTGGGTTTAGTTGTGCAGGTGGCCTGAGCTGTTAGCAGATACTGTGTGGTGAGTCCCACTCGGAGAGTTTGGCTCTCCTTGCTCCCAATCTTTCTTTTCAAATGCTAAAGGGAATCATCTCTCTGGTTTTTACATTTTTATTATTTATTTTTTAAGATAGGGCGTCTCTGTGTGACTCTGGCTGTCCTAGAACTCACTCTGTCGATCAGACTGACCTCTAATTTAGAGGCTGCCTGTCTGCCTCCCAGGTGCTGAGACTAAAGGTGTGCACCATGTTTCATCTATCTCATTTAAAAAAATTGTGTATCTGAGAGCTTTGCCTGCTTGTGTATGTGTGTATTACATGCATGCCTGGTGCCTCAGAAGGTCAGAAGGGATTGAGTTTCCTGGAACTGGACTTAGGGGTGGTGGTGAGCCACTATTCGGGTGCTGGGAAGCCATCTCTCTGTCCCTCAACAGCTTTTGCTTTTTTGTGTTTTTTTTTTTTTCTTTTTTTTTTCCTAGTACTGACAATCAAAGCCCAGGCCTCTTGTGCGCTGTGCTATCTACGAACTCTGCCACTTGAACCATAGCTCTGTTCTTTAAACATTCCTGCCTGTGTGTATTGGTAACCAAGCGTAATGCTTAGACGTGTCGGCAAGAGCAACCTGTTCTCAGATGAGGTGACTTCGAAGCTTGCCTTAACACCTTCTTTTTTCTTCTCCAGATTGGCTCCACCAGCGCCCCTGGACAGGGAGGGATCCTCGCCCAGAGGGAGTTTGACAGGAGATTCTCCCCCCATTTTGTAAGCACTTCCAGCATTCTCATCCCCTGGTGTGAGAACTCATTTAGCTCTGGGACTCCTTAGAACATTGGTAGATTTATTCTTGTCCTTTTTTTTTTTTTTTTTTTTCATGTGAGAGAGACAGACAGGCAGGCAGACAAAAAGACTCAGGGTTTTAGATAGATTCCTGATGTAAGCATGCCCAGATTTTTGTCAGTGAGCTCACAATAGCCAGCATCAAAAACGTGGACTTTTCCTCTGCTCAGCCTTTAGTAGAGGCCTGTGTCAGTTGGACCCCCCCAATAGATTCAGTGGGGGTCACCAAGTTTTGGAATAGTTGAGTGTTATGCACCACTGTGACCAGCTGGAGCTTGGAGAGAATTTTCCAGAGCTGACTAAACACTGAATGAGAGAATTTATTTAATTCATCCAGAGCTCCAAATAAGACAGAATCCTTCTCCATAAGATGACCTGGGGGCTGAGGATGTAGCTCAGTTGCTGAGTGTTTGCCCCACATGCTCAAGATCCTGGGTTCTACTGAGGCACCTCTTGGGAAGTGAAGACAGGGATCATTTAGTCACTTTGAAGCCGGCTTGGCTACATAGACACAGGAGCCACACAATTCCCCCGATGGCATAAGGGACTCCGTAGGGCATTGAAGGGGAAGCGCTGTGGTCAGTCGGGTCATGCACTGGGCCCTGGCTGGGCTATAGTCAGCACCACCTGTCCAGTCTGAGTCCAGAGAGGATTTAGCCAGGCAGAAAAGAGCCAACAAAGGACAGATTTTGAGAACAGCTCAGATTGACTCAAGGCCTGGTGTGAGCCAGGAATGATAAGTGTTAAACAAGGCTGGAAAGTGAGCAAGGTGAAGAAGGAGATAGCCCAAGGTCTTGGGAGACAGCATCTCTGTCAGGGTCATCCCCTTTCTCTAACACTGTCTAGAATTTGGGTGACGGGAGGCTTTGGCTGCACAGCTTGAAAAGGAGACTAGTTGTAGAAAGCTGCTTTGTCTGATGGGAGAGGCTGGAAAAGTCCTGCTTACAAAAATTCTGGGCCCTGCTGCTCCCTTCCCATTGGACTATTTCCTCCTTCCTCTTCTGTCCTATATCTGTACCAGACTCCTAAACAAGCCCTTGTTTTCCTCCACAGCTGGACTGGGCAGCCTTTGGGGTCATGACCTTGCCCTCCATAGGCATCCCTCTGCTCCTGTGGTATTCCAGCAAGAGGAAATATGATACTCCCAAACCCAAGAAGAACTGAGTGCAGTTTCCTCAGCCCTTTTCTCCCAAGAAACCAAGTGTTTTCTAGACTCCAGAGGATATCAAATGTGTTCTCTTGTCCCTTGGCCTGTGGCTATTTTGTCCTGAATCTTAGAATGCAAGGGGAGGCCTGGAGGTTTAAGAGGGTCTTCCTGTTGTCACTGAAGCCATACAGACAGGACCACCTTTAGCCACAGCTTCAGGGCTTGAGGGTTCCACCAAGGTGCTGTTGGTATATTATTAGCAATGTGAACTCTTGGGGGTCCAGGAGGGGGCCCTTTGGATACTGTCTGACACCCCCATCCCCTGGCAGCTCCTCTCAAGAGGGTAGAAGATTTTGGGGACTACACAGGCTCTGCCTGGATTAGGGGCACTTACCAAATGTGTTTTTTAATAAAAACAAATGCCATAGCCATGTGTTTGTCTTGCTGTGAACAGACAGGTCATTTTGGAGCCCAGGTCCTGAAGCTCCAGCTCCAGGGCAAGCCAGTAGGCTTTCTTGGCCTTGAAGTGTGGTCTATTCTGAGCTTCGCCTGATTCCTCTTGAAGCCTTGTGGTCATCTTTTGTTGTTGGTTTCACATCAATCACCACACAGTCTTCCTTGTTGGCTCTCCACAGCTGCTGGCCTTTCTAGAAAATAGTTCTTAGGTCTGTTTCTAGCTCACTAGTTTCAGGTCTGTGCTTCTCAACCTGCAGTGGAAGGACCCTTTCACAGGGGTCAAATATCATATTCACATCACAATTCAGAACAGTGGTGAGATTGCAGCTATGAAGTAGCAATGGAAGTAACCTGTGATTCTCAGACCACATGAAGCTCAAGAAAAAGGACAACCACAGTGTGGACACTTCAGTCCTTAGAAGGGGAAACAAAAATAATCTCGGGAAGTATGGAGACAAAGCTTGGAGCAGAGTCTGAAGGAAAAGCCATCCAGACACTGCTCCATCTGGGGACCCATCCCATATTCAGCTACCACACCCAGACAATATTGCTGATGCCAAGAAGTGCATGCTGACAGGAGCCTGATAAGAGCTGTCTCCTGAGAGGCTCTGCCAGAGCATGACAGATACAGAGGCAGATGCTCACAGCCAACCATTGAACTGAGAACGGGGTCCCCAATGGAGGAGTTAGAGAAAGAATTGAAGGGGTTTGCAACCTCATAAGAACAAAAATACCAACCAACCAGAGCTCCCAGGGATTAAACCACCATCCCAAGAGTATATATGGATGGACCCATGGCTCTAGCTTCACATGTAGCAGAGGATGGCCTTATTGGGCATCAATGGGAGAAGCTCTTGGTCCTGCTAAGGCTTGATGGTGCAGTGTAGGGGAATATCAGGATGGGGAGGTGGGAGGGTATGGTAGGTGGGTTAACAACCTCATAGAAGCAGGGGGAGGGGTGATGGGACAGGGGATATGGAGGGGATCCCAGGAAAGAGGATAACATTTTAAATGTAAATAAAATATATCCTGTAAAATCAGGGAGAAAAAAAATGTTTAGGAGTCATCACAACATGAGGAACAGCATTAGGAAGGTTGAGAACCACTGCTGTAAGTAGCTTAGATGGGTCAGTGGTTAAGAGCACCAGCTGTTCTGTTGGACTTGGGTTTGATTCCCAGCATTCACATGGCAGTCCTCGGCCTCATCCAGTGTTTTCTTCTTGACTCTGCTGGCACCAGGTGTTCCATTAGGATGCAGATATTCGTGCAGAAAAAAACTCATATACATAATATACATAAGGTTTTTTTTTTTTTTAATTTAGCTTTTTTTTTTTTTTTCTTTTTTAAACTAAATGGCATCTCTTTGGGGCTGGAGAGATGGCTCAGCAGCAAGAACACATACTGCTCTTGCAGAGGGACCCAAACTCAGAAACTAGCATCTCATCTATGTCAAGTGACCTTTCCAGCGACAGTAGATCCACCCTTCTATGACCTCTGTAAGGCACCTGCACATATACCTATAAATGAGTTATTAAAGGAAATGGCTTCTGTTGAGTTGGAATTTTTTTTGTTTGTTTTAAGATGGTGTCATTGCATAGCTCTGGCTGTCTTGAAAGTCCCTTTATGAACCAGGCTGGCCTCAGGCTCAAAGAGATCCACCTGTCTCTGCTTCCAGAGTGCTGAGGTTAAAGGCCTGTGCCAAATGTCCAGCAACATTTTCTTTTTAGGTCAGGAGAAAAAATGCTGGGTTTCCCCATTGCGTTGGACCCTCTAGTAGCCAGTGGGAAAAGCAGCTTTGGCTTTTACAGAGTCAGTTTACTGTGGCTTCTCCACTGTAAACTGACTCTGTCCAACGCAGGAATGCCGTGGTCTGAGAACTGCCTCCCAGGCAGGAGGGAAACCCAACAAACACTGGCTTTGTTTCTGCCACTGAGTTTCCCCTTTAGATTCTACTCCTCAGCTCCCCTGCCTAACCGGTTTAACCTTTCCTTTACCCAGCTGTGGGAGCCTCTGGGTCCCTGAAAGATGAAAAGGACTTGGAGACAACGGGAAGCTCCAAATGGGGTGGCCCTCAGGCAGCTAACATCCTTCTTTCAGGCCCTGGAGCTTGGACACCCCAGCGCCAGCCAGGTCAGGAATCGAGGATTGCTCTTATTCATCGCAATTCGGTGGGACCTTGGAGATGCTCAGACGGGTGCAGGGTGAGCAGGTGTAGGGGTATATCCAGTGGGGAGTGCATCTGATAGAGAGGATCTTGTCTAGTATACTGAACCCTTCCTTTCCAGAGAGGGACGCCTTGTTTCCCATGTATGCTCTCTTCTGGAGTAAGAGAGTTAAGTCACAGGAGGAGGGCTCTCCTGCCCACAACAGGATGGACTTGGGCAGGTGACATAAAGCTGTTTCCTTTTCGGGGGCGGGGGGGTCTCTTCTAGAAGGCAGGGGAGCTCTCCTTTTCCTTGCACAGGTCACCTCGTTGGTGTATGGACTGGCACTGGATGTCATGGGTACCATGAAAAGAGGCCAATCTCCATACTTCATCTCTCAAGAGATCAGCTGCCTTGGAGTCAGGGTGGAATGTGAGCCTCCCCTCAGCAGTGGCTGGGGAGAATGTAAGCACTCCTGAACTCTGTAGACAGGCTTAGCTGAAATAGTTGGCTTCAGCACTGCCTTTGTCACCCTCAGGCAATCAGATAGGATGACTGCCAACAGCGGCTCCTTGATATGAGGTCTCTCTCTCTCTCTCTCTCTCTCTCTCTCTCTCTCTCTCTCTCTCTCTCTCTCTCTCTCTCACACACACACACACACACACACACACACAGTCTCAAGGGTGTGAACCCTGAATCAGGTCATATGCTGATCTGTGAGAGGAGAAGGAAGATGAGCAACCACCTCATTGCCCTGAGGATTGGGTGCCCAAATGGAGGCTCCACCCTAAAGAATAGATAGCCAGCAGGGGCGGCCAGGTCTCTTCTGTCTTCTGCAGGCCAGTCCTCCAGCCCTCCCACAGCTCCCGGGCAGCATCGCATCTCCACTCAGAGGGAGCCAGCAGCTTCCATTTCTGCTCCCCTCACATCTAGGCCTTCAGACCTGAAGAACCTGGAGAGTAGGACAGCCAACCTAGCAAGGAGAACGGGGTGGGGTGGGGGCAGTTTAGTGGAGAGACAGGAAGTTAATCTCCCTGGAGGGCACAGCTGAGGTACAGAGAGAAGCACTGACCACACAGCGGGGGATCCCAGCCCCTAGATGGCCACTCAGTGTTGGCCTCTGGCAATCCCCACCAAGACTGTTTAATGTGGATTTCCATGCACTCCTCCCCACTAAGACACAAGCATTTCTTCTGTGTTCTGGGGGGGGGGAGCAAATCACTGTCCCTTTCTCATATTTGGCTGGGGCATGTAGGGAAGGGTACATCGTTCCTTCTGGCCACAGTTGCCTTTTCCCCTCACCCACAGCAAGGACTTCAGAGCCAAGGATAGCTGACCATAGACAACTAATGTGTTCGCTTTTTCCAATAGGTCACGAAGGACAAAGTAAGTTGTCTTATCCAGAGATCACCGGCAGATGGCAGTCTAGCAAATTTATTTTTATTTATTGTTTTCTTTGACAAGAGTTTCAAAACTTGTCTCTGTAGATAAGACTAGCCTGAACTCACTAGATAGCCCAAGTTGGCCTGTCCCAGAGTTCTACCACAAATTTATTTACTAAGTGACTACCACAAATCCAATACTTCCCTCCCATTGGCTGCCTTGATTTACAAGTGGGGAACGAAGTAACTGGTCCGAGGCACTGTAAATCATAGAAGGCCAATCAATTTCTCAAGGAGACCTTTCCAGCAGCCACAGGATCCTTCACGGCACACTCCCTGTTATCTCAGAAAGTTCAAGCTGTGCCAAGCTGCCCTCTGCCCAGAGGAAGAGGCAAGGGTTGAGTCCACACCCCTTAGGTTGTTACCAAGAAGAGGGTGGAGGAGCTGGTCAATTACCCGGCTGCCTGGTATCCAAAACAAGCCGAGCTGTGTGTTGGCATGTTAGCTGAGTTGCTGGCCACCCTGTTGCTGTCAGAGCTAGGGCCCTCCTCACCTGTGGCTGCCCTAATCTCTCTTCCTGTGTACTTGTATCGCAAATAAATACCTCTCCTCCCACTCGCTACTGTAACCTGCCTCTTAAAGGGACCAAAGCATAGCTTTTAAGCCTAATATGAGAGACGACCCTGCTGAGGGAAGGAAGACCTTGCTGTTAAGTAGGTCTCCAGCTGTAACCCTTACCCTGGGATGATGTTCCCCTTTCCCCACCCCAGCTTCTCCTGTTCCCTGTCAGAGGGAAGCTAAAAGTTCCCTGGTTGTCAGAGTCCTACATCCTCTCCCCTCAAGGGGACCCCAGCCTAGTTTCACACACCTGTTTCCATGGGAGACTGAGTCCCGGGACCACCCTTTGTTCAGGGAACACCCAGAGTAGGGCAGTGGCGCCAAAAGGGTTAAAGGCTAGCCACAGAACTGTCTAGGGTGTTTGAAGTAGGGTGGGGAAGGGAAGGGCTTAAGCAGTTGAAGAGGCAGCTGGTCAGCATTGCAATGAGTGCCCCCTGGCCCCTATGCAAACTTCTGGACCATGAACAGTTCCTGTAGAGGGACCAAGAGCGAGGCACCCCCACCGAGGTGCCCGGACAGACCTGTAGAGGGGTTGCCTGAAGCAGGACTTGTGCCCTTACTGAAGTCACCAGCTGAGGGCAAGAACAGGTTTCCTACCCTCGGGACCTCTTCTAGGTCTGGTGAGTCTCTTCTTCCCTTTCCTGGGTCCTTGCTTGAGAAATGTCCATTCCTCAGGAAGCAGGGATGTCCAGGAGCTCCTCTGCACCCAGGAAGTAGCAAGAGAACTTACAGGTTTCTCACCAACACCTTACTTTCACTTCCCATTTCTAATTAGGGGGCAGCGTGTGTTTGTATAAGTGCTATGCGTATGTGTTTGTGTGCATGTGTGTGTATGCAAAAAGGAAAAGGAGGAGTAACAGCCAATAATTAATTAACACGACATGCATATCAAATGTTGATAAACCCTTTTTATGTTTTCTTTTTTAATCTTTAGAACCCTGTAGGGTTAACATACTCAATCCTTGTATTAAATACAACATTTAAAGGATTTAGATAACTAACCTGTGTCCATCAAGATGTAAGTTGTAGGACTAGGTTTCAAAGTCAAGTTCATTTGACATCCAACTCTGTTATGTTGTCATTAAGAGCAAAAGCAAAACAAAGTCCCACTATAATTTTTATCCTGTGGTGCTGGGACTAGAACCCAGCTCCTCTATTAACTGTGTGAGTCTCCACCACTGAACTAAGACCAGCCAGGGCTATGTTTCTTTTTCTTTCCTTTTCCTTTTCTTTTTTTAAATATTTATTTATTTCTACTTCATATGCACTGTGTCGCCTGCATGTATATCTGTGTAAGAGTTTTAGATCATTTGAAATTGGAGTTAGAGACAATTATGAGCTTCCATGTGGGGCTGGGAATTGAACCTGCATCCGGTGCTTTTAACCACGACTTATTTCTCCAACTCTGCCCTCCCTCTTATTGAGACAGGGTCTTCCTGTATTTCTGGCTATCCTAGAACTCACTATGTAGATCAGGCTGACTTCAAACTCACAGAAATTTATCTGTCTCTTCCTCCAGAGTGTTGACTAAAGGTGTGCACACTCCTGCCCAGCCTCAACTATGTTCAGGACAAGGATGTCCACAGACTCTGGGAACCTGCCCTAGCACCTCTTGTGTCTGGAAGTATTTCTTTTCTCCTAGAGAGTTAGTTATGAGATGTCATAAGCCTTTATAAGATTTTTTTTCTTTTATAAATTTGAAAAGGAATTAACAAGGATTATGGTGTAATGGCATGACTTTGTCCTTAATTTTTTAAATGTGGGGGCTAAGAGGAATGACCAAAGCACATTTTTGTTTGAAAACTACCATCATGAAATCTAATTTTTGTAAGCTAATAAAAACTGTGAATTCACACTTATAATTTAGTAAAGAAACTTTAAAAGGGAAAAGAGGATGGAGGCGCTGCTGTTGAGGGTGTCATTTTGTTGTAAAGCTTCATGCATAAAGCCTAGTGCGTGAGCCTAAGAGCCACAGAACAATCTCAGGACCAGTCATTCTTTCCTGAAGCCAAGCTCTTCTAGAGTCTAGGCTGTCCCACTGTCCTAACAGGGCTTACCCACCCTACCAACTACTTTAGCGTTTCCTGGGATCCGCCAGGTTAATTTCTTGTGTCACCCTGGCCAAAGTCTCCTCAGATGCCCCTCTGAACCTCAGACCTTCTCCTACTCCACCCTTTTGGCACAGATACCACAGTGCCTGCTGAAAAACTGGCAGAGAGACAAGGATTGGCTGCATTTGACAGGTCTTTGCTTCCTTATCCTACACCTTGCTGACTGGACTAGGACCCAGGGCTCCTACTACGAGGCACACAGTCACAAGCCCAGGGGTGGGGTAAGGTGGGGAGGAAGGCAGCATCTTTAAACTCAGCTTGCAAACAAACAAAACAAGGCTGATGATCACCTTTGGAAACAGCAAAATTCCGGACTGGTGCGTGAGCCTTGAGTGTCACAAAGGAGTGGGTGGGGCCGTGTTGAGATGCCTGCCCGGTGACTTAGAGGACTGTGTGGTTGGATTAGAGTCTGGGGATGCTTGACTACCTTCCCAGCTTGGAACTTTTGGAATTTCCTAACAGTAAAGGCAACAGTTGCTCTGTGGGTCATGGCTGCAGGGGAATGCCCGTTCAGACTCAACACAAAAGCTGGCTTAGGTAAATGGGTTTTGGCCACACAAGCATCTGGTCATCTTTGCATTGATGTATTATTCTTCTGGCTCTGTACTTCAGTGTATGTTACAGTTTCCGGTGCTGGTTGCCGGATGAATGGATCTTCTCTACCCCTCCCCCTCCCCTCCTCCCTACCTTCTTCTCTGGTTTTTGTTTTTGTTTTTTTGTTTTTTGTTTGTTTGGTTTTTTTTGCTTTTGTTTTTGTTTTTATAATTACCCTGAGTGTTGACTGCTTTCAACTGTGACCAGAGTGTGGTGGTGCACATCTGACTGTTGCTTTTTGTTTAAGATTTTATTTATTTTATATATGTGAGTTACACTGTCACTGTCTTCAGACACACCAGAAAAGGGCATCAGATTCTATTACAGATGGTTGTGAGCCGCCATGTGGTTGCTGGGAATTGAACTCAGGACCTCTGGAAGAGCAGTCAGTGCTCTTAACCACTGAGCCATCTCTCCAGCCACTTCTTTTTCCTTTTGCCTTTTGGATATTGTGCTATTCTCTCCTCCACCTTGACAGGAAAGTCAGAGAAAGTTTCGGAACACCAGCACTCATCCAAAGCAGGCTGATAGGGAAGACAGAACATTCCTGCCATAGATGAGTGGTCCCATGGACAGGGTTAGAAAGAAAGTACAATGCTGGGGTCTCCCTGATGCTAAAAGCAGCTCTGTTCTAACCCTGCCTCTCACTGTTGGAGTCATTGTTATCTCGGGGCTTCTGTTGCTGTGATAAACACCACAGCAACCTGGGGGAGAGAAGGTCCAGCCTACTGCTTACAGTAAGTACAGCATATAGAGAAGTCAGGGCAGGAACTTAGGTGCAGGAACTGAAGCAAAGGCCATGAAAAACCCCAGCTTGCTCCCTGAAGCTTGCTCACTCTGCCTCTCACCGAGTGGACTGGACCCACTCAAATTAATCATTAATCAAGAAAATGCCCTTGTAGGCCAATCAATCTGGTGGAGACATTTTCTCAATTGATTTCCCCTCTGGCTTGTGTCAAGTTGACAAAAGGTAGCCAGTCCAATGGTTTGCCTTTCTCTTTTATGTTTATGTATGTATTGTACGTGTGTGAGAGAGATGTGGGAGTACCATGGCACATTCATGGAGGTCAGAGGACACGGTCTTACAAAACAAGGGGCTGAATGACTCTGATTGAGAGCACGGCATGTTCTTCCTGGAGGCCCAGATTGGATTCTTAGCAGCCACATGGTGGCTTATAACCATGTGTAACTCTAGACTCAGGAGGATCTGATGTCTTCTAGTTTCTGAGGGGAACACGTAGGCAGGCAGAATACACATGCATATAAAATAAAGGTTATTAATAATCATAATAACAACAACTAGTTAGGAGATGGTGGCACAGGCCTTTAATCCCAGCACTCGGGAGGCAGAGTCAGGAGGACCTCTGAGTTTGAGTCCAGCCTGGTCTACAGAGTGAGTTCCAGGACAGCCGGGGCTACACAGAAAAACCCTGTTTCAGGGGGAAAAAATGTCTGGGTGTAGTAACACGTGTCTTTAATCCCAGCATTTGGGAGGCAGAGGTAGGTGGATCTCTGTGAGTTCAAGGTCAGCCAGGGCTACACAGTAAAAATTATTGCAAAAATAAATAAAAAGTTGTAGTAGTTTAGAGGCTGAAACAGGTGAGTTTTCCATGAATTCTTGAAATACTTAGGTTACATAGGGCGATCTTGTCTCAAAACCCAAAATCTAGGAATGTAGCAGAGTAGTCGGACATTTTCCTGGCATATGTGAGCTCCTGGGTTTGACATTCAGCACTGTTAGTGTTGACAGGACAGATTTGGCCTCATCACCTAAGGTTTGCCATGATCTATTCTAGAAGACTCCTCCCAGCACTCCTTTCCAGGGGCTCTGAGCTTCAGGAAGGCTGTGACTGACTGAATAACTTTTCTCCTTAATAACTTTGCAACCCAGTGGTGTGAGTGTCCGGCTGTGACTTTTCGTTTTCTCTCTTTGTCTGAAGATAAAACAGCAGGTCACCTCACATGATACCCATTTCTGCTTCTGTCTTAAGGTCATTGTCTCTCTGGTTTCCCTTCCAGGAAGCCCCAAACAGCAGCGGCAACAATAGAATATGTTCCTAGCATGCCCTTTATGTTAGTTGCATGATGTCATCTCTCCCACCACCTCAAGAAAGGGTCTATCTGTGTAGCCCCGGCTGCCCTGTAACTCTCGATGTGGACCACGCTGGCCTCTGCCTCTAGTGCTGGGAAAAGTTGAGCAGTACTGTGCTCAGTAATTGTCAGTATCTTACTTCCTTGCAAGATAAGTGGATAGGATAGGTGTCTTTTTTTTGTTTCTTTTGTTTGTTTGGTTTGGTTTTGGTTTTTCAAGACAGGCTGTGCGGTCCTGATTGTCTTGGAACTTGCTCTGTAGACCAGGCTAGCCTCAAATTCATAGAGATCTGTCTGGTAGTCTCTGCCTTCTGGGTGCTGGGATTAAAGGCATGTGCCCCCACCACTAGGCCATAAGTGTCTTAATCATGATTCTATTTCTGTGAAGAGACGACATGTTCGAGGCAACCTATAAAAGAAAGCATTTAATTGATGTGCTGGAGCAATCGCTGAGAGTTTGCATTTGATTCACAGGCAGGAGGCCAAGAGAGGAGGCAGGGAGACACTGGAGCTGGTGTTGGTTTTTGAAACCTTAAATCTACCCCCCAGTGACACACCTCTCCAGCAGGGCCCCTCCCACTAATCTTTCCCAAAACAGTTCCACCAACTGGGGACCAAACATCTAAATACGGGAGTCTATGGAGCCATTTTCATTGAAACTACCACAGTAAGGAATGACATTCTTGCATTTTCTGACACAAATGACAGAAAGTAGAAGAGAAGGGGGAGGAGGAGGAGGAGGAAGAAGAAGAAGAGGAAAGAGGAGGAAGGCAGTAGCAGAAATCCAGGATCATTCTAGCTTAGGAAGGTTGTACTATCAAACCTAACTAAACCACAGTTACACCTGAAGAAAGCATTGGGTCCGCTTCGTGCTGCAGCGCCCCCTGCTGCACCTACTTAAAGTTCTCCTAGCACCCACAGTTGTGAGTGGTGAGCAGCTCCGTCGTCGATGAGGTCAGCACAGGAAAGGTGCAGACAGTCCAGGGCAGTAAGGGGTCAGGAAGATAGGTCAAGGGACAGCTGTTCTCTCCTGCTCTGTCGCTGCATCTCAAGTGCCTGTTTCAGAACTTGTGTCACCGGAAACAGTGATGTGACTTGATGTGACCTCAGTGCCTGCTTCCTTGTCCCTCAAGCCATTTCCTGAGGAAAGCAGGCAGGGGAAGGTGGGAGGGAGCAAAGAGGAGAACAAAGAGAGAGGCAATTCCTGGGAGGTGTCCTCTGACCTCCTTAAGCCCCCCAAGCCACATATACATAAATAAATAATAAAGGAGCCCACTTGTTTGCCCGCACATTCCACAGCACCAGCATGGAGGTCGGAGGACTTTTGGAAGTCTGTCCTCCTTTTTCTACAGTAGGATTCAGGCATTGGACTCAGTCAGACTTGCAAACACGTACCTTTACCCACTAAGCCACCCCACCAGGCCCACATAGGCCCTTTTCCCATTACCTTACCAAGCTAGAAGCTTTTTCCTTCCCTTGGCCAAAGTTATCCTGGTCTTCTTGTTTTGCTTTCTGGAGTCTCCTAGCTAGTAATATGTGCTGACCCATTGGTAGAAAAAAAGTTTGGTTTTTTGCTGTTGTTGGTTTTGTTTTTTTGAGTGTCCCGGGACTTACTATGTAGACCAGGCTCTTCTTGAACGCACACAGGTTTGCCTCTGCATCCTGAGATCTAAACATGTGCACTGCCTTACCTACCTACCCATCCTCCTTGCCAATTCTCTTAAAGAATTTGATAATTATGCGAGCACATGCTCTCTCTCTCTCTCTCTCTCTCTCTCTCACACACACACACACACACACACACACAGTGCTCCATGTCGGGAGGGGAGGGGGGTAATAATGAGCAGACAAGAACTTCACTTTAAATTTTTCATCGTGAGACAAGGTTTCACTGTGTGAGACAAGGTTTCACTGTGTAGACTCCACTGGCTTCCAACCCTCTTTAGAGCACACAGTGAGTGACCTTGAACTCCAGATTTTCCCGTCTGCCTAAGTGCTAAGGTTGCAGACACGTGCCACCACTCCCAGCCACGCTCTCCTCACTGGAAAGAACACACTGGATTAAGAGCTCGAAAAGCCAAGTTCTATACTGGACCCTGCGTGCAGCTGACCTCATGACCCGGAGCCAGGCATTCTCTGATTCTGCCTCAGCAAAGTGAGGGACAGAGATGCTCAGCAGCCTGGCTGTGGAGATTTCCCCATTCCAGCTTCTTCTCTTTTCTCTCTCTCTTTCTTTTTTTTTAGGGGGGTGAGCTAGGAGCTCAGTATGTAGTTCCAACTGGCCCGGAACTTGCTATGTAGACCAGGCTAGCCTCAAACTCACAAAGACCAGCCTGCCTCTGTCTTTCAAGTGCTGCGATTTAAAGTATGCGCTACCCATGCCCAGTTCCTTCCTTTCTTTTTTTTTTAAAGACTGGGCATCAGGCTGGAGAGATGGCTCATCAGTTAAGAGCACTGACTGCTCGCCTAGAGGTTGTGAGTTCAATTCTCAGCAACCAAACGGTGGCTCACAACCATCTGTAATGGGGTCTGATTCTCTCTTCTGGCCTGCATGAAAACAGAACACTCATGTACATAAAATAAGTAAATAAAACTTTTTTTTTAAAAAAGTAAAAGGCATGGTCTCACTTTTAGCACAAGCTAATATGAAAGTCAACATGCAAGCCAGCTTAGCCTGACCCCAACTCAGGGCCATCCCCCTGGCAGCGGCTGGAAGGGCGAGAACTGTAGGCCTGCAGCACCATGCCCACGCTGGCCTCCAAGGTTCTAGAACTCTGCTCACCTTCTCTTCCTTCTTGATTCAGAGCTGTCTCCGTGCACCTTCCATGAACAGATCGGTCCCAGGGGAGTCCTTCATAGGTGAAGACCTAGAGCCCCACGGCCTCCTCCTGTGCTGCCCATCTGCTGCTGAATCCAGAGAACAGCTGGAGGAAGTGGAGGGGAGGGAGGAAAGCCAAGAGGACAGCGATGGCTTCCATACATCACTCCTTAGAAGATCCGGGGCTTTCCGTGCCCACAGCCACACTAGTGACTCCCTTAAAAGACACAGTTGGGGGCCTGGCAAGGAGTTCCAGGCCCCAATAAGCAGGTGAGTCCCCAGGGCACCTCTTACCCTCCTTTGCCCATCTCTAGACCTTGCAGAACGTTAGAAAAGCACATCCTGGTGTCTTTGCCCCACCCCCACCCTGCCACAGATCTCTCTGGAGGAGAGAGGAGGATCTCTGAGGAATGACAGGAGTGGAAAGATCTGGAGAATCACAGCCCGGCCTGTGATGAAGCTTGGGAAGGATGGAGCTTCTAAAGCAGAGCTCTTCACAGTAGCATCTCAGTCCCACCTATGGCACAGGCAGGCAGGATGGGGTGGGAAGGAGAATTAGGTGGGTACCATCTGAGTTTCATAGCCCCACACAACAGAATAAAAGGAAAATTCAAGATCATACAATAATCTAACCTCTTCATTCTACAGACAGGAAATAGGTCCAGAGATCTTTTAAGAGGCTTCCTGTCGGAAGTCTGCTACACCGTTGGCTTCAGACTGAGGCAGATCCATCTCTTGGACAAAGCTGCATCCAGAAACAGCAGGAGTTTTATGTTTATTAGTCTGTCCGTTGGTTTTTTTTGTTTATTTTTGAGATAAAGCTTCAGGTAGCCCAGGCTGACCTCTCTTGAGTACTGAGATGACAGGGTCGGGCCACTCTGCTTGGCTGGGGACAGTTGCCCTTGCTCAAAGATCTGTATATTCTTAGCAGGCTTAGAGAGAAGGACCCATGCCTTCCCTATCTCCTGGAAAATCCCTGACCACTTCCCCCAAATAGAGGAAGTTAAGAAAGGAGAAGGTGGGGGAGGGGATTGTCCACGTGAGTCCCGTGTTAGTCCACCAAGGATAGTCTCTTGATGTGGGCATGGTCTTCTTAGACATGCCCTTAGCTCTGGTGAGCCGTTCAACATCCTTCAGCTCTTGGGCATGAGCCGAGCTTGACGGCCGGGGTGGGTGTTGCTGAGTGAGGGAGATGCTCCTGGGACTTTGTCCCACAGCTGGTTTTGTGGGAACTGGGTGAAAAACAATACCTTCCCACAAGGCTTGGTTGGAGTGTCTTTTGTGACGTCTGCCTACAGTTTGAGTGTCTTTTGTGACGTCTGCCTAGTTTCTCTGGGTGTCTCATTGTCACCCCCACATTCTGTGTCTCAGGTGCGGAGGGATGGAGGCTTTCCCTTAGCAGAGTGAAAGATGTCACCTGACACCAAACGGGGAGACTTCAGCTTGCCCTGCCCCTCCGTCCTTTCCGGAGGGTAGTACTGCTTTTCTACCAGCAGGGGCCGCTCTTGTCCGACGCCAACTGTGCCAGGGCCGAGCGTAGTTTGGGTCTGAGTTGTGCCTAGGCTAACAGGAAGGGCTGGGCTGGGGGCAAACAACAGGGCTGGGCTGAGGAACTGTTTGGTTCCTGGTGCCCATCACTTACTACTGGCTACAAGGCTTGTGGTGGCAATGTGTGTTTCAGGAGGAGACTGCAGTCATCGGAATGCCCAGTCTCCCAGGAAGCCCCCTTTCTACAGAGCCTCGAGGAATTGGGCACCCCTCTGGGAGCGCAGCAGCAGGAGCAGGAGCAGCAGAGCGGCCAACCCTTTCACTGGGTATGACAGACAGACCCCAGCCAGGCCAAGCCTGGCTCCCCCTCCTAATCTTCCCCTGCCAGCAACCACTCTGTACTCTTCTGTTCCATCAGCTGCTGAGTTTCTCTGTGCCCGGACCTGGCTCGGACTCCATCTGAGCGCATCTGAATCTGTCTTCTGTGGCCCTCTGTCTGCTTTCCTGTCTGTATGCGCTGTCCCGGACGCTTGGTAGCCTGTCTCTGTCTCTTTCTGTAACTTTGTTTCTTCATTTCTATGTCTGTCTCTCTGTATTGATGTGGGTATCTCTGTCCCCTGTCCCCTATCCCTCTGGAGGCTGTGGCCACTTCTTTCTGTGGGCCCTACAGTTCCCAGAGTTAGAACCTCACTTACTATTTGTGGGACTAAACTGGGCATCTGGTATACTGTAAGACACAGTAGCTCTCTAACAAGGTTTGACTAGGAATAGCAATTGAGAAAGGAGACAGAGTCTGGGTGTAGGTGGGTGCTTGTATATCACATGTGAGGCCCTGGGTTTAATCCCCAACAATAAAGGAGGGGCCTGGAAAGAGGGAGATAGGGAGGACCCAGCCATGGCTCAGCTTTGTAGATGAGGGAATATAATAGGGGAGTGGTGTCTCAGGATCCAAGGACCACCAAGAACACACAGGTTTGAGAGACCCCATGGCTCTGTAAGTGTCTTTCACTGCAGAGAGAGCCCCAAGCCTCAGAGCGAGCTCACACCCCAGCTGCCCAGGATCCTCTACTGTTAGAGTCTCTTAGGTGTGAAAGAAAGGCTGAGAGGAAGAGTTTGTAGGAGTAGCAGGACCCATCTTACTCCAGCTCTTATTTTTCTCCACCCACATCTCTGAAGGTTTTCTCCCCGGATACCCCTGTTTTGGGTGAGAAAATAGAAAGAGCAGACACTGAACCCCTAGATCGTCTTCGCTTAACAGCTGGTGGATCGATCTCCTCTTCCTCCATGTCAGAAACAAAACTGCCTTACAGTTGCAGTCATTAGAAGAAGCGCATTAGGCTGCCCGACCTGGAAGCTGGCATATAACATGGCAGGCATGACTTTGGGAAATGGTTTTGCTTTTTCTCAATTCTCTCTGTTTTTTGCCCAGATCCCCTTTCCCCTCTCATAACCCCTTTTAGTGTTGTGATTTCTTCTCTTGGCTTACCCCCCCCCAGATGTTCCCCCTGTTTATTATGTCCCTTCCCCCACTCATCTGATCTTTAAGGCCTCTCAATATTCTCTTTGCCTTAGTGGTTGGGGTTTTTGTTTTCTCTTTTTGTGGTATTCCTCCAGAGCCTGCGGACCAAAAGTCTGATTCAGTGGGGCTAGGCAGGGGCTGCAGACAGATGTCAACTAGCATAATCTCATTCCACAACTGACCTTTTCAAACTGTAAAGGAGTTTACAGTGTGTATGAGTGTGTGTGTGTGTGTGTGGTGAAGGGTCGCTCGCATGTGCTTGCAGTCCATACCTGACTGGTTGCTGGGACCTGATTTCTGGGCCTCTCACTTAGAAAGCAAGCACCTTCATGAGCACACGGCCACCTCTGCAGCTCTGACCTTCTAAGCTGCAACTTGCCCTCTGCTCTCCAACTCACCACAATGACAGATACTCTCTTTTATTTTCCCTTTCCTTTGGAGTTTATCTATTTTATTTTATTCCAGATAGGTCTACTTATGTACCCCAGGATGACTGTACCCCAGGCTGACCCCTCAGTCCTCCTGTGTCCTGCCTCTTAAGTGTAAAGATTACAGGCATGAATGACTCCCCCAACTCTGGCTTTTTTTTTTTTTTAATGAGATTTATAAGTAACAAAACCAAAACCAAAACAAACAAAAATACTTCCCTTCCAAGACTTACAGCATCATCAATATCTTCATCCCTGCTGACTGCTGACATGTACTTCCTCTCCCTCCTTTCCTCCTTCCCTCCTTCCTTCCTTTCAAAAAGTGTATTTATTGAGACAGGATGGCATGGGCTGGCCTGGAACTCTTGTTATAGAACAGGCTGGTCTACAAAGGACTCCCAGACTGCCTCTGCCTCAAGTGCTGGGATGAAGGGTGTGTACCACCAAGCTCAGACTAACTTTTTCTATTCCCCTTTTAACATCCATTTATTTATGTGCCTGCACATGGGCTCATGTGCCTCTGTGTTTATGTGGAAGTGGGAGCTGTTGGCTCTCTCCATCCATTATACAGGCTTTGGAGCTCAAACTTAGGTCAGCACAGGCTTTATTCATTGACTTCTCATTGGAGTCCCTTTCCCACCACAGGTAACATCATGATGAATTTTATTATTCCCCTTTCTAAGATTTTTTTCAACACAAATGTATATTTTACTGACAATGTAATGTTCTTATTGCTGAACTTTAAAGCAATGACATGTTTTATAAATGTTCTGGATTTTTCTTTTTTGTTGTTCTGTTTGAGACAGAGTCTAGGCTGGCTTCAAGCTCATAATCTCCCTAAATTTCCTCTGTACTGAAATTTACCCTCCTGCCCAACAACAAACAAGCAACACTATCATTTACTTTTTAATCTCTGTATTGTTGCAAATTGTTACAGTCACTCGTTTTTTGTTTTATTTATACTTCCCTTTTGAGAAAGGGTCTTATTTAGCCCACGCTAGGTTGGAAGTGTCTATGTGGTAGAGGATGACTCTGAACTCCTGATCTTTCAGTCTCTGCCTCCTAAGTGCTGGGGTTCTGGGCATGTGCAGCACCTTGCCAGCTGCCTGTGGGATGACAGCCAGGGCTTAGGTTATGCTAAGCACACGCTCTGCTGACTGAACTATACATCCTTAACCCTATACTTTTTCCTGTAGTTTAGTATTATGGGAAGCATACCAAGGCTCACACGGTGGAGGACAGAGCACAGGTTTGTGAGATTCGGGTTACAGGGATGAGTCTCAGGTGCAATCCTGACACATCACCTGCACCAGCCCTTGCTGAGTTTGTTATTATATTTTCTTTTATTTTACCTATTTAGTTTTGGTTTTTCTAGACAGTTTTTTCTTTTTTTCTTTTGTAACCCTCAGTGTCCTGGAACTAGCTCTTGTAGACCAGGCTGGCCTTGGATTCACAGAGACCCACCTGCCTCTACTTCTCAAGTTCTGGGAACAAAGGATTGTACCACCATTGCCTGACTGTTTTGTTTTTTTGTTTTTAATTATTTCTTTTATTTTAATCCTTTTTATTCTTTTTTTTTTTTTCAGACAGGGTCTCTTTATTATGTATCTCTGATTGTCCTGGAACTCCCTATGTAGGTCAGGGATTAAAGCTGTGTACCACCATGCCGGTGTTAGAGTGTTTTCAATCCTGTTGCATACTTGCTTAGTTTCCGCTTCTTGTTTTGGTGAGAGTGCCCCTGTGAACAGCCCTTTGCTGAATACCTGTCAGAGATCTTTTCAGGCTATGTGCCCTGGACTGCTATGCCATAATCTCTCATATGCACCTTTACTAGAGTACGGTAAGTATTCCTTTCCATTCCCACCTGCGGTCTCTCTGGCCCAAGATCTCCTCAGCATTCTGTGACATCACAGTGTTGCCTGTCTGGTGGCTGTAAGTCGTTCTATGGGGTCAGAGGTGGTAGGAGCTTGTCTAGTATCTGAGAGATCCAAGCCTTCACTCCTACACAAATAGCATTGTTGTGGGATTCATTTTATTTTGTTTGAAAGAGGGTCTTATTTTTCAGCTCTGGCTGACCTGGAACTCCATATGTTAGATCAGGTTGGCCTCAAATTCACAGAGATCTGCTTGTCTCAGCCTCCTGAGTTCTGGGATCAGAAGCATGCACTACCACACTCAGCTCAATTTTTGTTGTTGTTGTTGTTGTTGCTTTTGAGACAGGGTTTCTCCCCTGGCAGTCCTGGAACACTTTTTTGTAAACTAGGCTAGTCTTGAACTTGGAGACTGCCTCTGCTTCCTGAGCCCTGGGACTAAAGGTTGTGCACTGTCAAACCACCCAGCACGCCTGGCCTTTTTAAAAAGAAACTGCATCCATGTGTGTGGGTATGTGCAGCCGGGTCCCATGTTTGAGAAGGGCAGAGGAGGGACTTTGGATTCCTGGACCCAGAGTTACAGGTCATTGTGAGCTGCCTGCCAATGTAGGTGCTAGGAACAGAACTCCAGTCCCCTGCAAGAGCAGTGATCACTCACAAGGGTAAAGCCATCTCTCCAGCCCTGACACCTCTCTCTCTCTCTCTCTCTCTCTCTCTCTCTCTCTCTCTCCTCTCTCTCCTCCCTTCTCTCATTGAAGTGTCTGCTTGGATACCAATAAGATAATCGGCACAATTTCATGATCGACAGCTCAGCCCAGCTAAAATCCTCAGTAGCAACTGACACATTGTGTAGGTATATAACTGTTTTCTTTTAAAAACTTTCAGCTTGTGTGTGTGTGTGCCTGCACTTGTGTGTTTGTGTGTGTGCCTGCACTTGTGTGTTTGTGTGTGCGCCTGCACTTACGTCTGTGCCTCAGTTGTGTGCCTGGTGCCTGTGGAGTCAGAAGAGGGTGTTGGATCATCTGGAATCACAGGAATTACAGTTGGGAAACATCCTGTTGATACCAGGACTCAAACCTGGGTCCTTATTCCGACAGTGCTCTTAACCACTCCAGCCCCTTTGTTTTCAGAATGCTGATAACCAGTTTGAACAGACTAAGATAGAATCTCTCTGTGTGGCTTGAGTTCCCTGTCCCACTAGCTAAGGATGCTGAACATTTTTTTTCATACATTTACTGGCCATTTGTGACTGGTTTGCTTGTCCATTTACTGACCAGACTGTTTGTTTTCTTGCCCTCCATCCCTTCATATTTGTCTAGACATTAGTCCCAGCACTTCTATATCTAGATTTTTCTCTCGTTTTGTAGCTTGTCTCTTCGCTCTGACAACTGTTTCCTTTGCTGTGTTGAAGCTTTTTTTTTTTAATTCACTTATTTTATTTATGAGTACACTATTGCTATCCTCAGACACACCAGAAGAGGGCATCTGATCCCTTCACAGACGGTTGTGAGCCACCATGTGGTTTCTGGGAATTGAACTCAGGACCTCTGGAAGAGCAGTTGGTGCTCTTTAACCACTGAGACATCTCACCAGTCCCTAGGACTTACTTTCATTCATTTGAATTAATCTTTGTTCAGGGTGAGAGAGAATCTTGAACTTTGCACAGGGGACCATACCAAACTCTGTGTCTTAGCAATTTCCATGTCTATACTCCTGAGAGAGCCCAGGCTCTTTCCTCACCGTGTTCAATGTGTCCTTTAGACATTCTGACACTGACCCTTTTCGGGTAATGATTTATATCAATTTAGGGCTCTGTATTTTTGCTTTTAAATAACAGACCTTTCTTTTTACAAAAATTATTTATAGCTGGGTGCGGTAGCTCATTCTTTTAATCTGGTACTCTGCAGGCAGAGGCCAGAGAATTCCTGTAAATTCAAGGTCAGCCTAGTCTACCTAGTGAGTTTCAGGACAGTCAGAGACACACAATGAGATGTTATTTCAATATAGAAATCAACCCTAGAGTCTGATATGTTGCCGCCAAAAGTCTGTAATTCCACCAGTGTGGAGGGGGCAATAGAACCATAATTTCAAACCATCTTGAGCCACATAGTAAGACCCTGAGTCAAAGAAACCAATTACATTACATGTGCAAATGCACACACACACACACACACACACACACACACACACACACAGCATGGGGGTGGGGAGAGAGACAGAGACAAAGAGACAGAAAGAGAGAGACAAAGAGGGGCAGGTGATGGCCCAGTGCTTAAGGACTCCTGATAATCTGGGCTTAATATTAAGACACAAATTGTAGAAGGAAAAAATTAGCTTCTGTAAGTTGCCCTCTTACCTCTATGGGTGTGCTGTGGCACACACACACACACACACACACACACACACACACAAACACACACACACAATTTAATTTAAAAATTTTTTAAAAAGGAAAAGCAAGCACGATATACATATATCCAAACATCACATTGTGCCCCTTAAAATATGTTCCATTATTCTGCATTGACTTAAAAAACAAACAAACAAACATTCATCCCAATTTACAAATTAGATGTAGTAGCATAGCATAGGCCAACTGCAATCCAAGCACCGGGAAGGCAAGAGACAAGGGGATAGGTGCAGCCTTTAATCCCAGCATTAAGAAGGCAGAGGCAGGTGGGTCTCTGAATTTAAGGCCAGCCTGGTCTCCAGAGTGAGTTCTAGGACAGTCAGAGTTACACAGAGAAACCGTGTCTCAAAAACACAAACCTAAATGGTCATTACCAAGGCTTTTAGAATGCAGTTTCTCATTTGCTGTGGACATGACCAAAAAGAAATATTCCCATTAGGTTTTTCATATGCTTACTTGAGTAGCAGTTAACCTGTTGGGAACAAATCCTTACCCAGTTACTAATGATATGCAGATGGTTCTAGTGCTCATCTGATTACTCCCATGTTCTTATGCAGGGCTGAAAAGCACAACTGGATGACCTTTGAGAAAGGGCTATTTCAGATGACCTGGATGGACAGCAAAGGAATCAAATACCTTAAATAAAAATTTATTGACTTAATAAATAATTCTATACATTACAAAAAGAACCCTTAACATACTTTGTAAGAAGTCAGCATGTATTTTGGGGGGGGGTCTTGAAGTTTCTCTAGTGTTCTGTAGAATGAAAATTTAGCTGTTTTTAATGAGTGAAAGACTGGCACCTGTTCACCCCTTTTCCTGCTTTGTTTTCTCTTCTCTTTGCTGCTGCATCTCAGCTAAACTGCCTGTATAACCTGTAAGAGAAATTTGTGGAATTAGGTTGACACAAGTGCCTTTTGGTGCATAATTAATGTCGTGGGCAGCTTTTCCTCTCAGGGTTCTAAGGAACTTACCTGTCTCTTTAGCTTCAGGGAGCCGAGTTTTATTCCAGATCTCTCTCTGTCTCTGGTAGGGTCTTTCCATGAATGGCTTTTTTCTTTTCATAAATGCTTCCTGTAAACTACCTGGTGCAGCAGTAATAAAAATATTCATGGAATTAATTAGCAAAAAACAAACAAACAAAAAAAACCCCACAAACCTAAACCTGAAACCAAAACAAGTTTGAGATTGTCTTCAGCTACATGGTGATTTCAAGACCAGCCTGAGCTACCTAAGAGCCTTTCTCAAGAATAAGTCAAAAAGAAAGAGGTTGGCAGGTGGGCTCAGCAGGTAATAGAGCCGGCTGTGCAGAATGCTGCCTGAGTTTGCTTCCTGGATCTCATGATGGAAGGAGAAAAGCCACTCCTGAAAGTTGTCTCCTGACCTCCACACCTATGCTGTGATACACCCAACAGAATCACAAAATAACAATAGAAATGTATAAGGTTGTGTGTGTGTGTGTGTGTGTGTGTGTGTGTGTGTTTAACAAGTACCCTTTTTAAAAGATTTATTTATTTTATGTATGTGAATACACTAACATTGTGGCTGTCTCCTGACCCACCAGAAGAGGGCATCGGTTCCCATTACAGGGGTTGTGAGCCACCATGTGGTTGCTGGGAATTGAACTCAGGACCTCTGGAGGAGCAGTCAATGCTCTTAACCGCTGAGCCATCTCTCCAGTCCAAGGTTGTGTTTTCTTTTCAGGTTAATGGATTAAATTGCAGGAATACTACCTTAACTCTTTCTAGAGAAATAGCCCAGACAAGGGGTAGGGGAAATCTTGGGAGGCTTGGTAGAAGGGCTGAACTGTGGGGGAGGCACATTTGAGGAGATTGGGCAAAGCAAGGGCTTCATGTTCGGACTCTGCACAATTCCAGGGTCAGAGCTTCTACTACCCACCTGCTGCCTCTCCAGTCCACCCTGCCCCTGGCATGCTGTCCAAGGCCATGTCTATGAGTGGTATCAATCTCCTCTTGGACTGCTCAGATCCAAATGGTGAGTAAAAGTGTGGGGGGGGTGGAATAGTAACCCCTTTTCCCATCTGTCTCACCGGCTGTCCCAGAGTTAGCTGTTTAGTGTTCAGACTGCTGACATCATACACTCCTGGGGCCGAAGGGAGGGAATCATTTTTGTTTGTTTTTGAGACAGGGTTTCTCTGTGTAACCCTGGCTGTCTTCGAACACAGAGATTTGTCTGCCTCTGATTGTACCACCCAGCTAAAGTGGGTGATTTAAAAAAAAAAAAAACAAAAAACACTATTTATTTAATGTATATGAGTATCAGATTCCATTACAGATGGTTGTGAGCCACCATGTGGCTGCTGGGAATTGAACTCAGGACCTCTGGAAGAGCAGCCAGTGCTCTTAACCGTGAGCCATCTCTCCAGGCCTAAAGTGAGTGATCTAATTCAGGACACCAGCATCTCTGAGCCTGTCATGCCGGTGGAGGACAGAGAGAAGAGGTCTTTCCAAGCTCTCTTATCACTAGAGATGGGGGTGGCTACTTAAAGTGCATCTTTGTCCTGAGGATGACATTTGGGGACTGGCAAGATGGCTCTCTGTGCTTAGTGGGTAAATGTGTTGGTCATAAGTCTAACAACTTGAGTTCCATCCCTGGGACCCACTTGGTGGAAGGAGAGACTCTCCTGATCTCACATGCCTGGCCCTCTCCTGACAGGCACACAGAAAAATAACTGCACAAAGGTTAAAGGATGGAGTATAGGGAGCTCTGTGGAACCACAGCCCCCTCCGTTCACCTGAGCTGGAACAAACCATTCAGTTCCAGCTAGCTCTTCACTTTAGCTTGTTCTCAAGTTGTTCAGCTGTGCTCTCCCCAGACCCCGCCCTCTGTCCTTGCTCCCCAGTGGCTGCCCTCAGGAATGGCGTCACATGCACCTGCAGCCTGGGAACCTGATCCAGGTGGAGGGGGGTTGGGAAGGCGGCCTTAGGTGCCTTTGTCTGGCTTTTTACTAGACACGGGTCTCTTTTCCTTGTACACCTTGTAGGTAACTCATCCCAGTCCCATGCCACAGACCTCAGCAAATGGTGAGTTTGGGGGATTCTGAGCCCACAAAAGGCCTGGATGTAGGAGAGATGGGTGTGGGCTTTGTAGCCCTAAGATTTCCTGCTTCTTCAAACACTGCCCCCCCCACCCCCGCAGTGCTTCTGATGAGAGAGGCCTTTAATCGCCATCTTCCTGAGCTGCATAGAATCCTTTAGCTTTCTGTGTTGTGCAGTAGCCGAAGGAATGGGATGGAGAAGGAGCAGGCAAAAGCCGAATAGTAGAGAGAGATCTGCTTGCTGTTGTCAGAGACATAGGGAGGAGTTGGCCATTCTGCCGCCGGATGGCAGATAACCGGCTGATAGGAAGTGCTTCTAAGGAGAGCTATTTGACGGCCTTGGAATTCTCAGCAGCGGGATAGGGCCAGCAATGGAGCTTAGAAATGGAGATGGATGTGGGACGTTTCAGTAACTATGCAAACAAGCATGCAAAATCAGCACCTGCTCGTCTGGCTTGTGTGGCCAAAGCCTTATTAGATCAGGGCAGCCCTCATATTCAGTGTGTCTGTGTGGGCAAAACATGGGCCCTTTAAGAACCGGGCTCTGATTTGTGATCCTAAAATTCTCTAGCTGACACAACCTCCTGGCTCCAGTTGGGATTAGCTCATGGGATGGGCTGATGAAATCCCAGGAAATTCAGTGCTTTATTGGCTCTAGGCCCAGGGGCTTGTTTCCAAACAGCAGAGGGTCTACACAGGGCTCTTGTTCCGACCGGGGAGATGCCCCCTGGAGGGCCCTCTCTCCAACCACTCTGGATGGAGAACAGTTTGAGAGGGACCAGGCCCTCCCATCTTCAGCTGGAGAGGAAGCGGGAGGCTGCCTTTATCTGGGAGGAGTCTGGAGTTTTCTCATAAATAGAGGGACCCGGAAAACTTGAGCACCCTGATCCAGAAGCCTTACAGAGGTGGGGATTATTTCTAGTCTCCTCACTGCTTGGCGTGGACACCTGCCATCCCTGTGCCCCTCCTCACCTCTTCCCTGTCTCTCTGCAGTGGTAAACAGCTGGAAGAGGACTCGGGGACCTGGGCAGGCTCCTCCCTGCGCCGGACCTTCAGCTTCCTCTTTGGCATGACTGGCAGGGACAAGGTAGGACCAAGGGACAAGGAAAACAGAGGCAGAGGGCGGCTCCCCTTTTATCCTCCTTGTCCACCCCTCCCCAGCTCTCCTGTTAGAGACTCAGGCTCTTATTGTAAGGGAATACCTGCTGTACCTTCAAAGCCCTGAGGGGCCCAGTAAATCAGCCTTTCTCTGTTCCCCTCCTCTCCAGCTTAACAGCCAGCTGCTACTGCAGACAGCTGGAAGAGGGAAGGTGGCAGGAACTGAGAAAAGGCCTAGGGATCCCTCATTTTAGGCCACCTATAGCTAAGAGGTGGGCAACAGGAATCTTGCCCTTTGTACATAAAAATGATAATTACAGCAGTGCCTTTCACTTATTCGTAGGGTGTTAAGAGTTTTCCAAGCGCTTTGACACTCATAATTTTATGGGTGGATACAGAGACTGAAGGGTTGAAATAAGACCACAGGCAGAGCGGGAGCGGCGAGGTGTGTGATTATTGTAGCACACGTGTGGCATGTGCCTTCGGATACCAGGAAGCGAAGGTGTTGCCCCGCTCTCTCCTCTGTCATTATCCCTTGGCTCTGGGAAGCAGGGAGCTTTGGCTGTAACGAGGATCCTTCATTTTCTTTCTTTTTAGACTCTTTTGAAACAAGGTCTCCCTCTGTAGCTCAGATGCCCCTGGAATTCACTGTGATGTAACCTAGGTAGCTTCGGCTGTGTCTTTCCTCCTGTCTCAGCCTCCAGAGCGCTGAAAGTCTATATTCTACGAATGAGACATCACACTTCGTCTTATTATTCATTCTTTGCTTGTTTTCGAGCTAGGCCCTTAAATTTCGTGTTGAAGATCTTGATTTTTCAAAAGATTTATTTATTTATCACATATAATTCACACTGTAGCTGTCTTCAGACACACCAGAAAAGGGCATCAGATCTTATTACAGATGGTTGGGAGCCACCATGTGGTTGCTGGGATCTGAACTCCGGACCTCTGTAAGAGCAGTCAGTGTTCTTAACCTCTGAGCCATCTCTCAGTGCTCAGATCTTGACCTCTTGATTCTTCTGTTTCTATCTCAAGTGCTAGGATTCCAGGCAGGCACCACCACACCTAGCTATGGTAGCCCCCCTCTCTCCCTCCCTTCCTGATTTCCTCCCTCCCTCCCTCCCTCCTTCCCTTTCTGACTTCCTCCCTCCCTCCCTTCCTTCCTGATTTCTTCCCTCCCTCCCTCCCTTGCTCCCTCCCTCCCTTCCCTTCTTTTCTCATCCCTCTCTTCTGGTGACGACGACTACCCAGCCCTACAGCCTGGTTGACTATTCTGAGCACTGGGACTGCAGGCCCCTCTTACTGCCCCACAATAAGCCACTCCCCTTTCCTCTGGTATTCATGTGGTTTCCACCCAGAGGTCACCTCTGATTGAGAGAAATCTTGAGGCAACACCATCCTATTCATCTGGCAGAACCTTGGGGTCCCCTCCCCCAGTCAGGTTGTTGCAAATGCAAAGGTCCTTTGGAGGGACTCTGAGGGCAGGATTCCCTTCCTACAGGTGAGCAGGGACAGCAGCCAAGGAAGCTAGGACTTTTTTTTCCAGAGAGGGAGTTGAAGCTGACAGATGCATGGCTAACATACCACAATCTTAGAACCCCTGGACATGGGGGAGGCAGACAGGGTCGGGAATCAGACTGCTAGAAAACAAAGCAAGCAGGAAACCCTTAGGCTGGGAGTCTCCCTCCCCCCAGGACACAGGCCCTGTCTGGCTGTCACACTGCATTTGCTCACCCTTGGCCTAGCAGCCCTGTAGGAGACTGAATAACCTGAAGAGGACTCTGGAGCATGGACAGAGACCAAGAAGAGCTAGTGTAGGTCAGCATATTGTCCTGCTTCTTGGCCTTAGTTCACCAGGGTCTCTGGGCCCAACTTTGTATCTATCTGTCTTCTCTATACCTTTATTGAATGTGTGTGCCTATATCATCCTTCCTCTCCCCTTTTCCCAGCTTGGGTACCACTGCTGTACTTTGCTAGGGATGGAGAGGAGGAGGTAGCTTGTTTCTCCCAGCTTGACTGGCATCCTATAGGTGGCCAAATACTTTCCTAGAGCTTATCTTGTACTTCTTAGAATGGCTCCAACAGTGCCTCTCAATAAACCCCAAAGCTTTCTTCTGAAAGGAAAAAGAGATATCCGGTCGTGAGGAAATCTAATCTCCTCACACGGGGCACCAATGTTGTTAAAAGATGACGTCCCGGGTTTCCGAACCATGTTAGGAAAAGGATGAAGAGAGTGGGGAGGATATGGCCCATGGAGCTGTGGCGAGGCCTGGCAAGGGAGATGCCTTGCGGGGGGGGGGGGGCATGTTAAGAATCCCTTCCCCCTCTGGCTGGAGAGATGGCTCAGCGGTTAAGAGCACTGACTGCTCTTCCAGAGGTCCTGAGTTCAGATCCCAGCAACCACATGGTGGCTCACAACCATCTGTAATGGGACTGATGTCCTCTTCTGGTGTGTCTGAAGTCAGCTACAGTGTACTTATATATAATAAACAAATAAATCTTAAAAAAAAAAATTTCTTCCCCCTGAGGGACCAGCCACAAGATGGTATAGTACAGAATAGAGTTTATTCAGGTCATGTGGAAGTTAAGAGAGTAGTAGAGGCAGAGAGAGAGAGAGAGAGAGAGAGAGGAATAGAAAAGTAGAGAAGCTGAGGCTGGCCACGAGCACATGGGGGGAGGGGGGGAGGGGGAAAAGGAGGGGCAAGGGGAGGAGTAGCAAGAGGGAGAGCAAACAAGAGAGAGGAGGGGACAAGCAGCCCCCTTTATAGTGTCAGGTAACTGGGGCATACCTGGCTATTGCCAGGTAACTGAGGGGTGGGGTATACCTGTCTGTTGCTAGGTAACTGAGGGGTGGGCTTTACAGAATCCTAACATCTTCCACAAGCTCTTGCTTGGAAGCCACTGTGGTTATGTACACCCTAGTTATCCTCAAGTCACATCCAAGGCTCAAAAAGTTCAAATTAATCTAAGGAAAGGCTGATGTCTGGACTGTATATGCTTGGATCTAGACAGTTAAGGACACTCTTGGGTCCTCTGATGGCCCTTTGGAAACCAGACCCTTCCTCTAGCTGTCAATGGTACTTTTTTTTTTTTTAAAGATTTACTTTATTTATGAGTACACTAGCTGTCTTCAGACACACCAGAAGAGGGCATCAGATCCCGTTACAGATGTTTGTGAGCCACTGTGTGGTAGCTGGGAATTGAACTCAGGAGCTCTCTCTGGAAGAACTCTTAACCACTGAGTCACCTCTACAGGAATGGTACTTTTTTTTTCTTTCAAGTTGAATGAGCCAAAGAAAGCATTGGCTACTTTTAGATTCTGGCAGAGGTTTTTGATTTTATATATATATATATATATATATATATATATATAAGTTTCTCAAAGATGTCACTGGTAGGATTATAGGGGGCCTGGGATGAGAGTGTTTGGGGAAAAGGAGGACCCCCAGAAGAAAGGAAAACGTTCATTGTTCCAGAGGCTACAGAAAACAGAAACTGAGTCAAGCTGAAGACATAGTGCACTGTCCAGATGGTTTTAAAGGTTTGTTTTCCAGAGCAGATGAGGGAGAGGTGAGTAGGTGAGACAGACAGCAAGCTGAGGTTGAGGGGAACACAGTAAACGGCTGGAGGAGGAGGTGGCCCTCTTCCAAAGACCCTCCACATGGGCTTTGGGTATTGACTCGACCCTCAAAGAGTCTTGGTAAAGCTACATTTACTGGTTACTCAAGAGTTCCACTTAGAACAATTTCTGGTTCAGGCCTTAAAGAAAAGTGAGGTCCCAGCCCAGCAGAGGTCTCTAGCCCCCTAGTGATAAAACCAGGCAGCTGACTGTGGCTCTAGCTGACTGTACACTTCTCAGCTTTGGCTGGTCACTGAGGGAGAGCAAGTCTGGAGGCTGAGAGCCTCCTCATGGGGAGGTCCTTGAGGCCTTTCCTAGGATTCCTTCAGAGAAAACAGGATTGGTCTGGAAAAGTCCTTTCCAGCCTCATCTGGCTAGCCTGGACTGAACATTGTTTCTTTTTTTCCTAGTCTTCACTATATAAGGATCCTAAAAGGGAGAATGGGTACAAAAGGTGAGGGAGGAGATTGGTCAGAGGAGAGGGGAGCAACGCAGGGGTGAGGAGGGAGGAGCGAGGAGGCCAACCAGCACAGCCGGTGGTTGAGGCAGCAGAGCCCAAATTAGAGACTGAGGCTAAAATTGGCACTCTGAGTGCTGGGTTGGGCTAGAAACCTGCAGTCCTAACACCATCCTGACCTGCTACCGAGAAAGCCAAAAGCTAGTGACAGTGGCTGGGCCTCATCTCCCTCCCTCTTTACCACACGCGTTTTTGGATTAGGCAGTACCCTGAATTTTTACAAAGCCCTGTCCCAGGATGCTCTGTTCTTTACAGAGAAATGAGAGACCTTGAAAGGTCGAAATGGAGCAGACTGGAGAATTTCCCTAGCGGCAGGAAACTCAGGTTGACTCAAAGGGTCCAGAGAAAACCCACCCACACTCCTCAGCAAGCTCAAATGTTTCCTGACTGGGGCAAGTTGTTTCCAGTCTCCTGTGACAGAAAACTGGTGTCAGGACACCAGGAAGGATTTCCTCAGCTAGCCTCGGGAAAAGTGGAGACTTCTCACCTTCACTGCCAAACTAATTGGCAGAGGTGGGACTAAGGATGGTCAGAGTGTGTTCCACGAGGCCCAGAGGGGTGAGAAGCTTGCGGGTGGGAAGGGACACCCTCTCCTGTGGATTCCTAGCCTTTGGAAATGAGTCCGCTTCTTCACTCTTTTGGGGGGGAGTGAAGCTTGCTAAAGATGAAGCTTCTAGTTCCCCTTGGGTTCCCCCCTCCTCTTGTCATATCAGTTCAACATTGTAAAAGCGGTCTGTGTACTCAAACCTGTTTGATGGGTCCTTAAGGCCAGGTCTCCCAGCTACCGATAAGGTGACAGAATCCTCTAACCTGAGGGACTTTAAAGAGTGTGAAGTTACCCGGAACAGGAGCCAGTGCTTTTCAAGGACAGCTGAGCTAAGAGGAGGTCGCTGAGGTCAGAGCGTGTCCCTAGGCGCTAAAGGAAAAAGGGATCCTCGAACCTGTCCAAGGACCCCTGTCCTGCAGGCTGCAGCAACACTAACCCTGGCGTCCCGTCCGGTGCGCGGGTACCCCGCCCTGCCTCCGCTCCGCCTCTCCCCTTCCTGAGCCCGGGTGGGGGAGGAGACTAGGGTTTGAGGAACTGGTGCTGGGTGCAGGGGCGAGGGGACTCAGACTTCCTGTCCCCGAGGCCGACGCGTGCGGCCGGACCCCTCCCCCGCCGGAGCAGGACACCCGGGGCCGCCGCGTCCTCCCGCGGCTCACGCTGGATTATGTCTCGGATCGAATCCCTCACTCGCGCGCGGATCGACCGGAGCAAGGAGCTGGCGACCAAGGTGGGCTGGCTGTGCGACCGGGCGCCCTGCCGACCTCTGGGCCTCCGCCCCGCGCCCCGCGTCCCCCCGCCCGCTCTGGGGCGCCCGAGTCCGCGCGCCGCGGCCGGACGGGGTGGGTGGGGCTGCGAGCGCGTGGGGAGGGGGCTGGAGGGCCGCAACGTGACCCGCGTCTCCAGCACCGGCGCAGCTGCTGTGCTGGGGATCTAGGAGAGCTGAGCTGGGTCACCAGTGGTTCGGCGGGACCGAGTGCTTCGGGCCGCTCGGAAGAAAGTTGCTCTGGTAAGGGACCGAGCGGGAAAGGGGGTGAGCGTGTCGGGTTCCTGGGGACGACGCGACGCTCTTGGGCACCTCTTTCCACACCCCTGTTCCCGGGGTTGCTCGAGGCCGTGCCCCCTAGCGCCGGCTCGGTCGTTCCCCCTTTGTCCCCACCATCGGGTGGAGGGGGCCGGAAGGGGTGTTTTCCCAGCTCCCTCCCCCACCTTCCCGCCCCTCCAAGACAAAAGTCAGCTCCTCCTCCTCTTGCGGATGGACTTTCCAGCTGTGATTCAGTTCTTGCCTGGGGTGGGCGGGTGGCTGGGGTCAAGACATCAAGCGGCCGCCCATTTTCCCGGCCAGACCAAGCCGATCCCTCAGGTGAAGCGAGCTGCCTTTGTGTAGCTGTGATGCCTTCTCTCGTCCTGAGCATCTCCGTGCCAGGAGCCCAGAGTAGTTCCCACCCTTATCTGTTCCATCAGCTTCCAGGCTCCTGGTTCTCCTGCCGCCTCGGCTGACCCACTCCCCACTCCCCTCAGCCATATTTCGATTATCGCCTCGGGTTGGGGGCCCCTTCACCTGTCATCTGGAGTCTGGCTGTTGTAATTATCAGCACACTCTGCAATACGACCTCTCCAGCACGCTTTCACAAGTGTCCTTTATTCCTGTCTTTGTATTCAGACTCATTCCCAAATGCCATGACTTTTCCTCACCTCAGCTCACAGGAAGTGGTGAAGCGGAGGACTTGGAGATGAATAAGTGAATACAGGGGGGTGGGGGTGGGTTCAGGCAGACGGCGCCTCCCTGTACCTCAGGGCACTCACATTATAAGGCTCTCTCAGAAAGCAAAGGCCGGAAGGGCTTTAATCTTAATCCCTGTCCTTAGAGGGAGCATAATGATCCTCTCGTAGCCAGCCAGCCAAGCAGGTCATTTTCAGGCTGGATAGCCACTCACTCTGCGAAGGGAGAGCTGCTCTCTTCCTTCCTCCTGGTTCCCCGGCTTTAGCTACTTGTTTTACTGCCACACTGGGAGAAGGTCGGTAGGGTTGGAGAGCCTGGGGAGGGAGCTCAGCCTGAGGCTTTGTGTAGGGTTTCGGGATGGAAGTCTGCTCACCGGAAGAAAGCTAGCAGGACTCTGAGCAGCTCCCGGGTGAGGTGACTGAGTGTGAACTGTGGGGTGGCAGACAGGCTCTTAACAAACCCTAGCGACAGGCCAGGCCCCAGCTCCTCCCAGAGTCTGTTTATTTTTTCAACCGTTTGAGCGAGACCCTGGAGTAAAGCCAGGGTGGGTGGGGGGAACTTTTTGAAAGCACGGAAATTTGGTTCCACCCTAAAAAGGAAAGCCACTGGGGGGGGCGGGGGGCGGGCAGACCTGTGGGGCTGTAGGAAGACATCCTCAGGGGGCCTTTCTCTAATCCAGACACCTGGCATCTCATCCCGTTTTTCTTTTTTCTTTTTCCTCAACACAGTAACTGGAAACCCAGAAAGCCTGGCTTTTTTATCTTGTGCCTAGCTAGCTATGGAGGAGGGACTGGGGAATCTGACGGGTCTCACGGACCCATGAGTGGTTCTGAGAGGGCAGAGAGACCATGGGGAGGAGGGAGGTTGTCAGTTTGAGCTGGTCGGAAGGGGAGGGACACCTCCGGAAAGCTGTGGTTACCCAAGTGGGGGGGGGTTGGTTCTCAGCCACCAACCCTGGATCTCCCTCCTCAAGCACACCAGCTGTCTCCTTTCTTTTTATACTGTGGTGGGAAGTAGAGGGGCCCACTGGAAGTGAGATTATTTGAGGAACGTGGTTTTCCCTGCTACCTACTAGGGAGAAGGGTCAGCCCAGAGATCCCCTGCCCTCCCCCCACCTCTTTCCTCACTCCTAGATATCTTTAGAGCAGGAAGATTTCGAGTGTAACCTGCCCCCTTTGCCTTCCCCGGCATAGGATCTCTCCTTCCGCCCTCGGAGCTTCCCTTTTCTCGGCATTGTCTCTGTTCTTCCAGGCTGTCTTCTGTTCTCCGCCCCTCAGTTCTCTCTGCCCTACTTCCTACCTCGTCAAGCCTCAAAGCTGCTCTTTCCATCTTTAGAGCCCCTTATCTCCCCACCCCACTTTCCTGCGCCCTAACTGCCTTGGCCCACAGAACAAAGCAGGAGCATTATGGGTCTTCCTGAACCTGGTGGGGACCAGGGAGAGCCGGCTGCCTTTGTTCTGAGTACCAGAGAGGTGGTTGGCTTTGTTTGCAGGGCCAGAAGGGCAAGGCTGGGGGAGCCCTGGAGGGAAAGAAGAATCCAGATAGTTGGGGAGACTGGACGAGTTGGATCCTCTAGGAAGCTGACGATTGGAGGCCATCCGACAAGATCCTAGAGGTCGTGGGTGTTGAGGAAAGCACTGAGTGGGGAGAAAGAAGCAAAGCTGGGCATAGGGACCTTAGACTTAAAGAGGTCATCTAGGGACTGAAAGATGTTTGAGGAGCACCTAAGAACACCCAGGGGCACCAGAGTAGATGAAGAAGGGTCTGGTCTGTAGTGCTGGAACTGTGACCTTCAATCGGGGAAGGCATGGATCAAACTGCTTCCCATGTGTGCATGCTTCTTGTTTTGGGGGTGTGTCTCTGTCAGAGATGCTCAGGGGAGCTCTTTGAAAAATTAGTGCTCACCAAGCACAGTGGATATGAAGTAGTTCCCATCTTAAAGTTCAGCCTCTGTGTTGATGTAAGCTCTGAGTGGATCGGTCATGGTTTCTGGAGCTGGTAGAGAAATGGCTGAGAAGTGCTGGCTAGACCCTTCTGGGTTTGTTTGTGTCTCCTTAGGGAGGTGGGGGTAGGGCTGCAGGCAGCCGCTACCCCCTCCCAACTCAGCTGGCCTGCCTTGTGCCAGGAGGGCAGGGAGTCTGGTACAGCTATTGTTCGCCTGTACAAATGCCCGTCTGTCTGCGTTTTTCTTGCCTTCTCCCTCTTGGCCCGACAGGTGTGGCTGGGAGGGGAGCAGGCTGGGGTCCAGGGTAACTGGTCTCAGAGCCTCTATCTAGCTGGATTTTATTGCCTCTGGCTTAAGTACCCTTTTCTGCATCACCAGGATGCTGCCCAATCTCACGACCAGTGGTTTACTATCCTTCATTAAGCAGGGGTTTGCTAAGTGCCTTTGTGTATCCCTGGCGCCTTCTCTTTTGTTTCTGGCTGAGGTTTTAGTGTCTGCATTTGTCTACCTTCCCTTAGCTTCCAGTCTTCCAGATGCTTCCCTGGGGTGGCTGAAGGAGCAGGGCCTCACGCAGACCATCCAAAGTCCTCCTCCTGGATTCCTCAGGAATCTTCTCTCTCTTCGTTCTCCAGGCTCATAGATTTCCCCTTGTGGAATTGAAACCAAGTTTGCAGGCTCTGCACTGCTCAACAACAGCCCTTCCCCTTCACAGCCATCGACCCCTGTGTCTCAGCAGTCCAGGGCGGAGCCACAGGCTTTTAGTCCCAGTGAACGCCTTCAAGAGTCCTTTGGCATTGGAGTCATAAGAAAGAGGTTGAGGCCAGTCTCTCACAATCAGTGGTGACTGTGAAAAGCACACAGTTCTCCCAGAGGCTTTGGTATGGAGAGAGGAAGGCAGTGGGAACGGGGAGAGCCGCTCTGACTCACCCTGAGGAGCCCGGGAAGCCAGAGCCTAGGTTTGCCTTTATATGAATCATTGTTTTCTCTTAACCTAGGGCCCAAGATGGCGAGAGCTTGTCTCTCCACAGTGGCCAAGATTTGGTGTGAGAATGGAAGGTTTTGAGTTGACATTCTGACCTCCAAGGGAAGTCTCAGTCTGAGGGAGTAGGAGTGCTCCAGGAGGAGGGAAAGGAAGGACTGGAAAGGGGAAAGAAGTTTCTATGGTTCTCCTAGGCAGTAAAGGGTGTCCCCAAAGTAGGGGTGCTACTGGAACCCCTATCTTTCCTTCTTTTTGTACCTCCCGTTTCCCAGCACACACTGGGCGTCTGCTGTACATGAATGAGGCCTTTGGGTCTCGGGATGAAAGTTGGCCTTGAACTCCTGAGTCTTCTGCCTCCCCCTCCCCCCACCCCCTTCCCCGCCAGTGCTGGAACTACAGGACTATGTCTGTTCAGTTTGATATCCAATAAGCCCCACATGTAACATCAGCCTGGGTAATGTCCGTGAGCAGGGAAGACTTCCGAGATCTGTGAGGAAGACGCAGGAGGACACCCAGAACAGAGCAGGCTCTGAGCCCTGAGGTGGAAGTTTAGACAAGTTTAGACAGGAATGACAGGTGACAGGTCTTTCGTGCCCCTGCGGTACTAGGATTAAACAAAGTGCTTCACGTCTATTAGACCCTGGAACAACATCTCCTGCCCTTTTTAGACATTTTCTTTTAAGAGTGTGTCTTGCTAAGTTACCCAGGTTGGCTTTGAACTGACCACCCTCCCACCTCCTTAGCCTTCCCAGTGTCTGGGCCTCCTGTTGTGCACACCACCCCTAGCTATGAATACTCCTTTCCTGGACATACTGAGGCACAGAAGGGACGAACACTGTTCTGCTTGCTGTGTGTAAATGGGGGACAGTGAATCAACCCAGCTCACACACCCCCAGCCCCCCCACTCTCCCAGTAAGCAGTTCCCATGTCATTCCATTGTCCACAGCTTGAGCCCCGGGGCAGGCTCAGTACAGCCATCCCTGGGACAATAGTGCTAGGCCGCGCCAGGGTTGCCCGCTGCTGGCCAGTGCCGGGCTGGGATGTGCTGTTGCTGCTGTGGCTGCTGCCCTCTGCTTGCCCACCTAGAGCAGGGGTCACTTGGAGAGAGGGTGAGTGTTGTTGGAGGAAGGCAAGGACCAGAGCACCTTGGGCCTGTACAGGCAGGGATGCAAGGAGGTGAAGGGCTATCAGAGCCCTCTCTGGCCCCGGTCCCTCGCTCACCCCCAGCAGAGTTGTCCAGGCAAATAATCCAGAGAGCTGTGGTAAGGACCTATCCCGGCTTTAGAATGTGTCTGTAAGCACGCTGTTTCTGGAGTGGTCCTTATCAGGCGAGTTGTTCTGGTGACTGCTGTTCTCCTTTTACTTGCTTGTTTGTTTTTTAATTAAACTGTCATAAATATTCATACTCTAGATTGGTGTCCTAGAGAAGCGTGGGAGGGCAGAGAGAGAGAGAAAGAGAGAGAGAGAGAGCATATGGCAAGGGATAGTTAGGCTTGGCCTTTGAAGTCCGAGAAGGTGAATCTGAGGTGAACTTTGATCTAGAAACAATTAAAGAGCTGTACTTCCCCACAAGACAGCCAGACGGACTGCAGAGCAATGGGAGACTTTTCTAGGGATTCAGGTAGGTAGGAGCCATTAGAGCAGAGGATGCTCAAGTGTAACCCATATTAGAGTCCGCTAAGGAGGAGCCTCTCTTAGCAGAGGAGGAGTCAGCCACAGGGACAGGGTGGACCATCCATTTGAGAAGTAGATGCAGGGCTAAGAGAAAGAGTGTAAGGCATGAAGGAAGACTGTCTGTGCCAAGAGCAGGCAGGGGACAGGAGAGAGGACCAAGATAAGGAGAGAAGAGAGCAGGCGGAATAAAGACACTGGCCCTGACCTGTGGGTGCATGCTTGCAAGTTCTGTACTTTGGTGGTTGAGGCAAGAGGATTACCTTTAGTTCAAGGCTAGACAGGGCTATATAGTGAGATCCTCAAAACAAAATACAACAAAACAAAAAAATTACCAACCCCCTACAGTACAGTAGGGGAGAAAGGAAAAACGCATTGTTGAGGCAAGAAGGGGTGGGGAGGGGCATGGGACATGATCTCTGTCTAGACCACTGGGCACCATCATCCTCGGGCTACCCAGGGCCCAGGACTCTGGGTCCATTGCTTTTGGGTCATTCAAGGCCCCGTGCACTTTTGGGTCACCCAAGGCCCAGGGCACTGTGGTCTGTTGCTTTTGGGCCACCCCAAGGCCCAGGGCACTGTGGTCTGTTGCTCTCTGGCCCCAGGACTGTTGACTCGGCATCTCTAAGCTTCCCTTTTCTCCCCCTCCCCCTCTGACTGCCAGTGTGGTTAGTGGCGTAGGCAGAACTGCTCATCCAAGCCAAGGATAAACATTTTTCACTGAATTATGTTTTTCACTGAACTTTCTGTCCTAGGGTCCTAGCCAGTGTCCTCAACTTGGGGCTCCTACTCTCAGCCTTAGCCACCTGCATGGTGTCCTTGTCCCCTAACATCTTTTTTCTTTTCTTTCTTTCTTTGAGACAAGGTAACCCTGGCTGTTCTGGAACTCACCATGTAGACCAGGCTCTTTCTGAAGTCTGAGATCCACCAGACTCTGCCTTCCAAATGCTAGGTTTAAAGTCGAGCTTCACTTCTGCCTGGCTTGTCCTCTAAAATCTTTAATTAATTAGTTAACTAATTACTTTAGATACAGGGTCTCACTGTGAAACTTTGACTGGCTTGGAATTTGCTTAGGTAGGCGAGAAGGTGACCTCAGACTCGGGATCTGCTTACCTCACCTCCCGAGGGCTATACTGAAGCCATGCCCCACTGTACCAGTTATCCTGCCCTTTCTAATGTACTGGGTTCGTGCCATGGTTTGGATGTAGGTGGCAGTTCCATCTTGCCTCGTGGGGGCTGGGGATTGACCTGGGATCATCGGGTGCCTTTGCTTTTCTTGGTCGTGGTGGTGTTTTGAGATAGAGCCTCACACCATTATATAGTCAAGGATACCCTTGGACTTCTAAGCTTTCTGCCTTTTCTTCGGTACCGTTTGTGTATGAGTGTGTGCACGTGCACATTGTTGTGAACTCGTTGTTGTTTGAGACAGTTGTTCTGTCTCCCATGCTTGTTTGCTGCAATTATCCCGTCTTAGTCTCCCAAGTGCAGGAGTTAGCAGGCCTCCGCTACCACAGCCAACGTGGACTTTTCGCCTTTTCTGGCTCTTGGAGTTTGGGGAGGAACAGAAAAGAACTCAAGGACTCTTACAGAAGCTAGAGGAAGTAAGGGAAAGCAAACACCTCAGGGGGCAAGAAGGTACTCAATCCCAGCTTCGTGATCAAGGGCATTCTTGAGTACCTGAGCCCCACCCCCTACACACACACACACACACACACACACTGCTAGCTAGGGATCTTTCAGGTTTTGACTGTAAGTAGAAGCGTTAGAGGTTTGAGGTTGATGACCTCAACACCTCTGAGTTGATGGTGTCTAGAAAGCCATTCTACCCCCACCCCCACACCCCCAGCCAATATAATAAGGGGATCTCCTGCTTTGCCATCTCTGCTCCCCCATGACTGCTTAGAAGACAGCAGCTCCAACACCCGTTGTCATGGTTATGAGAGGAGCTAACTCCCATAGATTGGAAAGGGCTGGTGAGCTGGCACCCTCTCTCTCTCTCTGCGCATCTTCCCCCGGCACAGAGAAAGCGCACAGCAGCCCGGGGGCGAGCAGAGCTAAGGCTGGAAGGTGGAGTGAGGACGCAGAGCTCTAGGGCTAGGGAGATGAGTGGTAACAGGAGGCAGCCCAGTCGCCGGGGTCAGGTAGGTCAAAGGCCTAAGCAGCCTTTGGGACTGACTACCCAGGGTCTGGTCGTGCCTGGACAGCTGTCTCAGACACCATGCATAGCAGGTTATACTTTAGCAATTGGTGTTGCTCCAGCCTCTCTCTAGGCAGGCATTTCTCCCAAGCCTCTGCTTTCAGCCTGTTTCTCTGGACGCCAGGAACCTGGGTGTTTTCTAGCCTCACTTCTGTCTCTCAACCTCTCCACAGACCCGGGAAAAGGAGAAGATGAAGGAAGCTAAAGATGCCCGCTATACCAACGGCCACCTCTTCACCACCATCTCTGTCTCCGGCATGACTATGTGCTATGCCTGTAACAAGAGCATCACGGCCAAGGAAGCCCTCATATGTCCCAGTAAGTTTTTGGTCCCAAAGGTCACCTAGACTCAGTTACCATCAACCCTAGTTCTTCCGTCTGCCCTTGCCACCCTGTATCCTTAAAGGGACTCTATTTTCTGGACCCCAGCTGGGCTCAAGTTTCTGTGCTTAGGGGCTTGGTCTCCTGCTGTCCTTCCCCAGCTGAGTGGTGGCTATCGGAATTCGGCCTAAGCTGGCTGATCTCGTGGGTGTGGGGTGACAGAGACTGTTGTTGCCCTCCGTGCAGCTGTTACTTGGATGTCCCCCTCGCTCCCTGAACAGCTGCTGACGGTTCGGAGAGTGAACACGGATGTGTGTTATGAACCAGGGTTGGGAAAGGAGCTAGGGAACGGAGGGAAACTGCCAGGCTTGCAGCTGCCTCTGCCCATCTCCCTGGACACTTCAGACAATCCCTTGCCCCTGCCTTTCTGCTGCATGAGTGGAACAGAAGTCTGCTGATTCAAGGACAAGCTGGGGTGATCTGTCTCTTTATCCCTGATAAAGAAATTCAGCAGAGAACCTGTGTGAGGGAGGGAAGGACTCAAAACTCCCAATCTGAGCTCACAGGTCTAACCTTTTTCCTGTTCCCAGAGTGGCCCTTTATTCAAGGAGCATAGAGGAATTCCTACCTCCCTAGGATACCAGTGCAGAGGGCTCCAGCTCCACCCTCCCTACCCCCACCCCCATGCTTTTCTCTGAGTAGAAAAGAGTGTTGTAGCTTGATGCTGACCAGCACACCTCCACTCTAGCCTGCTAATCCCTTTGGGATGTTGCAAAGGAACCCCAGGAAGAGCCAGTGAGGCCTGCTCCCCTACTTCTTTACCACTTGATTTAGAGCTAAAAGGATGAGGTGGTAACCCCGATCTAGGTCCCTCTAGAGACCTGGCAAAATACTCCATCCGGAAGCTTGTTGCCAGGGGAACTGGGGAGGTGGGTAGCACTATTTTGAGAGCAGGTGGAAAGCGGAGGCTTGATCCAGAGACACTAGGTGTTGGGGGTAGGAGAAGGGAGCTCCAGGGGGTGGGCACTGCCACAGCCCAGCCTCCCTGGGCCCCTTCTGCCCCACCCTGTGTGCCTTGTATTTGTGGAAGTGAGCCTGGTGTTGGGCATTGTCTGCCTGAGTTAGCAGAGTTTCCTGTGGTGTTTGGGGGCGGCAGCTGGTGGGGGGGGGGGTGCTTTTGAGCTGAGGGCATGTCAGGAAGGGAACAGCCATGGTCCTGAGTCCAGGCTCAGCTACTCCTTTTGCCTTTGCTACTTCATGGAGAGGTGGGGTGGGGGATGGGGGAAGAAACAGATGGAGTGTGGGAGCTGTAGTTTGCCTTACTGGGGAACAGAACTTCCCAGGCCTACACGGGAGAAGGCCCCCAGAATGGAGTTAATGCAGAAGGTTGCCAAGATGGAAGAGGGAAGGGCCACTGGTCCAGACTTGGAAGCAATAAGCAGAAGCCGTTGGCACATGTGTGGAAGAGTGTGGCTTCTGAATCTGAGCACATCTGAGTTTGATTGCTAGTTCTCCACCATCTGGGTGACCTATGTTAGCAACCTTCAGACCAGATTCTTCATCTGTGAAAAGAGTATTTTCGAGTGATGTGAGCTTTCCTCGGGGACCAAGGCGTGTTCTGGCTGTCTCTCTCATCTTCTGGTCTTGGGGGTCCCCATGGTCACCGGCAGTGCCATCTTCTTTGTGCTTTCTGCTCTTCCCAAACAGCAGACACCCTTCTTCCCACTAGTGCTCCAGGCTGTTGGGTTGCCCAGCCCTCTGGATCGTCCACACCAGACCCTTCTCGCTCCCATTCCGGCTTGAAGGAGGAGGGGAGTGGGAGAAGGCTTGGCATGAGATAATGACCAACAACTCTGGGAAGCTGGGAGAGTGCCTGCAGATTGTATGGCCTGGGAAGTTGGGTGTTCACATGTGGGTGTGCCACCCCAGCCCTCCCTTCACCCTCTCTACCCCACCCTTCCAGCATGTAACGTGACCATCCACAACCGCTGTAAAGACACCCTGGCCAACTGTACCAAGGTCAAGCAGAAGGTGAGATGGCAGGGAGGGCAGTGCCATACTCATTCCCTGTCCTATGTCCCTCTCCTTGCCATGGTGCATCCCAGACCCTCGGCCTATGCCCTGCCACACTACTTTACCCATCCTGATGCCCTTTTCTGAGGAGTCAGCTTTCTCCCAGGAGGGCAGCCGCCAGATCCTGGCTTGTCCTGGGTGTGTGGCAGGGTAGTCTTTGGGTGACAGCTGTTTTTGGTGTGTCTCTTTGCTCTGTGTCTCACAGCAACAGAAAGCTGCACTGCTGAGGAACAACACTGCCCTGCAGTCCGTTTCTCTACGAAGTAAGAGTGAGTAATAGGGAAGTCATAGGGCCACTAAGCTTCTGAGCCCAGGGCTCTGCTGCCCCCCTGAGGTCATACCCAGACATACAGCTCCTTTTAAATGGCAGTGGGTGGGCGTGGCCTAAGGGATGGTCCTTATTCTTGGGTTTAGTATCTAGACTGGGTAGTCCAAACAAGGATGGCTGGTTACTTGAGCCTTGCCACATCCTGTTATGACAGCCATTTATCTACACTTCGTTTGGGGATTGACTGTCAACTGTCAGTTCAGAAAAGGCACAGTGCCCAGGTTTGGATCACTGAAGACAGGTCTTTATTTCTGGCCTTCGGTTTGCTTATAGGCTTGTCTGGGGTGGAATGACAGATAAGAACAGGCTCTTAATTCATGATGGAGGCTTACACAGTGGCATTATCTTGATGAGTTTTGCCAATTTTCTTTGACTCTAAGGAGCTGAGGATAGGCCTGACAGTTCACCTTGGTGCCACTTGAGGAACCTGGGAGAGCAAAGGGCCAAGGAATTGTTTTCTCCTGATTGGCCTTCTTCCTTACAGCAACCACCAGAGAGCGGCCAACATCCGCCATCTACCCTTCTGATAGCTTCCGGCAGTCCCTCCTGGGTTCTCGTCGTGGTCTCTCCTCCTTGTCTTTGGCCAAAAGTGTTTCCACTACCAACATTGCTGGGTGAGCTTCTGTTTGGGGAAGAGGGGACCTGACAGGAGAGAGCACAAAGCCCATGAGAGCGCTGTTCCTCTCCCCGAGTTCAGAACTGGAGGCGGGTACGAGATAAGTCCAAGCACAGAGTAGCTATCCCTAGGAGCCCAACCTTGGGTCCCAGCCTGGGAAGGGACCTCCTGCCCGAGTTGAGGTGATGCAGATGGCCTCCACTTCCTTCAGACATTTCAATGATGAGTCTCCTCTGGGGCTGCGTCAGATCCTCTCCCAGTCCACAGACTCCCTCAACATGCGGAACCGAACCCTGTCCGTGGAATCCCTTATTGATGAAGGTGAGCAGACCTGGCGAGACCGTGGTGTGCGAAGCCTGGGGCGGGGAGGGCCGGGCTCTGAGGCGCCATCTGCACTGATGCGCAGGTGTCGAAGTGTTCTACAACGAGCTGATGAGCGACTTTGAGATGGACGAGAAGGACTTCGAGGCGGATTCCTGGAGTCTTGCCGTGGACAGCAGCTTCCTACAGCAACATAAAAAGGAGGTGATGAAGAAACAAGATGTCATCTACGGTACGCCAAGGGCACTTTGGTCCCCTGCCCCTTTCTTTTTAACCAGGCCCTGCTGACCTGTGTCTTACCCCTGCCACCTACCGACCATCCTTGGCCTCCATGACCCCAGCTGGCACCAGCTTGTCCCTGTACACCTACTTCTTACTGCCCCTTGGGATTTTTTTTTTTTTTTTTTTTTTTTCTTTTCTATTTAAGAGATAAGAGTCTCACCATGTAGGCCAGGCTGGTCTCAAACTCTCCATCCTCCTGCCTCAGACTCTGTAGTTCTGAGACTATGAGTACATACTCTGCACCCAGCCTGAGGCCTCACTTATGTTTTTTCTTCAACTCAGTCCTCAGTCTTTATGCTGCCTCCCCTCCCCCCAACACCGTGCCAGTAACTGGGAAATCTACACCCCTAACACACGGGACTCTTGCCCTAAAATAGCCTACTGCTTGAAATGACAAGGAAGTTTGGTCAGAGATGACAGGGGCGCAGTGTTAACTTGGAAGAGATCCATGTAGGGCCCCCATGAGTCTCTTGTGCCTGAGGTAGAGTAGAAAGAGGGACAAATGTCCCCTTGTCTCACAGAGTTGATCCAGACAGAGCTGCACCATGTGAGAACCTTGAAGATCATGACCCGCCTCTTTCGCACTGGGATGCTGGAAGAGTTGCAGCTGGAGCCAGAAGTGGTCCAGGGACTGTTCCCCTGCGTGGATGAGCTTAGTGACATTCACACACGTTTCCTTAGTCAGCTTTTGGAACGGCGGCGCCAGGCCCTGTGTCCGGGCAGCACCCGGAACTTTGTCATCCATCGTTTGGGTGACTTGCTCATCAGCCAGGTAGGAAAAGACACACGTGAGCCTGTTCATGAATGCACACTACCATGGGGCAGTCGGGAGAGACAATTCTGGGAGTTGGTCCTTTCCCATCATGTGAGTCCCAGGATTTGAGTTCAGGTTGTCAGGCACGGCAGCAAGTGCTTCTACTTGCTGAGCCATCTTGCTGGCCAAGGAGTAAACAATTCTTACCTCCAACCAAACTCTGGTGGCCAGAAGGGAAGCCAAGCAGGGGACAACTAGAGAGGAGGAAGCTAACAGAAGGCCAGAGGTGTGCTGAGGGCTAAGGTAGCAAGTGCTGACCTAGTCTTGCTCTCCTAACTTCCAGTTCTCAGGTTCCAATGCTGAGCAGATGCGCAAGACCTACTCAGAGTTCTGCAGCCGCCACACCAAGGCCTTAAAGCTCTATAAGGAGCTGTATGCTCGAGACAAACGTTTCCAACAGTTCATCCGGGTGAGCAGGCATCTCCAAGCCTTCTCATGGCTCAACCCCAAACTCTTCCATCCCCAGGGTAGCAGCAGATGGGAGCTGTGTGCTCATAGACGGCAGCCCCTAAACACCCTTGTGGACTGTGCCCCTAGATCTTTCGTTTGTTGAGACATGGTTTCTCTGTGCTGCCCTGACTGTCGTGTAACTCACTGTATAGATGTGGCTGGTCTAAAAACAGATCTACCTGCCTTCCTGTACTGCTATTACCCCCCACCCCCCACTGGGCAAGAGGATGTTGGTCTATAGTTTTTGTGCCATTATTGGTTTGCTCGTCACCACAGACCTGTGACATTCTCTCATTCATTTCCCAGAAGTTGTCTGCCTAAGCCAACATGGGGCGGATGCCAGGGTGGGCCAGCCTCAGAGCCTGGGCTCCAATCTTTCGGTCCCCTTAGTCTTTTCATATTCCCTTACAGAAAATGACCCGCTCGGCTGTGCTGAAGCGGCATGGGGTTCAGGAGTGCATTCTCCTGGTGACTCAGCGGATTACCAAATACCCAGTGCTCATCAACCGGATCCTGCAGAATTCCCATGGTGAGGAAGAGCATGGGGGTGGGGCCTGCCTGGGGACATCCAGGGGACGAGGCAGGGCTGGTGTGGAGCTGTGGACAATCTCAGATAGGATTGGGTCGGGATGAGGCTGGCTGAACTCTCTCTCATGCTGGACGTCTGGTACTAGGGATTGAAGAGGAGTACCAAGACTTGACAGCAGCCCTAGGGTTAGTGAAGGAGTTGTTGTCCAATGTGGACCAGGATGTGCACGAGCTGGAGAAAGAGGCCCGCCTGCAGGAGATTTACAACCGAATGGATCCTCGGGCTCAGACCCCTGTGCCTGGCAAGGGACCCTTCGGCCGAGATGAACTTTTGCGGAGAAAACTTATCCACGATGGCTGCCTTCTCTGGAAGACAGCCACAGGCCGCTTTAAAGGTCAGTGGTCTTCCTCTGTATGAGTTGCCGTCACCCTTAGGGACTGGTTTTTGCAGCCTTTCACCAAGGGTGAGAGTCAGAGGGAAACCTATTGCTGCAGAGGTGCAACCTCCAGCCAGAATCCCAGCAGAAGTGCGTCTGGGAGACCCAGAGTGAGAATTGGACACTGGGAAGGACCGAGAAGCAGGAGAAAAGAGATCGGGCTACAGGGCTGTGTTGGGGTGGGGGTCAGGGTGCACCATCCAGGCTTGCCTTTTAGAATTTATCTAAAGTTAAGTTCTTGCCTCTATATCTGGACAAGAAAACAGTACCTCTAAACCTTGGTTTTAGAGGTCAAGGATGGGGGATGCCTGAAGCCAAAGCCCAGACAGAATTATATGTATGCTGTGAAATTCCTAACCCTAGGGCCTGAGTCCTGTCAGTCCTTACTAGGCTCTCCTCCATCCCTCTCCTTCCCATCCCTCCTACGCAGCAGCTAAGAATATAAAGCATTGAGTGGTAAAAATAGCAGGGCTGGAGAGCTCTGTTTCTGAGCGATTAGCGAAAGCCCTCCCCTTCTGTGTCCACGGTTTAGTAAAAAATCCCCACAGGCAAAGGGTGACTGTGTTCTTGACTATAGCATTCAGGTCTTAAAGAATTGGTCTTTGGTTCCTCCCTTCCTCTGAGTACTGGAGCCTTGACAGTCTGAAAGCCCGGAGGGTGGGGCAAGAGAAAGAACCTGAAGCAGGGCCTGCTGGGACTGGAGGAGATGAGATTAGTCAAAGGTCATGGGTGAGGGGCGGTGGCCTGCAGTCTGCTCTCCTGGGAGGAAACTTTGTCTCTCTTTTGCAACAAGAGACAGGAGCATGTCAGTGTATTAGAATTCCTGAAAGGGCACTGCATCATTCAGATGCCAGACACAGAACTTAAAGGCGAAGAGCACAACCTCAGAAAAGTCTTGGGGCAGGAGAGATGGCTCAGTGGTTAAGAGCACTGACTGCTCTTCCAGAGGTCCTGAGTTCAAATCCCAGCAACCACATGGTGGCTCACAACCATCTGTAATGGGATCTGATGCCCTCTTCTGGTGTGTCTGAAGACTGCAAGCGACAGGACAGTGTACTCATACATATAACAAGTAAATCTAGAAAGAAAAAAAACCTAAAAAAGAAAAAAGAAAGATCTTGGATCAAGCAAGTCCTGCTTGTACTTGCTTGTAGCTCGCTTGAACCTATATGTTAATGTGTAAGTGTTGATGTAACAGCAGCTGGTTTACAGAGCTTCTAGAACAAGCATGGCTGCTCTGGGGGGTGCGGCTGAGGACCCTAGGTTAGGAAGTACGGGTCGGGCTGGAGAGGCGACTCAGTGGTTAGGAGCACTTGCTGTTTTTGCAGAGGGTTGTGTTCAGTTTTCAGCACCCACATGGCCTCTTACAATTTACAACTGTGTAACTCCAGTTCCAGGGGATCCAGCGCCCTCATCCAGCAATTGTGGGGATTACATGCCACAGGCAGAAACACTTAGACATACAACATAAACTTCAAAGACTTCAAAATTGGGGATTTAGGTTTTTTCTTTTTGTTATTGTTGGTTTTTCTCTCTTTTTTTTCTTTTTCTTTTCTTTTTTTACTTATTCTTTTTGACAATACCTTGCTATGTAGACCCTGGCAGGCCTAGAATTGATTTGCAAAGCAGGCTGACAAACTTTTAGATATCTGCACACCTTTACCTCACGACTGCTGGGACCACCACACCTGACTAAAACTGGCTGGTTTAAAAAAAAAAAAAAATCTGAACCAGTTGAGGCAAGAGTTCCTTTGTGTTTCTTGCTGGCCCTAGATAGGGCAGTGAGGGTGACACAGAGAAACCTTGCCTGGAAATATTGAACAGAGAAAGAGAGAGAGTCCTTGAAGAGGGGCAAACAGTTGCTTTGAGCCTTTAGTGCTGACCGTTTCCATTTTTTGTGTCTTGGCCAGATGTCCTGTTACTACTGATGACAGATGTGCTGGTGTTTCTCCAGGAAAAGGACCAGAAATACATCTTCACGTCCCTGGTGAGCCTTCTGTCCTCTTACCCATTGTTTTTCTTACCAAGAAAGTCTTGCTGGGTCCAATACCTATTATAGCTATTAATTCTACATAATAGCAAGTAAGGTAGCTATCAGGTGTCATTCCTGGGCACAGGCACATGTCCCCTGTCAGGAGGGCTGAGCTTAGCACCATGGTGTGGATGGTGATGATAAAGCTTAGCGGCTGGCGGTTCATGCCTGTAACGTCAGCTATTGGGAGTTAGCGACAGGTGGATCAGGAGTGCAGGGCCATCCTGAACCGCATAGTGAGTTCAAGTCCAGCCTAGACTACATGAGACCACACATTTAAAGAATAAGTACATTTACCATTGGAATGACGGTGCACACCTTTAATCCCAACAGTTGGGAGGCAGAGGTAGGTAATCTCTGAGTCCAAGCCAGTCAGGGGTCAGTGAGACCTTGTCTCAAAAGTAGCAACAACCACCAAAGTAAAGCAGGCGCAAGCTTCTAGTTCCAGTACTGAGAAAACAGAGGCCCATGGGTTACAACTTTAAGGCTGTTTTGGGTTACATAGTAAGCTCAGCACCACTTTAGGTTACATGGTGAGACCGGGAGAGGGGTGGGGAATGGGAAGGGGGAAGGAAAGGGAGAAAGAGTGGATGTATCAAGGGAGTCACATGCACATCTAAATTGTCCTGGCTGGTACTAATGCTTGAGCTCTTGCATATTAAGCACCAGCTTCAATCCTTTTGGTACTCTAGAACTGAAAACCCAGACATTAAGGGTTAGGATTCCTTGGCTTAATTCTTCCTTTTCCCTGACAGGACAAGCCCTCAGTGGTATCCTTGCAGAATCTCATCGTAAGAGACATTGCCAACCAGGCGAAAGGGATGTTTCTGATTAGCTCTGGCCCGCCGGAAATGTATGAAGTGCACGCGGCATCTCGAGATGACCGTACCACCTGGATCCGAGTCATCCAGCAAAGTGTGCGCCTGTGAGTGTGTGCCTGAGGGTGCCTTGGCTTCGGATCCTGGGTGGAATACTTCCCGGGGAACTGAACTCCTCATGAGGGGTCGGGGCAGAAGCTGGGAACAGATAAGATGAGTCAAAATAGAAAACTCACAGGAAAAGCTCTAATTTCTATCCCAGCTACTACTCCTCCAAAGCGCTCTGAACTGACAAAGGGTTGTTTGGAGCTCTGAGATGGCGGTGGCAGACTTGCCAGCCAGTGACCCAGTGCCAGCCTTGAATACATCACTGGCAATAGGAAGAAGGCTCTTGTTTGGGCTATGTTACGTTTTACCTCTGTTTTCTGAAAGCGGAAGAATGGGGTGACTAAAGCACTCATGTTAGTGAGCTGAATACGTTCTACCCAAAATGTTGAAAACAGCCTGGTGTGGCCTGAACACCTATAACCCAGGGCCTGGGAAGTGGAGGCAGAAGGATTCAGAGTTAAAAAGCCAACCTTAATGCATAAGGAGTTCAGGACCAGCTTGGGCTGAGGTCCTGTCTTAAAAACTACAACAGGCCCGGCAGTGGGTGGTGCACGCCTTTAATTTCAGCTAATTGGGAGGCAGAGGCAGGTGGCTCTCTTGAGTTCAAAGCCAGCCTGGTCTACGGAGTGAGTTTCAGGATAGTCAGCGCTACAGGAGAAAACCCTGTCTGGAAAACCCAAGCCGAACCTAAACAAAACCCTCCAACACAGTTAGCGTTGTAGCTTGGTTGTTAGAGTGCTTGCCTAGCATTCCGGGCCCCTCCCCCAGTACCACACAGATCAGGGCAGCAACCCACAGAGAATCAGAAGTTGGAAACAGTTATTAGCAAAGAAGTTGACAAGATGGCTCTCCCGACAGAAGGAGCCGAGCTAGAGGTGGATTCAGGCTTTTTATAATGTTCATAAGCCTGAGGGTGAAAGCGAGATGTGGATTAGTGCAAAGAGTGACTAAAGGCACAGTGTGAGAAGAGGGCCCTGTAGCACGTGTGCAAAGGAGAGAAAGTTGATTGATCGCTAGTGTCTTTCACACAAACTCAACCTGCCTGTTTCCCTACAGATGCCCGTCTAGGGAGGACTTCCCTCTCATCGAGACAGAGGACAAGGCGTACCTCCGGAGGATCAAGAGTAAGTTCCCTCCGGGAAATGGGCTGAATTACACCATATCCACGCAAAATGTAATGCTGCGCTCTCTGCTCTCCAAAAGGCTGGCTCAGAAAGGGGCTAAAGAGATGTCTCACAGGTTAAAAGCACTGGCTTCTCCTCTGGAGGGCTCAGGCTTCACTGCTAGCACCTGTTTGGTACTCACAATGGTCTAACTCCAGCTCAGTCGATCTCTTGGCTACCTCAGTGATCAAGCACATGCGTGATGCACATAACTACATGCAGGCAAAACATAGAATAAAATGATCTTGGGAGAAAAAGGAAAGCTTCATGTGGTCTGATAGAGGTCTATCCCAAAATAAATCATTAAATGAACAAAGCCAGGTTTAAAACAATGTGAAGTGTGTACGCTACAGTTTTATAAAGTTAGGGCAAATGTGTGTGTGTGTGTGTGTGTGTGTGTGTGTGTGTGTGTGTATGTGTGTGTGTGTGTAATCCCCACTTGTGGCCTCTGAGAGCACTGCCTGCATATGGTGCACAGAAGGACATGCTATATGTGGGCAAAACACCCATATGATTAAAAATAAAGGTTAACACTGGACTTGGTGTCCCACAGTTTTAATCCCAGTACTTGGGAGGCAGAGGCAGAATGATCTCTGTGAGTTCAAGGATAACACGATCTGCAAATCTAGTTTCAGGAAAGCCAGGGCGGTTACACATAGAGAAACCCTGTCTCGAGAAACAAACAAATTTTTAAAAGGTTAGGGAATTTTAAATAAATTTGTTTTTTAATTAGAACAGGCTGGGGTGGCCCACACTTGTCATCCCAGCATTTGGGATCCACGGTGGTAAGATCAGGCATTCAAGGCTGTTCTCCTTCCTTTTATACTGTGGTGATAAAACCCGTGACCAAAGCCACTCAAAAAAGGAAGGGATTCTTTTGGGCTTATAGTTTCAGAGGGTTAAGGTTCATAATGGTGGGAACAGCAGGTGGCACACATGACCACTGGACCAGCTGAGAAAGTGTGAATCCTTTGAGACTCCAAAACCTGCCCCTAGTGACATACTTCCTTCAGAAAGACTCTACCTCCTAATCCTCCGGAAACAGCCACCCACTAGGTACTAAGTATTCAAATGCCTTATGAAAACATCTCGCTCAAAATATCGCAGAGCTCACATACATGAAATTAAAAAAAAAAAAAAAAAAAAAAAGGTGGGGGGAAGCTGCAGAGATGGCTTAGTAGTTAAGAGCACCGACTGCTCTTCCAGAGGTCCTGAGTTCAAATTCCAGCAACCACATGGTGGCTCACAACCATCTGTAATGGGATCTGATGCCCTCTTCTGGTGTGTCTGAAGACAGCTAGTGTACTCACATATATGAAATAAATAAATCTTAAAAAATAAATACCCCAGAGGATATCCTCAACTATATAAGGAGCTTGAGGGTAGCCTCAGCTATACAAGACTTTGTCACAAAAGCAAAGAAACAAGAGTCCAAAGGCTGAATAGCTGTGTCTAACTCCAAATTACTCTGCTCTCTGAGCAAGCACTCTACAAGTATTCACTTTTTTAAAGAATTACACAGTGTTTGTGTGTGTGTGTGTGTGCGCGCGCGCGGCGCGTGTGTGCACTGTGGTTGCTGGGATTTGAACTCAGAACCTCTGGAAGAGCAGTTGGCGCCCTTAACCACTCAGTCATCTCTCTATTCCTACAAGTATTCTAATTGAAGAAAATGGAGAGGATGAGGTGGCCAATCTGAACCCTTAATCACAGAGTCTTTTAAGATTTACTTACTTTTATTTTACCTTCATTGGTATTTTGCCTGCATGCGTGTTTAAAGGTGCCAGATCCCCTGGAAGTAGAGCTCTATAGTCAATTGTGAGCTGATATTTAGTTGTGGGAATTGAACCCAGGTACCTTGGAAGAACAGCCAGTGCTCTTAACTACTGAGCCAAAACTCCAGCCCCTATTCATAGATTATTATTATTATTTTATAAACAAAAATAATGGTGATTTATACCACACACACAAGATTTTTTTGTTTTTGGGAATGCTCCAAGCCCATAATTAACTCCTGCCCCTCTGCTGCCCTGGGCTACTCTCATAGGCTCTTTGGGTCCTTGGGTTCCCCACTCACCTGTTCCTACCCACAGCGAAACTACAGCAGAAAAACCAGGCACTGGTGGAGCTGCTACAGAAGAACGTTGAGCTGTTTGCTGAGATGGTCCATTTCCAGGCCTTAAAAGCTGGTTTTGTTGGAATGCCCCCGCCTGCCCTGCCCAGGGGCCTTTTCCGTCTGGAGTCCTTTGAATCCCTTCGAGGCGAGCGTCTGCTAAAAGATGCCCTCCGTGAAGGTGAGGGCCCCTGATGGGTTTTGGCTGTTCGCTATACACACAACCCATGAAGGGTTTGGGAAGGAAAGGGGACGAGATCTGAGTGTCTCTCCCTTCGGCAGGCTCTTGAGCATCTTTGACGTCCTGTGGATGCCACATGGCCAACTGAAACCCCACTACCCAAATGTGAATTCCCTAAATATTTGGATGGTGTGTGTTGGGTGGATCCCCACTGGAATCTGTCTCCTATCCTCACCTCCTCTTCTTTCCCCTCAGTGGAAAGCCTGAAAGACCTGCTGTTGGGCCCTTGTGTGGACCTGCCCTTGACATCCCGAGAACCAGCCTTACCCTTAGAATCTGACAGTGGCAGCTGTCCTGGGGTCACTGCTAGTGAGTACAGGACATGAGAGCAAGATGGGAGTGGCTTAATAAGGGAGGAGGGGTCCCAGGGCTCTCCCGAACCAAGTACATTCTGCTCTTCCTCTTTTCTGCACAGATGGAGAGGCCAGGACCTTCAATGGTTCCATTGAGCTCTGTAGGGCAGACTCAGATTCCAGCCAGAAGGTGGGTTCTTGGAGGGCCTGGGAGTGGCCAGAGAAAGGCACAGCTGGCCTGTGGATCTTCAGTAGACAGCTGCTGAGGAAGGCCCCCAGGTCTGTGCCTGCTGACTCCCCATTCTTGTTCATTTCTGTAGGATCGGAATGGAAATCAGTTGAGGTCACCACAGGAGGTGAGATGGGAATTCTGTGGTAGAGGAGGCAGAGGAAAGCTGCTCATTCTGAGAAATTGTAGCTCAGTTTGGGTGATTTAGGGGAGAATCTATACTTTTAAGTCTGTCTCTACGTGTTGTTTCCACACCCTCTTGATAACTTCCGGTACTTACCCCCATTCTGAAGCTTGGGTACTATTGCATACTCTCCTCTGTCCTCAGGAGGTGTTACAGCCATTGGTCAATCTTTATGGACTTCTACATGGCCTGCAGGTCAGTGAGCCAGGGCTGGAGTGGGGATGAAAGGGAGGAGCCACCCAGAGGTGTCCATGCAGATGACAGCCCTCCTAACAGGCTTAAGTGCTCCCCCAAGCCAAGCTCTCTGGTCCCCGGGATTGAGAGAAAGGTGGCTAGAATTGACTTCTGAAGCACCTTTTGGCCTCATCCCATCCCCCACAGGCTGTTGTGGTCCAGCAAGAACGATTGATGGAAGCCCTGTTCCCTGAGGGCCCTGAACGGTGGGAAAAGCTATCCCGAGCCAACTCTCGGGATGGTGAAGCCGGCCGGGCTGCGGTTGCTTCTGTAACTCCCGAGAAGCAGGCCACGGAGCTGGCATTACTGCAGAGGCAACACACCCTGTTGCAGGAAGAGCTGCGTCGCTGCCAGCGGCTCGGGGAAGAGCGGGCAACTGAAGCCGGCAGCCTGGAAGCCAGGCTCCGAGAGAGCGAGCAAGCCCGGGCCCTGTTGGAGCGGGAGGCTGAAGAGATCCGCAGACAGCTGGCAGCCTTGGGCCAAAATGAACCACTCCCCGCAGAAGCGCCCTGGGCTCGCAGGCCTCTGGACCCCCGGCGCCGCAGCCTTCCTGCAGGCGACGCTCTGTACTTGAGCTTCAATCCCCCCCAGGTAAGGCCACCTGGAGTAGTGACGTGACACTCAGGATCGTAGGCGCCTGCAGAACCTGAAGGATACTTAGCTGACGGGGATTTGAGCCCAAGTGACAGCAGGCAACAAATTGGTGTCAGTTGGTAAAGTGCTTGCCATGGAAACATGAGACCCCTCGTCATGTGGTACATGCTCACAATCCCAGTGCTGGGGAGGCAGATGCCCGTTCACCCTTGCAGCTCATTGGCCAACCAGTCTAGCCTCTTTGGTGAACTCCAATAGGAGACCCTGTGTCATAAAACAAGATGGATGGCTTTTTTTTTTATTATTTTTTTTTGGCAGGGGGAGGAGTTCTAGACAGGTTTTTTCTGTGTAGTCTTGATTGGCCTGGAACTCCCTCTAGACTCAGACTCACAGAGTTTGCCTGCCTGGTAAACTCTGCCTTTACCTCCTGAATGCTGGGATTAAAGGGGTGCACCACCACTTCCTCCATGCTGAAGACATGACACCTGGGGTTGGAGAGATGGCTCAGAGTTAAGAGCACTGGCTGCTCTTCCAGAGGACCTGGGTTAAATTCCTAGTACCCACATGGCAGCTCACAACAGTATATAATGCCTGTCCTGGGTTTCTTTCTTTCTTTTTTTTTTTTTCTTTTATAATTTTGTCATTATACTTATGCACAGAAAACTTAGTGTACATTTAGTGTACATTTAACCCAGTTTAGTGGTGAGCTCTTTAGCCTTTGCCTTATCCAGCTTGGCAATGGGAACCACAGACTTAGGACCCAGAACGTTGTCTCCCCAGTGGCGATGGATCTCATCATATCTGTCATTATAATTGGTCCTGATAGCTTCCACCAGCTTAGCCAGAGCACCCTTGTCTTCTGAGTTAATCTGTGTGAAAGCAACAGTGGTGCATGTCTTTCTGTGGACCAGGCGCCCCAGCCTGGCCTTTCCCTTGATGATGCAGTAGGGCACCCCCATCTTTCGACACAGGGCAGGCAGGAAAACCACCAGCTCAATGGGGTCTACATCATGGCCAGTCACCACCAGCTGAGCCTTCTTGTTCTCCACCAAGGTGGTGACTGTATTGACTACTGCTCGGAGGACAGGAGGTCTTTTAGTTGGGACCTTTGCCAGCAGCTTTCTTCTCAGCACGGGCCTGTAGCCTTTGCTTCTTCTCTTGCTTTGTCTCTGGCCTGTACTTGTGGGCAAGCTTAAGCAGCTGGGTAGCTGTTTGCCTGTCCAGGGCCTGGGTGAACTGGTTAATGGCAGGAAGTACTTTGAGCTGCTTATAGAGTTTGGCTCTTTGCCACTGCAGCCTGATGTATCGGGGCCATTTGACGAATCATGTTAGATCTCTTTTGGGCTAGGTGTCCTGCCCAATGCCGAAGTTCTTGGGCCTTTTTTCAAACAAAGGATTGACCACCTTTTTGGCTTCTTGACCACGGCCAGAGCCACCTTCTTCCTCTTGGCCTTCTTTCCTTTGGGCGTTTTGCTCAGCTGGAGGAGAGCCTGTTCTAGGGTTTCTAACACCCTCATACTTACATGGAGGCACAACAGTATACGTAAAATTTAAAAGAAAGAGAAAAGGAAAAAAAAAAAAAACAGGCTGCCTCTAGCCCACTCAGGGTGGAGAGATGGCTCTTAAGAGCACTGACTGCTCTTCCAGAGGACCAAGGTTCAAGTCCCAGCAGCCACATACAGTTCCAAGGGATTTGGCATCCTCTCACACACATACAATGCACATAAAGTCAAAGTGAATAAATCTTTAAAAGAAAACAAGAAAGAAGGAATGACCCCCTCCCCACACACACACACACACAGGTTGAAGATGAAACCAAACAGGAGCCTTATTGTTGCTAAGGAGCCACTTTGTTATACGTTGTTACTAAGTATCCATATCTTAGAAGAGTAAGTTTGTTTCCTATGTTTAGTATATCCGGCACACTGTTTTTCAAGCTATGCTGAACTTGCAACCCATAATGTATTCCCACATCTTTGTGCCTTGCTAAACTGAACATAGGTGACTACCCTTCTACGAGAAGTATTCTTGCACTTAGCTACCCAGCAGGCAGCTTTGTGCCCTGAACCTCCCACTCTTCAGTCCAGACGCTCACACCAATCTAAACAGTTGTTTTCTATCAACCCAAACCCGTTCCTATAAAAAGGTCCTCAAAAGGCAATGAAGGGCTGCTCTCTGAAACCCTGACTTAGCAGGGGGGCAGTCATCTGGCCAGACCCTGTACTCTTCTAAATACACGTGTACACTTGCTTTCTTTAATCAGACAGTTGTGGAAATGGTTTCCTCTCAGGTCTTAACCTCTGGCGTCTTCATACATGAGTGCACACACATATAGATAAAAAGTACAGTTAAACTGAAAAGAAACTTAAGGCTATATGCTTAGTGGCAGAGACCTGTGCAAGTCTCCAGGACTTTATTTCTGCCATTATGGGGTGTTATGGGTACGTGGAGTTCTTGTGTATGAAGGCCAACTGGAGGACCAACTGAGCCCAGCAGATACGGAGTGTTCAAGGACATCGAGTGGGTGGTAGATCTACTGAGAGGGAGTCATTGGTGAACCCCAAGAGACAAGGCATGTTGGGACCCAGGAGACTCACTGCCCCGGCCCGCCCGTGCCTGCGCGATGCTCATCCCCGGACATGTGCTTTTCCTTTTAAAGCCCAGTCGAGGCCATGACCGCCTGGATTTGCCTGTGACTGTTCGTTCCCTCCACCGACCCTTTGATGACCGAGAGGTACAAGAAGCTGGTAGTCCCGAGGACCGACTGCAGGACAGCAGTGACCCTGATACTGGTAGTGAGGAGGAAGTCAGTAGCCGACTGTCTCCACCCCACAGTCCTCGAGGTGAGACCCTACAGTGGTTGTGGGGCCTGGGTCCAAGCCCTTGGGATTGTGACTTCTGAATGTATTCCTGAGGTTTGGTAATTATGGCAGACTGGGAAGGCTTCCTTCCCGTTCTGTGAGAAGACAAGCTGGTGGTAGAACTCTTGAGAAGCAGTGTTTTCCCCCTGGTTGGTAACTCCCAACCTTTACTAGTAGTAGAAATCCATTTTAAAGTAAAACAGCTTAAAGACTTCCTCACCCCTTATAGTAAGGAAACCAGAAGGAATCAAATACCACATCCAGTTTCCTGTTGTAATGGTGACTTTACTGCCTGAGGGTCATCCGGCCAAGGTGCTCAGAGGCCCCATCCTCACCCTAGGGGCCTTTGTGTGAGTCTGTGTTGCTCTTGTGAGAGCTGCCTGCTGGCTCATCACCTCTACCCTATCTGTCACCTTCCAGACTTCACCCGAATGCAGGACATTCCTGAAGAGACAGAAAGCCGAGATGGGGAACCTACAGCTTCAGAGAGCTAAGGGGACACGTCCCCCTGCCTGGTGCCCCACTGAAGAACATTAGTAAAGGGGGCCGACCCTGAAAGAACTGCTGATTGTCCTTGCCAGTTCCTGAGGTCCCTGGATACCTAGGGGCCTTGGGGACTTGGGGACTTGGAGGCCACTGCACTCCTCGTGTTCTCCAGCAGCCACACCACAGATGCCGATTTTTCATGCCTTCTCCCCCTCCTTAGGAAAAATTATTTATTTATTGTTTATTGGTTATGGGGGGGTGATTTAAAAAGGGCCAGGGACATGGGAACCAAGCCATAGGTATCAGAGGGCCTCTCCTTTAATACCACTGGGATATGTTTGGCCTTAGCCACAGAATCTAACACCAACCCCAGTGACATCCATCTGTGACCACAGAGCCTACTGCCCCTGTAAGGAGGGCTGTGGGTAGGACCATGTCCCTTTTCCCACTCCCCTTAGCCTCTTTCTGCTGTTCTTTTTTCTATCCTCCATGGGAATCTGGCTCCTTGGAGTTGATGGAGCAGAGGCTAGGGTAGCCATAATGTATTGTGGTGGGGAAGGAAGAATCTACAGGGACCAGAATGTTTTGTTTTTGTTTTCTTTTTTTCTTTTTTCTTTCTTTCTTTTTTTTTTTGTACCAAAGCCAATCGCACCTGTTTTATATTTTTAAAAGAAGATTGTAGGCACTTCTAGCTCTATGTTTTTGAACTTGAGGAATTAGGGAGACATTGACTTACTTCGTCAATGGTCAGGGGGCTCCTATTCGGAACCCTTCCTCAGCCATTTGCCAGAAGCTCTAAGGTGGGTTGGGAAACCTCTACGAACCCTCACCTCATCTCCCACCGTCGCAACTATGTTTGAAACGTAAGCAAGAATTGGGGGGAGGGGGATTTTTTTTAATGCAACCCTAATGTCCACCAGCGATAGTCATTTGTCTGCCAATTTAATTGTTAAAAAACAAAACAAACGGTAACAACAAAGAAAAGAAAGAAAAAGCTCACGCGGGGAGAAATTAAAGACCTGAAACGCATGAGGTGCTGTCTCAGTGCCCGTTCTGAGGACTGCGGTGCCTGCAGCCAGGCAGTGACCACGGTTTCTGAAAAGGGGCTGTCACTACCTCACTGAAGAGGGCATGAATGGATGCAGCTGCTCAAACAATTATTAAAAATCTCAAAATTGCAAGGCTGGAAATGACGCGCCTGTTTAACTTCCCCCAGCTGTTAACGAGCAGACATTAGAAAGCTCGTACACAGTGCTTGGACAAGCACATCTGGCTCTTGCCACGCTTTTCTTCCCCTCCCTGCCCCCCATTCTCATTCCCACCCTGCCAGAGCCCAGGGCCTAATTCTCGGTGTAGCATCCTGTACACAGTAACTGGTTTCAGTTTTTGGTTTTGGCTCATTCCACTTCCTGTTTCTAGGCCCTATACTTAGGCAGCGGGGCAGAGCGAGTGAGTGCGCATGCGCACCCTCACAGCCCATGAAGTAGGGTGAGAAAGGGTCTCGGCCTCCCACTGAGAAGAACTGAAGTTGCCCGAGCTTTGTTGGATTGCTTCTTTCCCTTCCAGCCGCCTCTGGCCCTTAGTATTATCTTTGAGACAAGGTCTTACAGTGAAGCCCAGGCTGGCCTTGGATTCAAGGTTATCCTCTCGCCTCGGCCTCCCAGATGCTGAAATGACAGACATTAGCCAGTATGCCCAGCCCACATAGTTTTTCTTTTACACAATGGGTGCAAAAAAAAAAAAAACTTGCCAGGCCAAGAAGCCAGCCCCCACCTTCCTCCGCCGAACAACAGAAATGCTTCAGTTGCGAGCCAATTATGCTCAGGGTTGTGTTCCAGACAGCACTGGGCACATGGGCACGTGCAGAGGTCAGGTGGAAGGGAGTACAGTTGCCCAGCCTTCCCCAGAGGGGCCAGGAGAATAAACCTAGAATCTGAGATGCATTTCCCGAGTGTGTGTTGGGAGAGGCTGGGTTCCTCCAGTTGCCTTACTACCATAGCCCCAACCCAGCATCAGCCCAGAGCTTTTCCCACCCCCTGTCATCGGCTGTCCCTTGTTTGTCCTCTTCCCCAATTCCACTTTCTGAACCTAAGGTCTAAATTTTTTCGACGCACACACCCCGCGCGTGCACCACCGCTATTTCGAAGCTCTGTGACTGCTCTAAGAGCTAGGATCCAGCTCCTTGCTTAAGACTCCCTTGGCGGATGCTCTAAGCCTGGACACACAGCGTTCCACTGGCACACCCTTTCCTCCTTTCTGCCCTCAAAATTAGGGCGCACACACAGTTACTTGAGTTAGTCTTGTCAATATTTACTCCCAGGGTTCTGTAAAGCAGATGCCCCCCAGATAAGGCAATATCCCCGACCCAGCCAAGCCTGCAGAGGCGCTGCAGGGAGGAAGAGGAAGAATGCTTAGGTAAGGGAGGTTTACCCACCTTCCTGGATGGCTAGGAATAGACCTGGCATTTTGGAGCCAGTTTAAACATTACCATAAAGAGGAAATTAAACATCAAGAAGCTAATTAAATCTTCTTCCTATCCTTTACTACATTTCGAGTTGGGTGATTTATTAAATGCTTCTCAACCGTGAGCAGGCTGTGATGCCTGGAGGTATTGCAGCTGCTATTCTGGGACCTTGAGTGGCCGGTCACAACCTGGTTACAAAGCATCCGCAGAGCCCCGTCCTGAAGGGATGGAGTAGGAGCTCCATCCATCTTCTGCTTTTCCTTTCCCGAGCAAGCTCTTTTCTGATAGACAACTTAGGTCATTATGGTTTAAAATGACTATGGAAATCAAAGGGGTACCCCCTCCTCAAGAGACAATTGCAAAGGGGGCTTGGAAGGACTAAACTTTTAGTTAGTGTCTATCTCTTAGAGTTTGATGTTGGTTTTCAACCTTGCTCTTCACCTGGTTGTTTTTTTGAGACCAAGTGGGGAGCATGCTAATTTGCCTTAGACTGCCAGAAGGTCTCAGGGCCTCCTGCCTTCCTCCCCAGCACCACTTGGGTCCAGTGTTTTTATATTGGGTGCTAGAGCTTGAACTCAGGTACTTAGCACATGTGCTCCAAGTACTTTACCCCCCCCCCCCGTACTCGTTCTTGCTCTAATTTCCGATGGCATTAGAGTGTGTGGTGACGAGCGTCAGAGCATGTGGGTGGAAGTTAAAAAACAACTTTGCATGCTTGGGTCTCTCAGTCCACCTTTATGTGGATCGTGGATCGGGCAATCCAACCCAGGTTGCCTGGTTTACGCACCGAGTATTTTCCCTGCTGTGCTGTCTTGCTGGTTCTTAGTCAGAGTCTGTGTCTGTGGTGCGCATGTGTGGGTATGTGCGACCAGATCATGAGACTTTTCATTATAGTCCATAAACTAGGATGTGTGAAATAACATTGAGACCTCAGCCACCCGTCTGCCAGCTGTCCTTGTTCTCCCCTTTCCGTTTCCCATGGAAGGTGCCAGTGCTAAGAACCCTGAATCCTGCTGGCACTGTTGGATCCTTTTATTTTTGGAGACAGTATCTAGACCATGCAGGTCCTGAACCCTTTATTCAGTTTAAGATCTTGAATTTAAGGGATTAGGAAAGCACTCCCAGCCTCCAGAAAACAGAAAGCAGCACTCACCTATAACCCCAGTACTGGGGGGGAGGGGCAGAGAGAATCAGGAGTTTGAGGCCAGCTGTGGCTATATATTGGGTTAGAGGCCAATCTGAACTACTGCACAGAGATGACTCAGTACAGCAGTTGCCATGCATACATGGGGACCTGAGTATCTGGCACCAACCACATGGGGCTGGAAAGCCAGCTCGGGAGTCTAGGGTGTTTGCTGATCTTCCATAGGACCTAAATCTGGTTCCCAGCACCAGCACCCACACTGGGCAGTTAACAACCGCCTGTAACGAGCTCCGGAGGAGCTGCTGTCTATGCACTCGCCCCATACACAGACAAGTTTTTTTTTATTTTCAACTGAAACTGTTTTTGCCAGGCAGTGGTGTTGCACGCCTTTAATCCCAGAACTCGGAGGCAGAGGCAGGGGAATCTCTGAGTTAGAGGTCAACCTAGTCCACAGAGTGATTTCCAGAACAGCCAGAGCTACATAGAGAAACTGTCTCAGAAAAAAAAAAAAAAAAAAAAAAGATCGAAAACAAAATAAACCATGGAGGGTTTAGAGAAATGCTTCAACAGGTAAAGATCCCTGCCAGCAAGCCTGACAGCCTACACTCAATCCCGGAATCTCAGATGGTGGAAGGGGAGAACAGACTAAGCTGTCCTCTGATCTCGTCCAGTCACACTTGAATTAAGTGTAATTTTAAAAAATAAAAGCAAAGTGCGATGGCTCATACCTGTAATTCCAGCATGTGGGAGGCAGAGGCAGGTGAGTCTACAGAGTGAATTCCAGGATAGCTAGTAAGATTCGGTCTTTAAAAAAAAAAAAAAAGGAAATGAAGCCTCACGTCTGCCTCTGACAGTCACATATGCAAGTGTGAATGCAAATGTGCATCTGTACATAAGCAAAAATAATATGAATTTTAAAAGCTCAACTTGTTGGCACATGCCTACAATTCTAGCACTTAGGAATCAAGATAAGGAGTTACAAGCTGCCTGAAGCTTCATAGTTCGAGACCAGCCCGGGTGTCATGAAACTCTCCAGTTTTGAAAGGAGAGAACTGACTTGTAGAAGTACGTTGCCTGAGGGGCAGGTTCCCACCGCATGCACTTGGTGGATGCAGCTGTGGATGAGGAGACCACCTTCTAGTATAATATAAGCCTCAGCCATGGAAGCAGCAGGGACCAAGCCACTTGGCATCTCCCTGAATTTTTGTATATTTTCTTTTTAACACTTGGGGGGTGGGGGTGTGTGCACAAGAGTTCGTGGCATGAGTGTGGAGGTCAAAGAGCAGCTTGTGAGAGGCACGTCTATCCTCCTATCCTGGAGATTGAGTTCAAGTCATCAGACTTGGCAGGGCCCCTTCACCCACAGAGCCACCATCTCTGGCCTCTCCACACTGACATTTTAAGCAAAGTAGCACCGGGGGCTCAATCAGAGGGACACAGGAAAGGCATAGTAACAGTGGGACTCCGGGTGCATGTGTGTTCCTCTCTTTTTTCTGACTCCTAGTCTGGTGCCCTAATGCCATATTCCTTTCCTAGCTTCTTACACCTCTCCTTTTCACAGAGAGCTCTTCTGGTTTGTCTCTGTCACTCCAAACATATCTAGCACCTCCCTTTCCTTCTCTATTACATGCATGTTGACAGTATGAACCTAGGCTGCCCCACTGGTGTCCAACTGGGGAGAAGTAGGCTGTTCCACCCACACCCGTCTCTTCTTGGTGTGAGCATGGGCAGGAGCTCTTACAACCCAAAGCTCCAGACCAACACCCAGATTCCAAGGGCTCTCCTGAGAGCTCTCCTGAGACTGCTGTGGTGCTTGCCAGGCTAAAAGAGCTCCCTGGCTCTTCTCTGCTCCATCAACCTCCAGTGCTGTGTGATGGCCACATCCAAATCTTTTGCCTCTCCACCCTCCTCTCCTGGCTCAGTGGCTCTGGAGACAGCGTGCTGAGTGCTGCAATGCCTGTCATTGAGGGTCATGGTTGCACTGACCTATGGACTTGTATCATTGGCTTGCTGGGAAATTTGGCTGTCCTGTGGGTGCCCAGCCCACCTTCTGACACCTTTGTCTTCAGCCTGGCTCTGGTAGACTTGGGGCTGGCCCTTATTCTCCCTTTCCGGGCAACTGAGTTAGCAGCAACAGACTTTCACTGGCCTTTCAGAAGGGCCCTTTGCATGATTGTCCTGATGCCCACCGTCCTTGGCATCTTCCTGATCACAGCACTGAGTATCGCTTGATATTGAGTGGTGGGCAGGGCCGTGGGACCAGATAGCCACCTCTCAGTCTTTTGGGCCCTGGCAGTGTGGGTGGCAGTTGCCCTGGTAACTGTGCTCACCGCAATATTTGGGGCTGAGGTTGAACTGTGGGGCGTATGCCTCTGCCTACTGTGTTTCCACAACAGATACTGGCTGGGGGCTCACCAGCTACAGAGGGTAGTTCTGGCCTTCCTCATGCCCTTGGGCATCATTACCACCAGCTACCTGCTGCTGTTGGCCCTTTTACAAAAGCAGCAACAATGCAGGCTCCGGCAGTGGCAGGACAGCCAAGTGGTAGCCTGCTCTGTCCGTATTCCGGCGACTTCCATTGCCCTCTGCTGGTTTTCCAACCATGTAGTCATCTAGCATCTCACAGCCGCCATCTTTAGCTCCCGTTCTAGAGAATACGACCCCCCTCTTTGGGTCGCCATTGGTTTGCATGTGCTGCATGTACACACATGCAGACATACATATAAAATAAAGATTCCTTACAGAAGCTCAATCAGATAAAACTGTTCCATGGTACCGGTTGCTGGAGCTAATAGGATTCCGCACCTTGTTGATCTTTGCATGATGTCATTTCAAAGGGGGAAGTTTTGGAGTGTTGGTCATGGAAGGGGGCAGGACAATGAGCAGCTGTTGTTTTCAGGCCAGGGGAACACTGCCAACTAAAACACAGGTCGGAACACAGTGCAGTACCATGAGACTTTGATGCTAAGAAGAGGAGAGAAAGGAAAAGAAGGAAGTTGCAGTTTCCTTGTGTACCCCTTCCAGGCACACTGAACTTGTGAGGCTGTAGGCGGAGAGACACCTCCATGCCTTGAGGCCTGCTCTACGTCACTGAGCAGTCCTGCCAACCCCTCCCAGCCCCACTGCCACTTCATCTTTCTGGTGGACTCAGAGTCCAGTCATAACCACATTCCTCCATGTCCCAAGTCTCATCTTGGAGTTCTGCAACCTGAGAAAAGCTTTTACCACACCTCATCCTGTCTCCCCATGAGCTCAGTCCCAACTGGAAGATTGCCTCATGAGATCATCTCCTTTCTCTCTCCACAGCAGGAGCTGTGGGAGAGAGAGCATGGACTGGGAAAGTAAGAGTGATTTTCTTTTTAGGGATTCTGAGAGCAATTCGGTACCTTTGGGCTGGTTAAGGCAGAACTGGGTTCCCTTGGCATGCTGGGGGCGGGGTCAGAGAGGGATGCTTTTTCTGGAAACAGGATGCTGGGGGCTTTGAGCAAGAGAGAGGTGGGATGAGGTTGGCAGAAGGTGCTCAGCTGCAAGCCAGATGAGCCCAACCTGTAGGTGTGGCAGCTCTGAGAGGAGAGGTATCCTGGCAGTCCGAAGTCAGGGAATACCAAAGTCGCTCAGCACAACAAACCCCATGCCAAAACCAAGAAGCTTACGTTGAGGAGGGAGTTTACTGAGGAGTTACTGTAAGCATGAGGGGCTCCATTCAAAGCCCTGGAGCCTATGCAGAGCTGTGCTCAGTAGAGAGCACCTCTAACCCCAGTGCTCCAGGAAGATGAGAGGCAGCATTAGTCACTTTTCTGTAGCAGGACTTTGGCTACTTTGTGGGTTTTTCTTTCTTCCACCCTTCTCCACCTTTCTTCTACTCTTTCACACACACACACACACACACACCAGCACTAGATAAGAGAGAGAAAAGGATAGAGGGGAAAGGAAAGAGATCTCTGGTTAAAGTCAGGGGTCTGGAAGGGGCAATGTCATTGTTACACTACTTCCTGCTGTTGGGAAGCGTTGAGTTTCTCGAGGCAAGTTTGATCTCTGCGGTTAGGATATCTAATTTCTTTTTTTTCCGTTTCTTCTTTGCACATGACTACTTAGTAAATCAGAATAACAACCAACAACCCACCCTCCCTCTTGAGGCTCTAGCATTTATATAGCCTCTGAAAAGTCGCCAGAATTCCAAATATTACACAATCTCAAAAACTATCTGCAGCTGGGAGAATCACGCCCCTGCTAGAGCACGAGGCAAATCATAGTCAGCTGCTGGGCACATTCTATGCAGGGCAACCCTGTATCCCACACCTGGGGTTTTAACAAAAGTGCATTCCTATTCCTATCTCACTATGCTTCTCTGTTGCTCTGAGAAAGTGCCATGGCCAAGGCAACTTAATTAAGGAAGTTTCTTTTAGTTTATGGTTCCCAAAGACCATTGTGGTGGGAAAGTACAGCGTCAGACAGCAGGCACGGTGACAGGAGCTTGACACTCAGAGAGCAGGAAGTGAAGCAAAACCGTAAACACTCTAAACCTGTTACCAGGTGACATTCTTCTAGGAAGGCTCCACCTCCCAAAGGCCCCCACCCTCCAAACAACACAGTCAATCCAGTAACTAAACTCACATTGTTTAAATATCTGAGCCTATGGGGACATTCCCATTTAAACCAACACATAACTGGACCTGGAAAACTCATGGGTCAGCTATGGTCGAACAAGAAGACCATCACCAAACATTCTCCATTGAACTCTATAGAAATGCATAAGCATACACACACGAACACACAAAGACACACACACACAAAGACACACACACACAGACACAGACCATATATTCAAAAAAAAAATTTAAACAATTTTGGTGTATTGGATTTATTATCTTTTGTTTAGAAGAATGAATGGGGCAAGGCTAGAGAGGTGGTTTAACACTTAAGCGTGCTTGCTGCTCTTCCATAGAACCCAAGTCCATTTCCTAACACCCACAGAAAAAGGATTCACAGCTGCCTGTAACTCCAGCTGTGGGGGAGTTACAACACTGTCTTCTGGCCTCTACAGGCACCGACACACATGTGATATATACACAAACTTTGTATACATCTTTCTTTTTTGTTTTTGTTTACTTTTGTTTTTGCTTGCTTGCTTGTTTTACGGAAACAGGGTCTCTCTGTGAGGCCTTGACTGTCCTGGAACCTGCTCTGTACACCAGGCTGGTCTATACATCTCAAATTTATAGAGATCTGCATGCCTCTGCCTCCCGAGAGAGAATTGGAATTAAAGGTGTGTGCCACCATTGCTTGGCTGGTGTTTTGTTTGCTTGCTTCTTTGAAACAGGGCTTTCTCTGTGTAGTCCTGGCTGTCCTGGAACTCACTCTCTAGACCAGGCTGGCCTTGAACTCAGAGATCTGCCTGCCTCTGCCTCCTGAGTGCCACCAATGCCTGGCTGCATTTGCTGTTTTTACAGAGGACACAGGATACTTCCTAGCACACACACAGTGCCTCATAATGCTCTCCAATTCCAGTTTTAGGGGATCTGACACCCTGTTCTGACCTCTGAAGGCACCATACAAAACATTCCTACACATAGGATAAATCTTTTAAACACAGTGAGAGCTGAGCATGATGGTGACATAAAATTTTAAGCCCAGCACTGGGGAGGTAGAGGCAGAACAATCTCTGTGAGTTTAAGGCCAATGTGGTCTATGGTGAATTCTGGGCCAGCCAGGACGGACTAGTGAGATCTTACCACAAAGCAACAACAAAATACTCTTTGGTTTTTTTAAATTTATTTTATGTGTATGGGTGCTTAACTGCATACAACGTACCACACGCATGTGCGGTGTTTACAGAGCCTAGAAGAGGGTATCATATTCCCTGGGACTGGGATTACAGGTGGTTATAGCCTCCATGAGGTTGCTGGGAATTGAACCCGGGCCCTCTGGAAGAGCAGCCAATGCTCTTAAACACTGAACCATCTCTTCAGGCCAGGGCTATTCTATTCCCACTATATCATGAAAGGCTTTAGGCATCTTGAATCATCTCTTCCTCTTTCTAAGTACCAGAAGCACCTGTCCCCACCCTTGGGAATCCCCATAGCTATAAAAAGCAAGCCTGGACAGATAAACAATGATAACTTTTCTATAAATGAGTTCTTCATTTACAATTGCTGGGGAATGAGAAACCAGAGTCCACAAAAATGCTTTTGTTAGCCCTGTGTTTGCATCACCTCATAGGACCATAATTTACCAGCTTAATTTACTCTCTCAGTTACAGCCTGAGAACTGATACTGGCAGTTTATGGTCCCAGCCTTATATGGAAGGGACTTCCTCCTCTCCCCTCTGAATATCCACCCTACCTGGGATCCATGCCTTTCTTGTCTTTCAAACCCGGAGGACTGTGGGATCCTAGAGAGCTGCCAAGATGTTTAGGACTGAGCTAGCCTCTTCAAAGTAAGGCAAGGGGATTACAACTGCATCTGTCGACTGGACCCTTGAGGAACAAGAAATGGTAGGGGCAGGAAGCCCAGCCTAACCTAGTTCCATAATTTCATGTCAACTCTGTCAGCCACTGTCTTAGGGCTGTTTCTGTTGCTGTAATAAAGCACCATTGTAGTGGTAATTACTTAAAAGTTATGTTTTTTAGGCTCTGCCAGAGCCGTACTGATACTGTTGAGGATGCTTGCAGCTAACCATCAGACTGAACATGGGAACCCCAATGAAGGATCTGGGAACTGAAGGAGCCAAAAGGGGTTGCAACCCCATGAGAAGAACATTATCAACCAACCAAACCCTCCAGAACTCCCAGGGACTAAACGCCAACCGATGAGCACACATGGAGAGACCCATGGCTCCAGGTGCATATGCAGCAGAGGATGGCATTGTCTGCCATCAATGGGAGAAGAGGCCTTTGGTCCAGTGAAGGCTCGTTTTTCCACTGTAGGGAAATGCCAAGGTGCTGAGGTGGGAGTGGGTGGTTGGGAGAGGGAGCACCTTCATGGAAGCAATGGGAGGGGGAGGGAGGATGGCAGTGGGAGAAAAGAGGATAGCATTTGAAATGTAAATACAGAGAATATCCAGTTTTTTTTTTAAAGAATTATTTATTTATTTTATATATAAGCACACTGTAGCTGTCATCAGACACACCAGAAGAGGGCATCGAATCTCATTACAGATGGCTGTGAGCCACCATGTGGTTGCTGGGATTTGAACTCAGGACCTCTGAAAGAACAGTAAGTGCTCTTAACCTCTGAGCCACCTCTCCAGCTCCCCAGTTTTTTAAAAAAGTTATGCTTTATGTTTGAGGTTAGGTGCTTGAGACTCCTCTAACCTGCCCAAGAGCTCTGAATTCTCAAATGAAAGACACACTCTGGCTTACTTTTAAAATGCCTTAACAGAGCTACGGCTGGGCTTCTCCCTAACTTCACATGGCTAACACACTTTCCCCTCTGATATTCCTGGGTTATCGCTTTCTAAAATCTGCATTTCAACTCTGCTATGCCAGACCGACTGGAGGAGAGGTCTCTGGGCTGCTTTCCCCAATTCATACACGATTGTTATTCTGTCTTCTGCGGTTCTCCTGCCTGCATTGTATTTCTCTCCTGGCGTGGCAATTCTTCTGCCCCTTCTCCAGTATTCCCTTGGCTGAGAATTCTAAAGCCCCGCCTCTGTCTCCCTGACCAGCCTTTGGCTGCCCTAACTTTATTCACCAATTAGAGCTAACTGGGAGCAGGGATCCTCAGCTTCTGGACACGCAGATTCTCTTGTGATTTTGGGAGCCAAATCATCACAAATAACATTAAAACCATCCCCAACATCTCACCCCTTTTGTCCAATTAAAAAAAAAAAAAAAGGCTCTTTTCTCTTAGTTTTCCCTTAGACATTAAATTGAGCACAATCATAGCAATTATGTAAATTATAAACTATGATATGTAATTAACATTCAGTCCATCATATTTGTCTATTTAGATAAAGTACTCTAACATCTATCCTGAATTAAAGAGTTCACAATTGTACACTGGAGAGTGGTGGACCGTGAGAAGAATCCTGATAAGGCAGAGCTAGGGCTTCAAGCCCCGAAGACCTAAAAGGGACGGTAGGAGCTTCACCTGCTCCCAATTCCAGGCCCCTGTCACGTAGCCACAACCTCCCATATAGAAAATTGTGGCCATCAGACACATAGGGGAAGTGCCCACAAGTCCCTCCACATGTAGATGAGGCATCTCAGGTCAAGCCAATAACACACTGACTGTCAGACCCAACCCGTCCCAAAACTGTATTTAAGATCCTATCCTGAAGGAATAAAGGTGTGTGAGAATTACTCTGTCATCTGTAACACTGCATGGGAAGAGAACGCTCTCATGAAGCCTTCACCACCAGAAGCTCCTCTGCGCTCCACTTGCTTGCAAGCCAGCTCAGCTCCGATTGGCTCAGCAACAGGGGCTCCTAGGGTAGCAGCACCAGAGCAGTGGCAGTAGATAATGGCTAGGCAAAGGGAGATGGGGTGAGACCCTTAGGTTTGCAAGGGCTAGGAACTGGGGAAAAGGAGAAAGAGAATCACCATGACTCAGGGGAGAAGAATGGGATGTAGGAACTGCAAGAGATAAAGCTAACCAGCCATGTGAGAATTCAGAAGGGTAGCCTTTGGTAGCTGTTGGTCACTTCCCCATTGGGCCTGAGGTAGCAGGGAGGATTTAGGAGTGCCCAGCCTTTGAGGTAGCCAAGGAATTTAAAAATTAACTGGCACACGTGTGTGTGTGTGTGTGTGTGTGTGTGTGTGTGTGTGTGTTCCATTCATGAATCCAGATACCTTCTGGGCAGGTGTGTGCATGCAACCCATTGGAAGACAAAGTGATATAGATAAACTCACCGCAAAAAAACCTGGCAAAGCATCAAAACATATATATTTATTAGGGATAAATATGACAAAAGATATTTAATAGTATTGTGCTTAAAACTATAAAGCTGAGAGACTACAGGGATGGCTCCTACAGAAGACCTGGGTTTAATTGCTAGCACCCACATCAGGTGTCTCACAACTGCCTGAATCTTCAGTTCCAGGGATCCAATGCCTCTGATCTCTGAAGGCGCTTGCATGCATATAGACTACAAAACCTCACACTGGCACGCATGCTTACAGAACAAACAGCAATAACAAAAGTCCCTCTAGAAAGCAGAGCTGAAGGCTAGGAAACTGAAGCACAAAGATCAGAGTTCAAGGCCAGTCCAAACTAATAAATAAATAAATAAGGCTAAAAAAAACCCCCATGAGCCAAGTGCTAGTCTGACCTTAAACTCTAAGATCCACCTGCCTTTGCCTCCTGAGTGCTGGGATTAGTGTGTGCCGATGCTACTGCCCAGAGGACTGTTTGTTTTTCTGTGATTGGCCAGGAACTCACTATGTAGACCAGACTGGTCTAGAACTCACAGGGATCTTCCTGACTCAGTCCTTTGTACTTGGCAAGTGATGGTCATCATGGGTGTATAGGTCCCAGGCTGAGTCAAATGAGACCCTTCATCAAAAAGGGGAGGCAAATGAGAGATGGTCCAGAGATTAAGAAAACTTGTCCTTGCAGAGGATCTGAGCTTAATGCCCAGCATCCACAAAGTGGATCATATCCATTCATAACTCCAGTTCTAGGGGAGCTGAAACCCACTTCTGAATTCCTTGGGCACTAGGTACACATCTTGTAGACAGACAGACATGTAGGCAAAACATTTATGCACATAAATAATTTTTAGAGGTGCTCAGTTGGCAGAATGCTTGGCTATCGCATGGAGCCCTGGTTTCCTTCTCCAGCATCACACAAACCTGGTGTGCTGGTGCACGTCAGGAATCCCAGTACTCAGGAGGTGAAGACAGGATCAGAAATTCAAGCTCATTGTCAATTACATATGGCGTTTAAGCCCCACCCCCACCCACTCAGGCCATGTGCAACCCTGCCTCAAAATCAAAACAAAATAACAGAAAGGACAAAGACATGGTTTGACGTGTAAAAGTGCCTGCAGCTGGGCTCAGTGTGATCCCAGAACCTACATACCGGAAGCAGAGAACCAATTTCTGCAAGTTGTCATCTGACCTCGATACCATGGCCCTTCCTTCCTGCATAAACACACACACACACACACACACACACACACACACACACACACACACAGAGAGAGAGAGAGAGAGAGAGAGAGAGAGAGATTTTTAAAGACTCTGAAATTAACATAGAAATGCAAATATATCAGCAAAATTTTTAGATAGGTCTCACTGTGTACTCCTAGATGGCTTAGCACTTTTTATGTAGACCAACCAGGCTGGACTCAACCTCACAGAGATCTGCCTGTTCTGCCCTCTGATTGCCTTGGTTCCTCAGAGACCAGAAAGGACACCAGATCTCTAGAACTGGAGTTACAGATGGTTGTGAGAGGGACTGTGTAGTTGCTACTAGAACCTGGGTCCTCTGGAAGAGCAGCCAATGAGTGCTTTTAACTGCAGAGCCACCACTCCAGCCCCATGAGGTATATTATTTCAGCAGCTACTTTACCAAGGATGATAAAAGTGCAGAAAATATGGCAGTAAAGCTAAGGTTACATGTATTAGTGATAGGGCACTTGCCATAAAGCTCTGGGTTCAATCCCCAATACCATAAACAAACAAACATTGGGACTAGAAATGTAGTTCTAGTTTACATACTAGGTTGAGTGTTTACATACCCTATATGAGGATCAGGGCTTGATTCTTAGTATTGCATGAACCAGGAATGGTGCACACATCTGCAGTCCCAGAAAGTGCAACATGGAATCAGGATTCTCAAGAGTTAAGGGTCTTGTTTGCTACATATCAAGTGGGAGGTATATTAGAATTCTAGAAGAACAGAATATCTATCTATCTGTCTGTCTGTCTATCTGTAAAAAGAGGATTTATTAAAATGGCTTACAAGGTGAGGTCCTTCTAGTCTAATAATGCCTATCTACCACCTGAATTCAAGAATGCAGTAGTTGGAGGCTGGAGCACCGACTGCTCTTCTAGAGGTCCTGACTTCAATTCCCAACAACCACATGGAGGCTCACAACCATCTGAAACGGGGTCTGATGCCCTCTTCTTGTGTGTCTGAAGATAGCTATAGTGTACTTGTATACATTAAATAAATAAGTCTTAACAAAAGAGAGAAAGGTATATATGACAAGAAAAAAAAAACTGAGTTCAGTAGTCAGGCTGGAGAGATGTCGCTACCGTCTCTGACCAGCAGAAAAGGAGTAACGACACAGCGTTCTTCTCAAAGTGGTTTATTCAGGAACCTTACAGCATGCCAGTGAAAATCTTTCTGTCTCCTTTCTGTCTCTCTTTCTGTTTCTCTTTCTGTCCTCTCCTCCCCCAAGCGCAGTCCCTTTTTTATCCTCTCTCAACTCCTCCTCCTCAGTGTTGAGAGGCTGCAGTTCATAGGTCTGCGCCATCTGGCCTGATCTCGCGTCATGGGTGTGCCTGCGCAGCTCACACAGTGGGCGTGGCTAATCTCAGGGGCAGGAGGAAGTCAGGTGCTAGTCACAAGACTAGGCCGGAGTCCCTAGCGCCATCTTTGGACTGCCGCCACACCGGCTGTTCACCAAGAGATGGTTCAGTGGTTAAGAGCACTGACTGCTCTTCCAGAGGTTCTGTGTTCAAATCCCAGCAACCACATGGTGGCTCACAATCACCAGTAATGGGATCCGAGGCCCTCTTCTGGTCTATCTAAAACTCAGCTACAGTGTGTTCATATTCATTAAATAAATAGGGAGAGAAACTTTCTTCTTCATATAGGCTGCCATCAAATTAAAGATATATTTTCCAACTTAAAAAAAAAATCTGGATTAAAAGTGAATCTTTTGTACAGTGATGGTGGTGGTGCATGCTTTTCATGCCAGGACTGTGAATTGGAGGCCAGTAAATTTTAGGACATCCAGGCCTATACAGAGAAACCATGTCTCAAAAAAAAAAAAAAAAAAAAAAAAAAAGAGCCTTAGTGGTTAGGTGTTGTAAACTGCATAGGTCAGGGACTGACCTTTCCCTGGTGACCGGAAATGAAATGACAGATGCATGTACAGAAAAACTGAGATCATCAGGGTTGAACTCTCTGGAGAGGTGCACCAGTAATCCAGAGTCTCAGAATGTTTATTATTTACAGCTGGACAAGGAGTTGCATTTATCATTTATAGCTGGACTTAAGTTACTGATCTTGGTAAGGGGGTCTCTGTAGGACAGCGGTCTCAGGCTGCAGTCATCTGTGAGGAGTAAGCTGTGCTTGGTACTTTATATCCACACGGTGAGCATCAGTACTAGACCAGGGACTGCCTTGCCATTCCTCTGAGCCTGACCTGAGATGGCTCTGCCATTCCTGTGTTTGAGGTATTGCGTTTCACATGCTCATGCTTGATATGACATGTTCACAGCACACAGAATCACAAAGCAGAGCTCATAGGGGCCCACAAGGACAGAAGTGACAGCCATAGAACCTGCAGGGGTCTGTTCTAGATCCTGTACACATATGCTGTGGCTGTTTAGCTTGGGATTTTTGTGTGATTTCTAACACTGGAGTGGGCGTGTCTCTGAGACCCCTTTCCTCCCACTGAGTTGCCCATCTAGTCTTGATAAGAGGGTCTGTACCAGTCTTGTTTTTTTTTTTTTTTTAAAGGGTTTATTTATTCATTTAATATATATGAGTACACTGTAGCTGTCTTCAGACACACCAGAAGGGGGCATGGGATTCCATTACAGATGGCTGTGAGCCACCATGTGGTTGCTGTGAATTGAACTCAGGACCTCTGGAAGAGCAGCCATCTCTCCAGCCCTGTGCCTAGTCTTATTGTAACTTCTTAAGCCATGTTCAGTTGACTTCCCTGTGAGGTCTGTTCTGAAGGGAAACAAAGAAGCATTGGTGCAGGGAGGGAGAATTGAAAGAGTGAAAGGAGGGGAGGCTGCTCTGTGTTCAGGATGTATTGTATAGGAGAATAAACAAACATATAAATAAGAATGAATACATACATACATACCTACGAATAAATCAATAGATAAATAAGTACAAGACTGACTACATATCAAGTCTTAAGATTTAGCCTTATCCTTAAAGTTTTAAGGCTTCTAGAACCGTAATACACTAGACACTTTGTAAAGCAGTCTGGAATTTGGTTTTGGTTTTTGAGACAGGGTTTCTTTATGTTTGCCTGGCTGTCCTGTAATTTCCTCCATAGACTTAGCTGGGCTCAAACTCAGAGATTCCCCTGCTTCTGAGTTCTGGGATTAAAGGTGTATCACCACCACTCAGTGAATCTGGAATTTTTTAAACACCCATTTACTGTATGTTCCAAGCATTTTACTTAATCTACATAAGAGACAAGAAAATAATATTTGTTCACCTAATGAGTTGTACATGAGTTTGACATGGTGGCTTAAGACTGTGATTCAAGGATTCTTAGGAGCCTAGAAGTTTGAGGCCAGCCTGGGCTACAGAGTGAGGACCTGTCTGAAAGAAAAAAAAATGTACATAATTATTCAGTTGTATTTGAGGTAGCTAAAAAATTGGAAATAATTCAAATGGTGGATCCGGTCATCCATCAAGAGGTGAGTAGGACAACCAATTGTGGCATCTTTATACACCAGAATGCTACTCAGCTGGGCAAACAAATGAATCACTGGTGCGTGCAACAGGAAGAGAGCAAGGGCCAGGGAACTGCCAGGTCATTGTTGCTCACTTCCTGGTTTCACCAAAGCATGTACCTGAAAAGTTAGAGCAGCAAGGCTGGTCCAACCATTCTCCACCCAAGTCCTACACATCAGCCTGAACTCTGGAGACGAGAGCCTCTGAAGCTGGGCATGGTGGTGCACGCTTTCAATCCCAGCACTCAGGAGGCAGAGGCAGGTGGATCTCTGAGTCTGAGGCCAGCCTGGTCTACAGAGTGAGTTCCAAGGCAGCCAGGGCTACACAGAGAATCGCCAAAACCAAGCAAACACACAAAACCAAACCAAACCCCACAAAACTCTAAAATGGGATGATCCCATTGCTGAATGCATTTTCTTGAGCCAGTTACATTTTTAGGGCATCCTAGGCTGTGACTTGGGGAAACTGGTCTTCCTGTCCAAAGCAGGTTTTCATTTCAGGTGCCAGGTCTTTCTCTTCCTGAGACAGACCGATGCAGCTGACTCCTGACTTTTGTTGTATTTTTGACAGGAGACTTCATTGTCCAAAGTAGCCTCCTGATCCTCCTACCTCAGCCAAACACGTGTTTGGATTACATTTGTGTGATTGCTACCATGCCTGTCTTTGCAACCCTTAATCAATCTTAATAAAATGTGATGAAATGTGAACCACCATGAGGTTGCTGGGAATTGAACTCAGGACCTCTGGAAGAGCAGTCAGGGCTCTTAACCACTGAGCCATCTCTCTTAGAGAAAGGTTTTGACTCTAACACTGTAAAACTATTCACAACAATGAAGCTATTTCCACCAAGCTTTTCACAATGTTCAGTTTGGTTGCATTTGGCAGTTTTAGGATTAAATATGTTTGAGTCTAAAGTCTGCAAAATCTTCCTGTCAATCTCATCTGAATTCAGCAATTTGAATGTCCTGATCAGTTTGTAGTCCGAAGCTGATCTTTGGTGTTGTTCGTTAACTTTTTGGCAATCCTGGCTAGGTAGGACACAGCCGTCAACCCAAAGGTGTCCTCTGTTTGCACTGAGTTGTCAGTGTTTATTGTAGAACATCTAAACATTTAAAATACCATATTCAACAGATCTCTGAAAGGAGGTTTGAGGACCATAATCTACCAAGTACATCTGAAGTACACAAGTTTTGTTCCTATTAAACACTTCAGACTCAAACCCGAAAACATGTACAGGAAGCTAGATAAAGCGTGTTTCTAGAATTAGTACTCTGTATACGTGATAATCTTATAGTTTTTTACATAATATTAATACCTTAAGTTTTAGAGTCAAATGAAAACCAAAAGACTATGAGATTAGTGGCAATAGAATCTGTCCCATACCAGGTGACTCTTCTGATCTGAGACAGAGATTTTAGAATTTCCTTTAACAAACATGCATGGGTTTAGAGGAGAGAGCCATGTTCCAACCCCAAAGCCAGCCTTAAGTTTTAATTGAAATGAGACCACATAAGGACCATATGCCACTTATGACTGTAGAGGGCAGCAGAGACAAGCATTTGGGAATCCGCCACGGCTGACCAGCAGCTTAGCAGGAAGAATGAAGGGTTTGCCCTGGCTGACCCTCCCTCCTTTCCAGAGAATTGTGTGGTTGTCTGATGGGAAGGGCCTGTAGCTGGGATGGTCTTAGGTTCTGAGCCGGGATTTCAAGCCAGTCAGCTGGACGTAGGCGATACCACTTGGTCAATTTACTTTTTTTCTTAGGATATTTTCTCGTGATCATCCGTCCTTTTCCTTCAGATGTTTCCCTTGTCTAGTGGCTTCCTTAGTTGGATGTTTTTATTCTCCTAGAAAGATAAAACCAAAAGCCGTCCCAATACTAATAGGGTGGGGTTGGGTTTGGGTTCTGGCAGATTATATTTTTCCTAGGTGTTGTTGTTGTTGTTGGTTTTTTTTTTTTTTTTTTTTTTTTTTTTGGCAACAGAAGAAGTATTGTCTTTCAACCGAAAATTTAAAAAAATTTTTTTTGAATAAGTGAAACTAAATATACCTTAGTATGTTCAGATAAATATACCTATATTTCCCTATCTCTTTATGTATAAATTCCAGGTTTAAGTGTATTTATTCTTAGATCACAAAAGGAAGTTCCCTTTGAATGACAGCCTGCCTTTTGCAAACAGCTTATAAATTTAAATTACCGTAATTCTTATGTGCCTGCCTCTGCCTCCCTAGTGTTGGGACTAAAGGTGCGAACCTTTGACTGGCTGTGGGTCCCTCATAATACTTCTTCTCACGGGGTTGTCCTGGTTAAATTTGGCTCTTCATTTCCCCTTGTTCTTCAGTGTTAGGGGGAAACTCTCACATTGGTGAATGTGCAATCTGTTGTTCTCACTGACACATTCTGAATTTGTGCCCTGGCAAATCTTAACATTTTAGTCTTAATTAAACACCGTGCCAACTTGTCTACTATTTCACGATTTTCCAATGTTTTGTCTCTTGCCAGTCTGAGCTACATAAGATTTGATATCTTGGCCGATTTTTGTTTTTTTCATTCGTGCCTCCCGTAAGCAGATATCTCTGCCATTTATCTGCCGGAGGCTTTTCTGTTTTGATGACCATACAGTTAAACCATTGCACACACACCATGAATTCATGATGGAGTCGTTCCTCCTGCTTTCCTAGTTGTTTGTCTCATAGCCAACAGTGCTGCGCTGGTTTTGTAAAGTATTGGCCATCCACATACCCCACCCCCACCCTGTCTATAGGCTGCTATTTCCATTGGTATGGGTTCTGTCAGGTCAGTGGTTGATGATTCGTCAGTAAAGCACACACTAGCCAAATGTGATCTTTCCCTTGGACCCCACAGGTCAATAGGTAGCTCTTTTTAGCCCCTTGTTGATTTGCATTCATCACTCCAATGCTGGCCTTTGTCACACTTCCTGTATACTTGCACAAGGCTGGGACCTTCTTTTTGGATTATCTCTTGAAAAAACGTTGTTTCTGGGAATGCCTTGCCTACAGCTCCTTTTCAAACGACCTTGCCTACCACAATTAAAATATCTGGCATTTTGATTTTTCTTAAAAGTTTTAGAAATTGCTCTTATCAGAGTAGTATCATAGGGATCCAATATCAGTTGTATCTCTAATTTATTTACCTGTTGGTACTAATCTGGCCTTTAAAGGCCTAATCACTTTTCTGATTCTGAATTAACATTTTCAATAGCCAAAGATTCCATTAATATTTGTCTGACTTCTGAATCTGACACTATTCTATTTATAGCTGAAGTCAATCTTTGCAAAAAAAAAAAAAAAAAAAAAAAAAAAAACCACTGAAGGCTTCTGGCTTCTTTTGGACCTTGTATAATTTTAGTTAAAGACTCAGACCTCTTTCTTTTATTTTTTTTTTTTCTTATAAAGGACAGCATTTAATTGGAGCTGGCTTAACTTTTAGACGCTCAGTCCTTTATCATCATGGTAGGAAGCAGGGCATCATGCAGGCAGATGTGGTGCTGGAGGAGCTGAGAGTTCTACACCTTCCTCAAAAGGAAACCAGGAACAGACTGACTTCTCAGACCTCTTCCTTTTTCTTTCTTTCTTTTCTTTTCTAAGATTTATTTATTTTATGTATGTGAGTACACTATTGCTGTCTTCAGACACACCAGAAGAGGGCATCAGATCCCCATTACAGATGGTTGTGAGCCACCATGTGGTTGCTGGGAATTGAACTCAGGACCTCTGGAAGAGCAGTCAGTGCTCTTAACCACTGAGCCATCTCTCCTGCTCAGGGAAAGTTTTCTTTTATTAATATTACTTAACTCTCTTCTTGAGGAATTCCCAGGTGTCTTACCAAGTCTGATGCCTTTCAATTTCTTCAGAGCTGGCATGATTTCTCAGTGTAGTCATGCCACACATTAGAGCACCAATTTCTTTTTAAAACAAAATCTCAGTTGTTCAACTTTACCAATAACAACTCAGGAGCCAGATGCTAGGGTGAAAGCCTATGAGCTCAGAGAGGGAAAGCACCCAGCTCACCATCCTCCTCAGCTGACGTCCTGTCAGGATTTCCCTCTCTCTAGCTGTTCAAACTCAATGTCCCTCCCTTCTACTTCCAGTATGTCTCTCAGTCCTTCTGAGTCCCTCTTGCTTTTTTTAAATATTATGTTTACTTCCTGCCAGTTGATTGCTTGCTCCACCTCCTGATCTATGGCTGACCTTATTTAATCCTGTTTACAATATTTAAGCAGAAAGCTTTTAGATTAAAGATGTGTGCTAAGGCTGAGCCACACCACAACTAAAAACAGTTTGTTCTTTCTTTATCCCGGTAAATAACACAATCGCAGTGTTCACAATGTAATCAAATATCCTACAACATTTACTTCTTAAGAAGTAGCACATTCCAGTTTATTGGGGTTAGAGAAGTCTCCCTGTCCTTAGCATGCCAAGAATAAGTGTCCACTTAGACATAAAATGTGTTTCTTTCTTAGAAGAGGCTGCTGGCAACAGTAGTACTAACATGTAATTCTAGTGCTTAGAAGGTGGAGGCACAGGCTGGAGAGATGATGCCTCGGTGGTTAAAAGCAATGACTGATCTTCCAGAGGTCCTGAGTTCAAATCCCAGCAAGCACATGGTGGCTCACAACCCTCTGTAATGGGATCTGATTCTGCTGTTGTGTCTGAAGACATCTAGAGTATACTCATATACAATAAATAAATCTTAAAAAAAAAAAAGAGGTTAGAGGCAGGAGGATCAGAAGTTTGCAATCAGATGGTTACAGAAGGTCTGCTTACAAAGCAACAACAGTAGCACAACATACTACTGAATTGCTAAAAAGCTGGGCGTGGTGGTGCTTGCCGAGAATCCTAGCACTTGAAAACATGTGGCAGGAGGGTCACAATTTATGGTCAATTTAAGTCAGGTAACTGACATATGAAGTTGACATATATGTTGTTGTCCTTGTTCAGCTGATGGTGAAAATTTATGGTGCAGCTTCTGACATTTCCAGGAGATACAATGTTATAGCAAACTCCTAGATCCTCCAGCTCTTAGTCCTTTTACCCTCTTTGGCAATGTTCTCTGAGCTACAGATGTGGGAATGTTTTGTACATCTATCTAGCCTGGGCTTCACAACTCTTCATTTTGATTGATTGTGGTGTTCTGTTACAGTCTCAGTTTCAAAGAGTTTTCTTGATGTGGAGTGAGGACTACACTCTAGGTGAAGTGTTTAATTGGTGTTAGGATTTATGCTGTTTTAGTAAAGTGGCTTGTAGAGGAATTTTAATTCAGCATATGGCTGCTCTGGCAAGAGATCACATCCCTAAGACCTTCTAGGTCTATGTGGTCCAGCTGGAGCAGTCATACCTTTAATCCCAGGAGACAGAGGCAAGCAGATCTCTGAGTTCAAGGCTAGCATAGTATAGAGGAAATCTGAGGTAAAGAAAAGCTTAGGTCCATTAAAGAAAAGCTTTGATCCCAGTACTCAGGAGACAGAAGCATTCCAATCTCAGAATTCTAGTTCAGTTCCGTTCAGTCAGTGGAATTCAGAGGCAGGTTTTTGTTCTTTTTTAATTAAGATTTATTTATTTATTTACTATATATAAGTACACTGTAGCTGTCCTCAGACATACCAGAACAGGGCATCAGATCTCATTACAGATGGCTGTGAGCCACCATGTGGTTGTTGGGGATTTGAACTCAGGACCTCTGGAAGATCAGTCATTGCTCTTAATCACGGAGCCATCCCTCCAGCCCTCAGACGCAGTTTTACCAGGAGACTTTTATGTAGTCAGGTTGTAGAGAGAACAATGGAGACACAGGTAAAGACAAACAAATAGAGAAGGAGAAGCCAGAAGATTAGAATAGATTGCCAGAGTTAGCTAAGAGCAATTCACTAGGAAGAAGTACAAAGAAACCAGTTTGAATCAGTCAGCTTGGAGAGAAATCTAAAGCCAGCCAGCTGAGTTGAACCAGCCAGCCAGAGCTAAGAAAGAACTAGGAAGGGAGAACTCAATAAGTAAGTCTCAGAGGCTGAAAACCTGCTAGGCCTAGATAAGATTGTATGGAGGCTAAGTTTTCAGGACTGGGCCTAGGTTAGCAGATGGAGGCAGTGAGCTTCAGAGACGACAAACAAAAATAAATAAATAATAAAAAAAAAAACTTTTACAGTGGTGGCTGCAGGTTCCTGTCCTTTCACATAGTATCACCAGGCCCTGGGGGCTGGGGCAGGGATGGAGAGAGAGAGAAGGAAGAAAGGAAAAAAGCGGCCTTGCCATGCTTTTAGTCAAACATATGACTTAACTATTCAAGCCTGGTGTTCTTCAGGAAATTCTGTTTCCTCTAGACTTGTGTGGTGTTGGTAACTGACCTTTGGACTTAACTCTGCTTCACACTGGCTTATCTTGCAATTCCTTCCCATGTTAAAATGGCCAAAGACTGTCTGCAGTGCTAGCCCCAAAAGATCAAGGTAGCACTTCTTTCATACTAATGTGGTTGACACCACAGAACAGTGTCTTCATCCCTACCACAAATGTATACTTATTTATTATATGCCAAAACCTCCTATTATTCAGCTTTTAAGTGCTTTTTATTCTATGGATTATGCCGGAATGTAAGCATCTCTGTAAGCTAGCTGTCTGGGTTGGTTTGTTTTCTGTTGGAAGGATAGTTGCATAAACGTTAAGAATCTGTTTTCCAGATTCACCTAAAACTCCTTAGCAGTCAGAGCTTTTTAGTATATTGAAGAGGCAGCCAAACATAAATGCACAGCCCCCTCAGAGAAGGGGATTTCATAGCTTTTGATTTTTAATTTCCACCATGACAGTTCTTAACTTTTTAATTTAGCATCCCTCTTTCTTTATGAGTGCGCGTGCGGAGATCAGAGAACAACTCTGTGTGCTCCAGGGATCGAACATAGATTATCATGTTTGTCCACTAGTGCCTATGTCTGCAGGGCCACCTCTCAGTCCCTAGCTTTGGTTTCTTAAAAGTCCAACCACACTGAGCAGTTTTTCTTCAAGTTTACTTGTTTTCATAACAAGTTGTCCAAGTGCTTACGATTTTGTCACCAATGCTATTCTTATGGTCACCAGAAGAGACGCCCTGCACCTGACTGGAGCTTTATATCCCCAAGGCGGGGGCGGGGGGGGGGGGAAGAAAAGAGAAAGAAAGAAGTTGTGCAAATGATCTTTAGAAAGAATCATTTTTCATATACTGAATCGAGAAGTGCACCTAAGTCGCAAGAAGAGTTCTCCTCTGCTACAGGATGGTCTCCACGTGAGCGAACAGAACTCGGACAAAGTCGGATTCATTTTCTTAGATGTTTTCCAGGCGACTAGCTTGCCCACAATAAAAATGGATTCTCCAAGTCCGAAACTCGTTTTTGAAAAATCAAGCACAGCAACCATTTTTACTAAGGGCAAGAGAGCAACACGGAGAGTCGCCCGGCATTCCTGTCACAGAAACTCCAAACGCTTTAAATTACCGAGAGTCCAATCGGAATCAAGATTTCTCACCGGAACCGTCCTACCTCACGGCCGGAAGAGGCTGTGCGTCAGCGCGTTGGCCGGAAGTGGCGGGAGGGCGGTGGTGGGTAGTTGGCGGGTGGCTGACTAGAGCCGGCCGCCATGTCCGCAGGGAGCGCGACACATCCTGCCGCTGGCGGGTAAGCGCTTCGCGGGCCAGGCGGGGGCAGCGAGCACGGGCCGGGGCAGGGAGGCCGGCAAGGCTGCGTGTGGGGGCGACAGGCCCTCAAGTAGGACGCGTCCCTACGCTGAGGCCGGGGTTCTGGAGAGAATGTTGAGCAGGCTTCGGGCGCCCGGAAAAAGGCCGGCGGCGGTGCGAGGGAGAAGGGAACTCGGAGTGTTTTAGAAGGGCGAGCCAAGGAGAAGGCAAATGCCAGAGGATTCCGGGCCGAGCTGAGTCTTTGGGAGGAAGTGAATGGAAAAGACTTGTTTCGGGAGGGGATCGAAAAGATGTGGGAACCTGGGGAGTGTGACTTGAGTTTTAGACACGGAGTTCGGTCATGTATATGGAACATGACAGGCGCAATGGGATAGAGTGTACTAAGAGAACGACACAAAGGAAGGCTTTAGGCCCCAGTATTTTCCTTTTCCTACCTGTAGGCGCCGCAGCAAATGGGATCAGCCGGCTCCAGCTCCGCTTCTCTTCCTGCCGCCAGCGGCCCCAGGTGGGGAAGTCACCAGCAGCGGGGGAAGCCCCGGGGGCGCCGCCACCGCTGCTCCATCTGGAGCCTTGGATGCCGCGGCTGCCGTGGCCGCCAAGATTAATGCTATGCTCATGGCCAAAGGGAAGCTGAAACCATCTCAGAATGCGGCCGAGAAGGTATTCCGAGCGCCGGACGCTCTGGTCTTTTGTAGTTTGGTTCCCACCCCCCCCCCCTTCTTTACCTTTCAGTTGCGTAATCATTGGGGTTAGTGAAGGTGAAAACAGAGCGAAAATCACGTTTGGGAGTATTTAGATTATACCTTGCTAAATTGTTGTTGTAAAGCTTAGGTTTTTGTTTGAGACAGCAACTCTATACGTAGACTAGGTTGGCCTGCTTGCAGAGATGCCTCTGGCCTCTGTCTTCCAAGTATTGTGCGCCATCATCACATCCTGAGGTCAGGCAGTTTTAATTGGTCTAGTTAGTTACTTTGTTTTGTTTTTCGAGACAAGTCTGTGTAGTCTTGGCTGTCCTGGAACCGAGGTCTAGCTGTCTCTGCCACTGCCAAGTGCTAGGATTAAAGGCATGCACCACCACCACCCGGCTGGTATTGTTACTTTTATGAACTAGTTTTTTGTGCTTACAAACTTAATTCATTTTTTTATGGATATTTAAAGGAATATATTTTTGATACATGAAGTTCTGGAAAATCAAGTCAGTATTTTAAAAATACTCATTTGTATAGTATTTCAAGTGTCATAGGATTTGGGGTTTGACTATGTGAGGAATCTAGGGATAGAAGGTCATCAGGATGGCAGTAAGCACCTTTATGCTCAGAGCATCTTGCTAACCCTCTGTTGAGTGTGTTGCTATGCCATGCATAAGTGTTTGTCATCAGAAAGTGCCATTGCCATGGTGAATGTAGGAAGTCAGAGAGGATACTGTGGTATCAATATTTACCTTTTACTTTGTTCGAGTCCTAGTCTGTTTACTACCGTTTATATTAGCCCCGGGATTCTTCCTCGGCCTCCCATCTTGCTGTTATCGATATGAGCTAAAATATTAAAAAAAAAAAAAAAAAGGTTTGTAGCTGGGCAGTGGTGGAACATGCTTTTAATCCCAGTGCTCAGGAGTCAGAGGTCAGCAAATCTCTCCCTGTCTCCAAAAAGGGGAAAAAACAAACAACAACAAAACAGGCAGCAAAAACCGTTATCTCTAATTAGATCTAAAATATGTATTTTAATAATTGTTCTCAGGCAAGTTGAGTGTATCATTTGGTTATTTTAGTCTACACAGTGTAATTAAATCTTCATATTGAAGCTTTGCTTTGCCATAAAGTGTAGCAAAATGTCGTTTGTAAAGACAAAAATTTAGGTTCTGGAGAGATGGCTCAGAGCTAAGCATTGACTGCTCTTCCAGGGATCCCAAGTTCAATTCCCAGTAACTACATAGTGACTCATAACCATCTGTAATGGGATCTGATCCCCTGTTCTGGTGTCTGAAGAGAAAAGCAGTGTACTCATATAAAATAAATAAATCTTAAAAAAAAAGTTGTATAAATAGAGCTTCCTATTTATACATGTGCTTGAGTGAGGTGTATGGGTTGTGTGTCTTCTTTTTACAGTCTTACTCCATAGACAGTCAACAAATTGATCTGTGAAACATCATCACTTTGTGTGTGTGAGACTGTGTCCCGTCCTGTCTGTCTGTCCATATGTCTGTGTCCCCATCCCAGTGTCCCTGTTTTCTATATTCCTGGCTGTCCATGAACTCTTTGTAGACCAGGCTAGCCTCAAACTCAAAATCCAACTACCTCTATCTCCCAAGTGCTAGAATTAAAGGCATGCTTCACCATACCTGGCTGAAGTCAATGCTCTTAACTGTCAAGCCCTGTCTCTAGTCACTAATTGATATGCTTTATTTCTTAAGAGTGTGTGTACACTCCCACTATACACATATCTGTGTATATGTGAATGTATGTGTTTATGGACACAGACACCATAGGACTGTTCTGTGGAGTCTGTTCTCTATTTAGTTTTGGTTATTTGGGGGTTTTGTTTGTTTGGTTTTGGTTTTTTTGACTGAACTTTGGCCAATAAATCATGTATGGCATGTGCCTTTACTAACTGAGCTTGCCAGTTCTATGATGCCGTTTAAATGAGGTTTTATTTCTTTTTTATATCATTTGTGAAGAAAGTCCAGATAGGACTTGGTAGGCAAGGAAAAAACAGAAAGTGGTGGGACTTGAGATAGCTGTAAGTCAGACAACTAAAATTATTATAAAAGCTTTTATTTATTTATTATTATTATTATGTTTCTATTTTGTAGCTTCAGGCTCCTGGCAAAAGTCTAACTAGCAATAAAAGCAAAGATGACCTGGTGGTGGCTGAAGTAGAAATCAATGATGTGCCTCTGACGTGTAGGAACTTGCTGACACGAGGACAGACACAAGATGAGGTGTGTGGGAATCGGGGCACTTTGGGGAGGTGGAGAGTGAGTTCAGAAAGGTGCTTCTAAACCCAAGGATTCCTCAGTGGTTTGGGTGTAACTGCAGAAGACAATAACAAATCATGTGGGTGACCACCCTCTCGGGGTGTGATGCCATCAAAATTTCAAATAGAGAACAATTTATACCTGTTGAATGAATGGGAGAAATAGTTCTCTATTCAATTTGAAATACCTTAATACCAAATTATAGTTTTGTTTTAAATTTTATACTTATATACTTGTGTTGCCTTAGTGCTTGTGTACCTTTTAATAGAATGTGTCTTCTTTTAGATCAGTCGGCTTAGTGGGGCTGCTGTATCAACTCGGGGACGATTCATGACAACTGAGGAGAAGGCCAAAGTGGGACCTGGGTGTGTATCCTGTGGTTTGGGGACAGACAGGATGTCCATGTCTTGTTTGCTTTTCTTAGGTAATCTGTGCTAAGAGTGTTTGGTTAGTAGCTTGAGGAGGAGTGCTGTTAGGTTTCATTTCACAGTTGCTTTTTCAAGGATAAGAGCCAGGAAGGTTTATAATATGATTAATACTTAAACATTTCTTGTGACCTGGAGAGATATTTCAATCTCCAAAGTGCTTGTAATGAAAGTATGAAGACCTGAGTTTGAATGTCCCAGTATGGAAATGCTGCAACTTGTAGCTATAATCTCAGGTCTGGAGAAGCTGAAAAAGATCCCTAGGGTTTGCTAGCAGCCAGGATAGCTGAATTGTTGAGCTCTGGGTTTCAAAGAGAGAGACTTTGCCTCAAAAATCAAAACAAAAAAACCTAAGAGTGGTCATTCTGGTCTAGAGAAGGGTCATTGGTTAAGAGTATTTGTTGCTCTTGAAGATAACCTGGGTTTGATGCCTAGTACCACATGGTGATTTACAACTGTTCATGGGCACCAGGTATGTATATGGTCTACAGACATGTGGATGGAAAAGGCCTTACACACATCTTTTTTCAAAAAAACTTGAAGTGTAACCAACCACTGGCTTTCAGTGTATCTTGTACACAGGATCAGAATACACACAGCCACACTTACCTGTCTCTCTTTCCCATAAAAATAATCTTCAAATGTCAGGTGTGGTAGTGAGCACCTTATGCTTGAGAGGCATAAGCAGGTAAATCTATATTTGAAGACTTTTCTGTGTAGTGAGTTCCAGGCCCGTCAGTGCTATCTAGTGAGGCCCACAAAAGGGTTTGTACTGTGTTATAAAAGCTATTCCCATCTCCCATTGGAAACTGAACCTAGTGGTCTACATACGAATTAACCACAGACTCAACCACTGAACTAAATTCCCAGACCTTTCACATTTATTTTTGGCTCTGTAATAGTTACAAGCTGTAGTTATCTAGTTAATTTCAGTTTTAAGTTTTCCTTCTATTAATTAGTATGTAAGATCTCTTTATACTCTTGGTTTTAAGACAAGGTCTCTTCAAGCTCTGACTGCCCTCCAACTTGTTATATAGCTGAGTGTGGCTTTGAACTCCTGATCCTTTTCAGGATCCATTTCAAAAGTGCTGAAAAGAGGTTGGGTGGGAAGTATGAGTGTGTGAGCACAAGTGTGCATGCATGCATACATACATGCATGAAGGCCTCAAGTTGACATTGGGTGTTTCCTCTTACTTCTTTTTGAAACACATGTTCTCCCTGAACCTCCAAGGCACTGTTTTGATTAGACTGGCTGGCCTGTGAGCCTCCAGGCCTGGCTTTCATGGCTTTTACATTTAGTTCCTTATGTTTGTGTGACAGGCTTTTGTCACTGAGTCATATCACTACTCCCTTTTATGTGTGAAGGTGTGTAAATCCCTGTACAGGCATGTGGAGGGAGGCTTGAGTGTCTTTATTTTTTTTTTTTTTAAAGATTTATTTATTTATTATGTGTGTTGTTCCTCTGGAGTTTTTCTTTGTTTGTAAATGTTATAATTTTACTTTGAGTGTTTTGCCTTCATTTTCGTTATGTACAGGAGCTGAGAACCAGACTGAGGTTCTCTGCAAGAGCAGGGATTACTTGTAACCACCATCTCGCCATCCCTAGCAGCCTCCCCTCCCCTTTCTACCTCTTCTTTGTAGCTATATGGTCTCATTACATAGTTCTGGGTGTTCTAGAACTTTATAAATATACATATACATACACACACACACACACACACACACACACACACCACAGGTTGGTCACAAACTTGAGATCCTTCTGCCTTTGGCCCCTGAGTGCTGGGATTTAAGTGTGTGTGCTACCATGCCTGGTTCCAGTAGACAATTTTAAAGGTAGGTTCTCTGTGGGCCTGAGACTTGTTAAGTGGGCCAGGTTGGCTGAGCAGTGAGCCTAGGGAATTCTCCTTTCTCTGCTTCCCCAGTACTAGGATTATGTACCTGGCTTTTAAAAAATGGGTTTTAGGGAAACAAATTCAGGTCTTTTCTTTTACCAACTAATTTTATCTCCCTAGCTCTTGGATCAATCTTTTTTTTTTTTTTTAAATTTTTATTTATTTATTTATTTGTTTTTACAGAGATCGTCCATTGTATCTTCATGTTCAGGGACAGACCCGGGAGTTAGTAGACAGTAAGTAATTTTTGGCTTGTGTGACTTGTTGCAAAGCAAAGTACAAAACAGGTAACATTACTTACTGTCCTTGATTAACTACTGTTTATGACCTTTAAGAAGATGGGAGTTGTGTATTTGTCAATTCTAAAAATTGAATTGAATTATATAATGGTACATTGGACATTAGTCAACTCATTCTTTGTGATTGTTACTGTATTTATCATGGTGCTAGATCTCAAACCTAGGCCTTATGAATGCAGGGGAACTACTCTGTTGACAGAGCCGTAGTTTCCTTGTGTGCTATCTTACTGTCTGTAATTTTTCCTTAGGAGCTGTAAACCGGATCAAAGAAATAATCACAAATGGAGTGGTGAAGGCTGCCACAGGGACAAGTCCAACTTTCAATGGTGCAACAGTCACTGTCTATCACCAGCCAGCTCCCATTGCTCAGTTGTCGCCTGCTATTAACCAGAAGCCTTCCTTCCAGTCAGGAGTAAGTTTTGGCAGGAGGTTATTAGTGCTTTAAAAATGACTGCACAATAATATACAGGAAGAAAAGGAATTCTTAAGTTCCAACCTGAGAATTACCTGCTTTTTTTATTTTTACATATTTATATATATTTCCTTGAGGAAGCGTCTTTGTTCTGTAGTTATGATTATTTGGGCTTTGAGATTGAAAGTGTGTAAGCTATAAGTAGTCTATAATATTATGGACCAATCCATCTAAATAAAAATTTTCATATTGATAGGATTTTAAATTGGAGTAGCTAGGTTAAAGGGCTTACAGATTGTATAGTGTGAAGACAGTCAATTTGCATTTGAAAGCTGATAACTGGAGGACCAAGAAGGCTGAGTCTGATGAAGTAAGACTTTGCTGATACACTCCTCCTAGAAAAAGGGGTGGAGAGAGCAGCCCTTATTGGAGAGCACCACAGGGCTCACTGTACTACCCAACATTTTCTAGCACTGTCTTTACTAGTTTTTATTTAATTTAACATAAATTGAAGAGAAGTGGGTATGTTTAATACACACTGTATTCTGGTGTGTGTGTGTGTGTGTCTTGAAATACCTTGCTGACTAGAATCATTATTTTGTAAGTAAGATAGGTACATGAGCATGAAGAGTTTTAAGTTTTGTGGTGCTGATTTGGTCAAGCAGAGCTTAGAATGCTAGGCAAGTACTCTTCCCCTAAGCTCCATACGTTCTTTTCATAAGTTCTTTTCATGTACCTAGACTAGACTCAGTAAGCGTGACTTAGATGTTCTAACTCTACTTCATGAGTGCTAGAAACTGTGCTGCCATACAGAGGTCCAGCTCAGGGCTTAATGCATGTTGACCTACTAACTTTGCTGATTGATATATTCCCAGTTCCGAAAGTTTTAAGTCTTCATTACCATAGAGTCTTAGAGCAAGACTGGCATGTGGTGGCATGCCTTTAATTCCAGCACTTTGGGACAGAAGCAAGTGGATCTCTCAGTTCTACTAAATGAGTCCTGGGACAGACAGGAAAACAAAATAGTGTCTTAGGGGCTTCTGGCTAGACTTTAACTCTGTGTAACAAAGGATGACCAGAAACTTCTGATCCCCTCTTCCACCTTAACATGTCAGGAATTAGCACCACATGCTACAATGCCCTATTCATTCATTCATTCATTTATTATGGATGACAAGATAGAACAGTAAGCAGAAACTTGAAGTAGAAATCAGTAGGGGACTGCTGCTTACTGGCTTGCTCTCCCTAGCTTACTCAGCTGCTTCCCTTTTCTTGCCTGTTTTTTTTTTTTTTTTAAATAACTAAAGTGTTCACTGGGATGGTTCCCACTTATCATGAATTGGGTGCTTTCACTGCTTCCTCCTGGAGGAGCATCCTGTCAGCTTTTCTTTTTCTTGTGGACTGACAGGACAGTAGAACAGCCAACACACAAGAACTGCTGTTTGTGCACAGCTAAAAGCCACGGGATTTAATAGCATCATGGGTATTTTATACCCATAAAGTAGGACTCATTTCCTCTTCTGGAGAGAGGTCCTTTGTGTGAGGCATTTCTTTTTTCCTGTATTTCTTACAGGGAAGTTGTCAACATTGGAAAGCTCAGCTACCTGTCTCCACTCCCCCCTAGACAGAGTTTCACTCTGTCTGTCTGCCCTGGCTGTCTTGAAACTCACTATTTAGACAAGGCTGGCCTTAAAACTCTGAGATACACTCTACTTCTCTAGAGTTAGGGTTAAAAGCATGTGCCACCATGCTGGGCTCAGCTTTTTTTTTTTTTTTTTTTTTTTTTTTTTAAAACTACAGTCCGAGGTCTACCTGCTTGGGTTTGGATGGTTTTGGCCAATGAACAATCAAGAAAATGTCTTACAGACATTTATAAGCCAGTCTAATAGAGGTAGTTCTTAAAAGTGAAATTTTCTCTTCCGAGATGAGTCAGGTTAACGATATTAGCACTCACAAGTCTACCCTTGGCCAACATGGAATAAAAGATCACTGTTAAACCTCCTTAGGAGGCTGAGTCTAGAGGGTTGAGATTATGGAGTGAATTTCAGAACAGCTGAGCTGTAATAACACCATGTCTCCAGAAGCAAATCTTGGAGATTACAATAGACATTTTCAAGGATCCATGTGGAAGTGGTCCTAAGTTATAGAGTGTTACACTACTTTGTATAATAAATTTTTCAAGATTATTTTATTATTGTTTTTCTCTTACTAATAAAAGTACTCTGTTTTCTTACAGATGCATTATGTTCAAGATAAACTATTTGTGGGTCTAGAACACGCTGTGCCCACTTTTAATGTTAAGGAGAAAGTAGAAGGTCCAGGCTGCTCTTATTTGCAACACATTCAAATTGAAACTGGTGCCAAAGTCTTCCTACGAGGCAAAGGCTCAGGCTGCATTGAGCCAGCATCAGGCAGAGAAGCTTTTGAACCCATGTATATTTATATCAGGTATGGATAAAAGCAGAAAACGTACAAATCCTTCTTAGTAGTTTAGTTACAGGCTAGAATAGTTCATTGAGAAAAAAAGAGAGAGAGAAAATATGTTAATTATGGGAAATCTGATATGGTTAAAGCCTTTGGTCCTTGCATGCAGATGTAGGAACAGGAGAATCAGGATTCCAAGGTCTTTTGTAGGTGTTTTTGGCTACTTTGTGCAGTTTTTCTTATTTCTATTCTTTATTTCCCCAGTTTTACCCCCTAATAATAGGAGAGAAATACAAATAGAGATAAGAGTTCTCTAAATCTAAAATCTTTTTTTTTTTTTTTTTTTTTCTGATCATGTCTACTAGCAAACCATGACCAACCTCTCTTTAAAAGACTAGCAAACACCAACTCTGACCTATCAGGGCTCTTGAATTTATATGCCCCTTAAAAGTATTCAGTCTTCCAAATGTCTCAATTGTAGAAACTGTCTGCAAGTGGCAGAACCAAGCCTCTGCTGGAGCGTGAGGGTAGTCAGTGTTGCAGAAGAAGCTCCATATCCCCACACCTGGAATTAAAACATAGACACATTTTTACAATATTTCTGAGTATTTAAAGAAACCAAAACTTTAGAATTTTCACTACAGTTAGCCTGCTTGGGTCTTTTGAGACCACTTCAAAAAATAACCCCAAAAACCTACATACAGAATTAAGAAAGACTGCGAGGATAACTTTATAATTAGTTAATAAAACAACTGAGTTATTGGAGCTGAGGAGATGGTTTCCTAGCAGTGAGAGTTTGTTGTTTTTCAGAGGACATGAGTTAAATTTCCAATACCCAAATGGCAGCATACTAGTCTGTAACTCCAGACCCACAATGAAATTTTAAAAGCTGCATTAGAAGTCTTTAGGTGCTGTTAATCTGCGATTATAAAGTGTGTTCCTAAGGTTTGAACCTAGAGATTTTTTTTTTTTTTTTTGAACCTAGAGATTCTTGGGTGTTAGGCAAGCACTCTTTTGTTATTCTACCTCTTAGACCATACCTACAATGACATTGATTTAAACCTATGCTGATGTTACTGTGGTGTTTGCTGGGGGCTGAGAGAGTGGTATTTTCAAGACAGGATCTCTGGCTGACCTCAAATTCACAGAGATCACCTGCCTCTGTCTCCTGAGTGCTAGGAATAAAGGCATGTATCACTACACCTGGCTTATGGTAGTTTGCTTTAATTTTTTGGACAGGGTCTCAAGTAGATTATAGTGATCTTGAATTCATTGTGTAGTCCAGGGTGACCTTAAATTTCTGATCTTCTTATTTCTACTCTAAGTTCTGAAATTACAAGTGACAACAGAATTTGTTTTTCTCTGCTCCTTTCTTTCTTTGTTTTATTTGTATGTGTTTAAATGTTTTGTCTACCTATATGTATGTATACTGTATGTGTACCTGTGTAGCAAGAGACCAGAAGAGGATACTGAGTCACCCATGACTGGAGTTAAGGATGGTTTTAAGAGGGGCTAGAGAGATGGCTCAGTGGTTAAGAGCACTGACTGCTCTTCCAGAGGTCCTGAGTTCAAATCCTAGCAACCACATGGTGGCTCACAACCATCTGTAATGAGATTTGATGCCCTCTTCTGGTGTGTCTGAGGACAGCTACTTATAGATAATAAAAAAATAAATCTAGAAGAAAAAAAAAAGGATGGTTTTAAGCTACAATATAGGTGGAAGAGCAGTAACTGCTCTTAATTGCTGAACCATTTCTCCAGTACTCCCAGAGTCTCTTTGTGTCAAAAGAACCATTATCTAGAGAATTGGTTCTATAAAATATATGTAGCAGTGGTATATTAGTTACAACTTAAAATACTATGTTGCTAGTGGAGATGGGGTAGGGAGTGGTAAATCCTTTTAATCCTAGCACATGGAAATGCAGAGGCAGGTGGATCTTTGTGTTTGAGGCTAGCTTAATTTACACAGTTCTAGGATAGCCAGAGGTACATACTGACACCATGTCTCAACTAAAGGTTTATCTTTATTTTCCTATTTAAATGACTTCAGTGTGCTAGATTTGAGTTTTAATGAATATACCAAAGTACGTGTGTACGGTAGCATAAAAATAAGACTCTGACTTTGCATATTGATTTTGTGGTTTACTTTTATTTGTAGTCATCCTAAACCTGAAGGCCTGGCTGCTGCCAAGAAGCTCTGCGAGAATCTCTTACAAACAGTGAGTGTGTTGCTGATGATTGACATCAGGGTCTAGGTACATAGTTGTGTATTCTAGCACTGACCTATAACCAGACTGGATTTTGACATGGTCTTTAAAAAGTAAATTAAAATATACTTTTATTTAGTGAGCTCTCTGAAACACATGATGAGAGAATAGATCAACTTTATATGCAGTGGATAGTGGTTGCTAGCTAATTTTTTGTGAACTTGACACAATCTAGGGTCATCAGAGAGAGCAAGTCTCAGTTATGAAAATGCCTAAGAGTGGCTATAAGCAACCTGTAGTACATTTATTATTATTATTATGTATTCATATTCTGATCGAGGCTTCCCCTCCTTCCTCTCCTCCCTTCACCTTCATTCACCCTCTCCTGTCTCTTCCACGGATATCAAACAGCCTTGGGGTATCAAATTTCAGGAAGACTAGGGGCATCTACTACTGAGGCTGGACAGAGCAGCCCAGATAGGTAGAAGGGGTCCAGAGTCAGGTAATAGATTGTTTCTGCTCTTTCTCTAGGAGTCCCACTTAAGGACCCAGCTGAACAACTGTTACACATTTGTTATTACATGCTAGGGTCCTGGGTCCAGCTCATCCATGTGCTCTAATTGGCAATTCAATCTCTGTGATGCCCTATGGATTTAGGTTATTTGATTCTGTAGGTTTTATTGTGGTTTCCTTGATCCTTTTGGCTTCTTCAAGTCTTTCTTCCCTCTCTTTCACAGGATTCCCCAAGCTCTTCTTAATAGTTGCTGTGGGTATTGGAGTGTATTGGGAAATATTTTCATTCCCCGTTGCCTTAATTTAGTATATAATCATATTCCATAAACATAAACTCACTTGGAACTGGCCTTTATTAACGTTGTTTTACCCATTTTTCTAGGTTCATGCTGAGTATTCTAGATTTGTGAATCAAATAAATACTGCTGTACCATTACCAGGTGTGTATGACATGATATTTTGGTTCTGATATTTATGATTAAGTGTAATCCTTAAGGCTAGACTAGCTGTGCTAGGGCACTGGTGGTAGTCCTTGCAACTTAGGGTAATTTAGAAAGCCATTCTTGCCTCAGTGTTATCTTCCTAGGTGTTGTTTAATAATCAGGTAAAATGTTTCATTCTGCTGCAGCTGATTAAACACTCTTTTTCTTCCCCCCTCAGGCTATACACAACCCTCTGCTATAAGTAGTATCCCTCCTCAGCCACCATATTATCCATCCAATGGCTATCAGTCTGGTTACCCTGTTGTTCCCCCTCCTCAGCAGCCAGTTCAGCCTCCGTATGGAGTACCAAGCATAGTGCCACCAGCTGTTTCATTGGCACCTGGAGTCTTGCCAGCATTACCTACTGGAGTCCCACCTGTGCCAACACAGTACCCGATAACACAAGTGCAGCCTCCAGCTAGCACTGGACAGGTAGGATGCCAGGATATGTAATATGCTATTGTTGAACTTAGGGGAAAATGGAGGAAAGGTTGCTTTCTAGAAGTTAGTCCTGTTCTGTCTTTTGCCCTGCTGTCTTCTGTCTTCTGTGTCCCTACACCAACTCAATGAGGACTTTGAGATAATACGTCCTCCCATTTCCACAATTTTTAATTGACTTCGAATGCCCCCAATTAGTTATATCAAGTGGAGTCATAGGCAGGCTTTCTACAGAGCTCTAAATGACAATAGTTCTAGACTATGGGGGTTCTACAGCCTCTGTCATAGTATTTTTGTTGCTGTAGAAAACACCAAATGAATGTGATTGCCTTCATTATGATATGAGTGGCAGGTCAGTATTAGTTCTACTCTTACCTTTGTAGTCTAAAGTTCTCAAGGGCAAAGAGGCTGGCGTGCAGCACACACCTCTTAGTGCTTAGAACTGAAGGCTTTTTTTCCTCTTTTTAATGTCTATTTGTTTTCATATATATATATATATATATATATATATATATACCCACACACACACATACTGCATACACACATATGCATGTACCACATGTGTATTTGTGCTGTAGCAGCTAGAAGAGGGGTCAAATACTCTAAATCTGGAGTTACAGGTACATGTGAGATTCTTGTTTCTGGAAACTAAACCTGGGGTCACTGCAAGAGCACCAAGGTTCTTAATCCCTGAGCCATCTCTCCAGCCCATATTAATTTTTTATTGTATGGATATTTGTATGCATGTATGCACTGTGCATGTGAGGAGGTCACATGACAATGCACCAAGAATAGAAGTGGGTTCTTTCTCTCTTTTAATCCTATGAGCTCCAGACTAAGTTCCAGAGCTGAACTTAGGCCATCAGACTGTCACAGAGCCTTTACCCCTTGAGACACCTCACCATTTTGTTGTTTGAAGTGTTCTTATATAATGTATGCTGGCCTTAAATGTCTGAAATTCCTGTTTTCACCTTCCATGTGCTAGAATGTTACACATGGCATTCAGCACTGAGCTCTCTAGTCTCATCTTAGCAATAAACATTTCAGGGACTGAGAAGAGCTCAGTCACTCTAGTACTTATCACACAAATATGAAGAAGTGTGAACACTTGAGTTTGAACCCATGTAAAAAGGATCTGAATAAATAACTGGGCATGATGGGCCATACTTTTAATCCCAGCACTTGGAGGCAGAGGCCAAGCAAAGGCTAAATAGTCTGTCTCAAAATTAAAAAAAAAAAAAGTAAATCTAGGTGTGGTGACATGTGTTTGTGATATTAATGGTGGAAGGCAGAAACAGGTTGATCCTGGGGCCCTCTGGACAGCTTAACTTTATCGGTGAGTTTTATCAAGTCAGCAAGAGACTGTCTGTTGAAAAAACAAACAAACAAAAACACCACTAACAAAAGGAGCTTGAGGCATGAGATGACTCAGTGGTTAGAAGTGCTTTCAGTTCTTGCAGAGGACCTGGTGTTGGCTCCCAGTACCCTTACAAGGCTTTAACAGCCACCTGTAATTCCATTTCAGGGGGATTTTCAGCCTCTTACCTTCATATGGGGCTGGAGGGTTGAATTTTCTGTATTTGTATAGGTGTCTGTGGGATGCTGTAGGAGCTGTGACTATCTCAGAATTTGTTCTGTAGACGAGGTTGATCTTGATCTTAAACTGACTGAGATCAACCTGCTTCTAACTCTGAGTGCTGGATTAAAGGAGTGTGCCACCCCCAATAACTATAGAGTGCAGTCTGGAGAAACCAGAATTGCTAGACAAGCAGGCTTTCCTCTTCAATGGGAGGGACATGCATGCTGCCTGTTTTCTATCCAAAAGGCTGTGAATGGAAGTGTTAATACCTAGTACCTAATGCTATTCTATGGAACCAGCCTTCAGTTGAATTCCCCCAAAATCCTGAGCAATGCTCTTGAATCAGTAGGACCATCTTTATGTTTATTACAGCTCCTCCCTCCCTAGGCTCTTAACCCGAACAGTTTCTTTATCAATAAAACCCAAAGCTTTATTGTGATAATTGTCATGTAGAAATTTTTTTTCAAAGTTTGTGTTTAAATACTTGTTATAAACTGATAAAGATAGCTAAAGCATGTGAGGTAAGAGACCTTATAAATGATCAAACTTTTCACTGTTCAGAACTATCATTACAGTCATTCAAAATACACATTTTTACTTTTTAAGAAAACTTTTAGAATAGGTGCACGAGCTTTATTACAAAGCAAGTAACTCAATAAGGTATAGTTATTAGATGGTCCTCAACTTTTTTAACTGTTTAATGATTGATCCAAGCTAACTGTAGTTTTATCAGTTGAACATCAGCCTTATTAACATAATAAGAAATTTTATATTTATTACTAAAACTTCATTTTTAAAATTTATATTTTTAGGCAACATAAATTCTTTAATAATAGAAAGTAAATAGACTTAAGATGACTTTTTAAAAAAGGAGTAAATTAAAATCTAAAACTATTAAATAAGTCTTTAAAAAAATTTTACTGAAGCCACACACAATGCCTTTACATATCCAGTTGGCTAACGAAGCACAGCCAAAGGTGTGGCATGGGGTCCTGGGGGTTCCAATAAACACACCAATATGTCATATAGGGAATCATAGCTTTCTTTCTATGATCTATTATTACAGCTAAAAATGGTTTTGGTCCAACTTATATTAGCAAATAATGTAATGATTACAGCTGGGTGGTGGTGTCACACACCTTTAATCCTAGTGCTTGGGAGGCAGTGGCAGGCAGATAGATCCCTTGAGTTTGAGCCCAGCCTGGTCTACACAGCAAGTTCCAGGACAGGCAAGGCTACACAGAGAAACCTGTCTCCATAAAAATAAAGTTCTTACAATTTCATCAAGTATTACTCATGTTATTAAAATCTCTTACAGTCTACATGGTAAAGCTATTATTGAACACTATAAATACTTTATGTGGCTGCACCCACTTAATGTCCCCATATAGTATGTTCTATTTAGTTACATTAAGTTTACATTTCACTGTCAAGGGGAAAAGTGCATGTGTCCACAGAGAAGCACTGGAAAAGTTAGGAGATGTGACCTGTTTCTGGAGTGCTGGGAAAGAGTACAGTTACAACCCGGAGATCCTTTGTATCTATCAGGCCTGACCCACATCCCTCAGAGTATTGTGTTCAATTATCCCAGAGTTTCCTCTCTAAATCTTGAGCATTGCTTCCCAGTCCGTAAAACCTATCATTATGAGACCTCTGTCACTGTAGCCTAAGTGACTTCTGTGTGATCTCAGGCCAAGCCAATCCTGACTCTCACAGTCTTTCTCCCTAAACCCTTATTGTGAGTGTTGTTTCTGAGTCAGCAGTGCTACCCCCTTTTTTAATATATTTTTTTAAAGATGTATTTATTTTACGTGTGTACACTATTGCTGTCTTCAGCCATCAGAAGAGGGCATAGGATCCCATTACAGATGCTTGTGATTTGAACTCAGAACCTTTGGAAGAGCAGTCAGTGCTCTTAACTGTTGAGCCATTTCTCCAGCCCAACAGTGCCCATTTTTAATGGAAGAAGCCATATACACTTTGCAAAGTGTTTCTATGGAAACATGTCTTAAACTTTATTGAACATGCCGGACTGAGCTAATTGTCTTCAGGAAACTTTTCCCAAATTGAGCAGTGATTTATATAGCTAAAAGAAACCACCCTGGTCAGACTCCAAAAGATTGACCCAGAACCTGCTAAGTTGGGCTAGATCTACTAAGAAAGAACTGCCGAGCTTCAGTCTTACCTCACCCACATTGTGTCACTGCTGGCTATGAGGCTTGCAGGGATTCTTATAGTCCCCACATTGCACTTTAAAGGATAATGCTTTTTCTGCTGTCCCAAAGCATTTTTCCTAAAGAAGACACATGTTAGATGAGGTCTAGGACCTACCTAATAAATGAAGTCTCAAGATGACTCCCACTAGTGCATCTGACCAGGGCGGTATCCCAGAGTTCTCCAGACAACTGGAAAGTTCTAATAGATCAAAAAACTCATTAAGAGGAAATGCCTCAGCAACAACAAGTGTATAGCACCCACTCAGAGTGAGGTACACCTAGACTTTAAATCATTAATAACTCAAGAGCTAAGAATATAGCCTTGTGGCAATTTTTGGTATTTAAAAACCATTATGTTTAATCTATACATACCAAGAAAACTTCGACTATTTCCATGTTACGTTCTGTTTTACATGTACTTTATGCTTATGGTAACTAGTAAGATTTCAATGCATACTATCAAACCTTTAAAAAAAAAAGTGAAGTACTGACAAAAGTATATTCATGTAGTTTTATTACAAAATGCTTTTAAAAATCTATACATGTATCTTCTCTTTTTTTAAAATAAAGTTGTAAGGAAAAAAAGGAGGAAATGCCTTGAGAACTTACCAAGCTGAGACATTGGGGAAACAGCAAGCATACAGTACAACTAACACCAAAATGTTTACTAACTTTATTGCATGTTAGCTCTCAGCTTGCAGTGCAGAATTCAAGTGCTGTTTTTCAGGGTTGTCAGAACACCATCTAAGATTGGAGTCATGTGAGGAGACTTCTGACCTCAATCTCTCAATCCTAAATAAACACAGAATTGTTCTTGGATTGTGCTTTTTGCCCCTCCCAGGTGTAGAGCATTTCCTGCAGGCTGTTCTTAAAGCTGGCTGTTATTATTTGTTCCATGTGTGGCTTGTCCTTGTGAGTGTGCACTTTACTCAGAGTACAAACTGCCTAATACTTATAAAATTCAGTATTGCAGGACAATCATCTCATTTTTAGGTTCTATTCTTCCAGGTCCCACTGCCTTTAGAATGGTAAACAAATGCCACCCAGAATAGAGACCTGAAGTCGGCTATGAGATAAGAGAGTAGGGACCCTCACAAGGAGGTGAGAATAATGGGACAGAAGCCAGAGAACCTTTGTCTCTGTATTCAACTTGTGCATTGTATTTTAAAGAATAGAAAAGCACAGTATTTAAGTCACAGATAGATATTCAATTGTTTACAAGTTTGTGATTGTAAACCCTGGATTCCAGAAGAAACTTTGCATGAAGTATGGGACAAAAATCTAAAGGAATGTTGAAAAGGCATATAAACTAGGAGGAAATATCCTCATTCATTTGGGTCACTTGAGCATTAATTCATACTGTTACCAAAATGCTTAAGAAAGATAAGGACAATATTAAACAAGAGGGAAGAGATGGCTAATTCCTTGAATGAATATAAGCTGAATGATCAAACCTAAAAATTATAAAAGAAACAACAACAACAACAAAATGAGATCTTTCCTATTTACGCAAAATTGAAAATAAAAGCAGCCTGCTTCTGTAGGTATTCCAGTAAGGGTTCCTTCATACACCCAACACTCACCAAGTAGGCTTTCTTTGTGTAGCCCTTTAGTCTAGGTTGGCCTTCAACTCACAGAAATACTTCTGTATCTGTTTTCCAGTGTTCTATGATTAAAGGTGTATGCCACCGCAACCAGGTCCCTCAGTTTCCTTATTAGAGCCTCCTTTAGATGTGTATTTTTTATTGCCTGAAATGACCCTAAAGCATGGAGTGAGGAATTTGATGATCTAATCTTACATTTACCCCACTCCTGGTGAGGATTCAGGGGAGCATATGAAAGCTAAGCTTATAAGTTTGCAATCTAGACAACCTAGGCTATGAAATTTGTTTCCCAATTCCTCTTTTGCCTCATAACCTGTACTTGTTATTTCGTATACATTAACCAGTCTATTTAAAACTCCAGAAGGCAGCCTTGGATAGTCTTCATATATTATCTTGAGAGACAAGAACAACTGTGCATTTGATCATTGCTGTATTTTATTTCCCTATTGACAATCAGTTTTTAAGAGTATTACAGAACTCGGGATTTTCAGATTTTATTTGCAGATTATTAAGGAAGGATAGGACATTCTTATCTCACTGGTAAACTATGGGATTACAGGTACTGAATTTGTGATTTCAAAGATTAGCTTTCCTTCCATTCAGATAGTGCTAGGAGAGATTCATGGTCCAGATATTCATAAGTCTATTAGTACTTTTTCTTCAGTCTAATAGGAGGAACTAGCTGCTTAGATTCATTTATTACAGTTAGTTCATAAGCTCTTAACTATTATTTCAGATTTTGCTTATGTTGTAAAATTATTTCTATCAATAGGCTCATACTTGTGGACACTCAAACCTTGTTGGTTTTATTGCCAAAAGAAACAAATAAACTGATGCATTGGCCTACCCTATTATTAACTTCTCCAGAAGAAATTTGGGAATGAGTGTGCATCTGTTACTGCAGATGGTTCCTCTGAAACATGTAGATTTCTTTTTCCTCCTGGCTCGGCTGTCAAAGACAAGGCAGAGGTCGAGGAAGCAGTGACAGTTACCAGAAAGATAGCAGATCTCCAGAAGTTACTCTTATGAAACATACACATAGTCCTGTGTCACCAGAGAATCTTTTTTCCTGGCAGTGCTAGTTACTTTGATCTATGCATCTATGGGGAGTGCCTCTGAACATGTCTTTTGATCTAATGTTTCTCAGCCCCTTTGCTTCACCTTGTAATTGGATAGATTCAGTTCTTATTATGTTCACTAATAACTCTGTGTTTATGTCTGAACTTTGGGACTATATTAGAATAATTTGTTATTCTGAAAAAGCAGTGTTTAGTTTTTATATTGGATTAAGCTACTGCATTAGACTTAGTCCACCTTATTTATTGATTCCATTCTCCCAGGTCCCATCCTCTCCAGAGCAGTAAACAAGGGATGGGGGATAAAAAGCACACCTGTACTAGGACAGTATAATAGAAAATAGTATAATGTTTTGCCATGCTAAGGATTGTCTTTATCCTTTGGATCAGTTATCTGGATAAAAGATGGTATATATGAATATTTAATCCCTTGAATGGGGGATATTTTATGGGACTAATCAGTCCATACACAATAATATGGATTTTAGCATAATTAAGGACTCTTAAAAGTTCTTATAATGGAGACAATAATTGTATAAAGAGGCAAAAGGGAATACCTAATGGTATTTTCTACCAATGTGGATATTATTGTATTTAGAATAATGATGTTACCAGTGGTTTAGAACAATAACCTCGCTGGGAGGTGTTGGCACATTCCTTTAATCCCAACTCTTTGGAGGCAGAACTGGCCAGCCTGGTCTAAAGTTCATTCTAGGACAGCCAGGACTACCCCGAGAAACTCTTTATTGAAAAAACAAAAGAACCTTTGGTTTCGTGTAGCGCATGGCTGTTAACAAAAACAATCTCTTGAACTATGTATGTATTCATGATTTTAAAAAGAATTTTATTTGGCATAGGAGTCACTCATAAGCACTATGCACAAATAATAATCGATAAATCCACCTGCTCTTTAGACCATCAAAGGTAAATTTCTTGCTACCTCTGTCTTTGCCTCCTGGAGTGCTGAGATTGAAGGTTTGTACCTCCACTGTCTGGCTTTTATTCTTAATCTCACACAGATAGCTTCCTTGCTAGCTGTGATGCTTACCAGTACCCTCTAACCCAGTCACCTTTCATTATTTCTTGATAAAGTTAACTTACCTCATTAAATCTTACCTCAGGAGAAACCATATTGCTGCTGTTTTATTTTCTGTATTATTGATGAAGAAGCGAAGGTTACAAAGTTAATTAACACTTTAGAGAATATGATTTAGACAAAATCTTTTATCTCCTGTGTGTATAACAGTCTTAGAGTCCAATTTTACCAGGTACAAAGGTCAGTAGCAGTAGAGTATGTGGCCTTGTTTCTAATCCCAAGCACTGTCAATAAAATAACAATAGAATTTTAGGGAAAATTTGGCTCCCTATAGTAACCCGTGCCAGGATAAACTGTAACCGCAAATTATTGTGTAGTTATGACCTATGAGTACTGAAGGTTGTAAATTATAACAAAAAAGTTTGTTAGTGGCTGGTGAAATGACCCAGCAGTTAAAAGACTTTTTTTTAGTTATATAAGAACCTTAGTTTGGATGACAGCTTTTGGTGAGTGCCTTTCAATTATCTTAAGTAAGAAAAAGTGTAAAATTTCTGCACATACCTGTAACCTCAGTTCCCCAGGAGGCAGAGACAGAAGGATCCTTTTGACTTCTAACTAGGCTAGAAAATCATTTGCACGTTTAAGGAAATGATCTGCTTCAGAGGAATAGTTGGAAAATGAGACACACTCAATACCCTCCCTGGCCTCCAAGTGTGTGCACAGGTGCATGCACTACAGCTGTGCATATATGCCACACACATACAAAATAGAAAAAGATTTAAAAACTAAATTTCTATTATAATCCCTCATTAATATTTTACATTTTTGATAGGGTCTTTATATAACCTAGGATGATCTGGAACTTGCTATGTAGACTAGACCTTGAATTCACACAGAGCTGCTTGCTTCTGCCTCCTAAGTGCTGAAATTAAAGTGTGTGTACTATCAAGTGCAGCTGTTTTTACTTTTTAAAAAAAAAGTTTTGATATTTTGTTTGTATGAATGTTTTGCATGTGTGTATTTGTATGTGTTGTGCTATGGGTGCCTGAATATGTCAGAACAGGTTGTTGGATCACCTTACAGACACTTCTGAGCTACCATGTGGGTGATGGGAACTAAACCAGAGCTTCTAAACAATAGTAACAGCTGCTCTTAACTGCCATCTATCTCTCTTGCCCCAGACTATTTTATTTTTTATTTTTAAGAAGGATTCAGAATTCCTTAGCTTTGAGTTACATAGAGCTTTTTGTACTTGAAATGCAAAATGGCATAGTAGATAAACCTGTCATTCCTTGCTGTACAGAGACTGTGTGTGGACATAATGATTGAATCTCAAAGGATGTGAAGATCAGGCATATGTTTGTTAGGTTTTTGTTTTGCTTTTGAGGCATGCTGCTGTGGCTTTGGAACTTACTGGTCAGTGAGTATTGTGTGTTCTCCCAGTGCTCCTTATGGCAGGTTCAGCCTGAGAACCAGAGCACTCACACTGATTGACACTGAGGGAGGGAGGGAGGGAGCCAGTCCTGACACGCACTCACAGTTGAGGTTTGTTCTTAGCATTACTTATTCATCCAACGTCTCACACTTTATTCCTCCTTGGTTTCTTTGGTCCTAGAGCCCAATAAGTGCTCCTTTTATTCCTGCTGCTCCTGTCAAAACTGCCTTGCCTGCTGGCCCCCAGCCCCAGCCCCCACTCCCAGCTCAGCCACAGTCACAGAAGAGGCGATTCACAGAGGAGCTGCCTGATGAACGGGAATCTGGACTGCTTGGATACCAGGTTAAATGAACACCCACTCTCCCTTTTATCTTTTTTACCCTGCTGTGTTCTCCCTTAAAATAGGAATTTGCATCTATATCAACTGTTCTATAAGATAGGAGTTTCCCTTCTGGAATCCAATTAGGTTAGGATTTTATTCTTGAAGAATTAATTTAAAATATGAGTGAGTTTCCATTGCCAGATTTTTTTTGAGTTTTGAGATCAATGTGATAAAACTGTTTAGAGGGAAGTCTCCCGTGACCAACACTCAGGAATTGTATTAAGTTTTACACTTTCTTACAGAAGATAATTGAAAGCCACTCCCCAAAAGCTGTTAATCTTCCAATTCATAATTTTTATTTAACCTGTGGCTTTCAATTTGCTGTTTTCTTTTGGCCCCTTAAAAAAAGAAAGGATAATTTTTCTCAGCTCTACCCTGCTCTCCCACCCCAGGAGACACTTGTGAAAATGGAGCCATGACACCATGAACACAGTAAAGGTGATCAGGAGGAGGTGCAGTTCAGTAGCAGAGCACATGACGTGCACACAGGGCCCTGGCTTAATCCCAGGTCCAGGAAAGATGAGAATAATTTTGTTGCTATTTCACGAGAAGAGGCACTTTTGTGTTTTATCACAGTCTTCAAGACATCTTCAGAACTAAGCATTTTGGAATTAATGTCACTAGGTTTTTTAGAAGCCATTTGGATTTAGAGCAGTTGGTTAAACAATGAGTTACATCATTCCCCTTAAGTTCTACAGAAACAAGAACCCCCTTCTTGACTTCAGTTATTCTCCCAGATCCCAAAAACATTGATACCTTTTAATTGATGGCAGTTTGTCAGAAAGATGAGGCACTTGACAGTTACATTAAGGAGCTAAAGTCAATGCAGCAGTTGTAGATTTGCTAATGCTACTGTATTTTTCTGCTCATAGCATGGACCCATTCATATGACTAATTTAGGTACAGGCTTCTCCAGTCAGAATGAGATAGAAGGCGCAGGATCGAAGCCGGCAAGTTCCTCAGGCAAAGAGCGAGAGAGGGACAGGTAAGTTATTGGAATTGAACAATTAATCAATACTGGATAATATGAAACCCTCTCTCTATCTAAGAGGTAGTTATATTCTGGGCTTTGGGCATTTTCCTAAGTTAGGCAGTCATAGAAGTGTTAATACAATCACACCATTTTTACTACTTCAGGATGATAGAGTCTGGTGTGGTGGTAGATGCTCTTTCAAAAGATAAAGGCAGGAAGATCAAGAGTTCAAAACATTAAGTTTGAGGCCATCTTGGGTAGGAGACACTGCCTCAAAAAAAGAAAGTGGGTGGGTGCTCAGAGATGGCTCAGGAGTTCAGGTTGGCTCAGAAGATCCAGGTTCAGTTCCCAGAACCCTCATGTAAACGCATAACCATTGGTAACTCCAATCCCAGGGAATCTACCACTCTTCTGGCCTCCATGGGAATTTGCCATGGGGTGTACATATGTGTAGGTAACATACCCATACACATAAAGATGAAGTAAAAATTAAAAGAAAGTACCCATTTGAATGAGTATGTAGTTTAGGATGAAATACATGAATTCTCCTTTCTTGTTCATGACGTTAGTCTTTGTTAAGGGGCAGTGAGGAGGCATATAGCTCAGTGGAAGAGCCTTTAACTGTCTAGGAGGGAACTGAATTCTTTTAATAGTCATGGTCTACTTATTTAGACAGGCTTGATGATTAAAGAGGGTGAGGGCAAAGGCAAATGGTTAAGGTATCAGCATTCTTTTGTTACTCATATCAGCAACTATTACTGTTGTTACTTTGACTGGGTAATTTAAAATATGGGATTTCTCTGAAAAGAGCTGTCATGCTTTTGACAGGCAGTTGATGCCTCCACCAGCCTTTCCAGTGACTGGAATAAAAACTGAGTCTGATGAAAGGAATGGGTCTGGGGCCTTAACAGGAGGCCATGGTGAGTACAGTGGAGCAGGGTGGGGTGGGGGAATGGGGCAACAAGTAGGGTGGTATAAACTGCTAGTCTTCTGACCTGGTGGTCAATCAGATTTAATTCAATTTCTCTCATCTGGCTAATAATGATACTTTTTTTTAATTTATAAGGACAGTATATAGCTTTCTATTTTTAGCTATTCTGTGTTGGGAATAGAGTTGCCTGCTCTGTATTTTATACATACCAGTGGCAATAAAATTGTAGGAAATACTAATGATTGGGGGGTAATTTTAAAATCCTGTTGCTCGTTTTGTCTGATTGGGCGCCATCTGATGTAGATTTAGGAAAAGCTAATTTCCTATGTGTTGGGAGCTGAGCTCATCACCCAGCAGCATCCTGGAACTCTGCATCCTGTGCGCGCATGGGATCATTGCATTCCTTGCCTCTAGTTGATAAAAGTGAACAGAAGAAAAAAATAGTTTTTCTTTTCTTCTTTTCTTTTAGCTCTTTAAGAGGTGAAATGTTAGTCTTCAAAGACTTACTTGCTAACTTTCCTTTTTTCTTTTCTTTTTTTTTTTCTTTTTTCTTTCTCTGTTTTCTTACATGGTTCTGGTGGATTGTCATTTGCTGGTGCTGGCTGTTTTTCCGTGTGATCATCAACGTTATGGGGTGACCACTGACCCTGTGGCTACAAAATGGTGTCCAACTAACCATTTATAATTAACATCTTTTTTTTTTAATTAACGAATTTATGGTATTTTTTTTTTCTTGGTGGGGAATGGGGTTGGGGTTGTTCTCTCTTTTAGATTATCCAGCCAAGAAGATGAAAACGGCAGAGAAGGGATTTGGCTTAGTAGCTTACGCTGCAGATTCCTCTGATGAAGAGGAAGAACATGGAGGTCATAAAAATGCAAGTAGCTTTCCACAGGGCTGGAGTTTGGGCTATCAGTACCCTTCATCGCAGCCACGAGCTAAGCAGCAGATGCCGTTCTGGATGGCCCCATAGGAAATAGTGGACAGAGCTTTGACACTCGGTGACTCTTCTTAGCAATAATGCATGCACTTGATTAAAAGAGACTCTGGGACCTGTTCTTGGGGTCATCTTGGACCTTCGAAGACATTAGGGACTTAGTGTCCCCTGTCATAAAGGGATGCCATTCTTTTTAAAACCCTATTTCTGCAGTGGCATAACATCCTTTAAAATTCACTTAGAATCACAAATTTGCATCAAGCTTTTTAACAGTTGATGAAATGTGCTTGTCCAGTGAAATAACAGGACAGAATCATTGCTACATATGTTTGACCAGGTCTAGCCTTTTCCAAATGAATAGCCTCAGCTCTGTTGTAAAGAAAGTTTTATTTGTATTTTACTACTATTGGGTCAATTTTGATAACTGGTTACAAAGCCTTACTATTTATTAGTGGGAAATGGTTTTAAGACCCTTCCTTCCATACTTACGTGTTATTCTAAGAGCTCCTCGTCCATCTTTCCATTTGGATTCTTTGTTTGGAAAATGCTGTTTTACTAATTTAGAGTGGTCAAATATAACTGGATCCTGAATAGGAAAATGACATTATTTTTGCATTGTTTCTTTATTGGGATGATCCAAAGCTGGCACTTTTAGGCACACTTGTTTCAGATAGCCATTGCTGTTGGCACTGCCCTTCTAAACTCCCTGTTTTCAGCTGGGTCAAAGAAAACATGACGAAAAGCTGGTCAGAACTCATCACAGGAATGAAATGCTCATCTGTCTCTCTCAGAACTGGTTGCAGCGAGAAGAGAGGTGTGAATGTTGCCGATAGGACGATAGGACGCTGACTCTGACTGGAATTGAAACTTGTCCTTTTTTCTTGGCATTGTGGGTTTTGCCAAAAGAACTTTTTTGTATCCAATACTGATGTGTGGACATGAAGGAATTGGTGGCTGAGCCAGGAGTGTCTGGGATACTGACTGTCATTTTTGCACATTTTTGAATACTTTGCAGGTTGGCTTTGTACAAACTCTGGTTTCCTGTATGTTGTAAATAATTAGACCATAATTTCATTATAAATAAATGTATAAATATTCTGCTTGTCATTTCTTTTTCTTTCTTGGCCCATTCATACACTAATATCAATAAACCTTTTTAATTTATTTTTTTAATGTGCACTAGTGTTTTGTTGCATGTATGTTTGTGTGAGGGTATCAGATCCCTTGGAGCTGGAGTTACACACATCATTCTGATGGCCATGTGGCAAGTGGGTGTTGAACTTGGATCCTCTGAAATAGTGTTCTTAACCTTTGAGCCCCATACTAACCTCCTGTATTCACAGCGTAATGCAGTTATTTCCATACCCAACACAGACTTAACAGGCTCTACCAGAGTATAGCCTTAAAGTCAAAAGTTTATGATTAAGTTCCACATTTTCTATTTTATTTTTTCCTTTCAAAGGTTTACTTTGTTTTTGAGATAGAGTCTCATTGTGTGCTCTTCTGGCCTCTAAGGGAGCCATGTGATACATATAAATCCATCTACATAAAAATAAATCTTATTAATGAACATTTTTTTTCATGATTCATGTAGCTGTTGGAGGACATACCGTCAGGGGTGAATTCTTTCCTTTCACTTTGCTTCCAGTGAACAAACTAAGCTCTTCAGGGTAATGGGACAAGAACCTCTAACATCTGAGCAGCCTGGCTGGAATTCTGTATAAAACAGGCTAGCCTCTGTGACCAGAATGCTGGAATTAAAGATACCCACCAGGCTTGGCCTTCCACCTGGTATTTAAAATTGTGTATTACTGTATAGCTCAATGTAGTTACAGCCATTACCTAAAAGACATTCAAAAGTTTTGTCTCTTTTTGTGATTTTGGCAATTGAACCCAGAACTCTGTATATGCTAGATACATCCTAGACACTTCCCCCTTTGGAGACAGGGTTTCCTGTAGCACTAGCTACCCTGGAACTCTGATGTATAGGCCAGAATAACATTGGGAGATGCTTCTGCCTCCAGAGTGCTGGTATTCTGGGCCTATGCTACTGTGTCTGGTTACTTAGTTTTCTCTCTATAAATTATTTTGAAGGCTAGATATTGAGGTAGATCAAGGCCAGGCTGGTGAACATAGTGAGTTCCAGGGCAGCCAGTGCTATGTAGAGACCCTATCTTAGAGAAATTCCTATTTTGAAGTGGCTTTTTTTTTTTTTTTTTTTTTTGGTCACTATTGCTGTGAAGGCACACTATAACCAGGCTGGAGAGATGGCTCAGTGGTTAAGAGCACTGACTGTTCTTCCAGAGGTCCCGAGTTCAAATCCCAGCAACCACATGGTGACTCACAACCATCTGTAATGGGATCTGATGCCCTCTTCTGGTGTGTCTGAAGACAACCAGAAGACAGTGTATTCATAATAAATCTTAAAAGTTAAAAAAAAAATCACCATGACCAAGGCAACTAAGAATAAAACATTTAATTGGGGGCTTTGTAATTTGCTTTGTGGGTTCATTTTCCCACCCTCAGTTTCAACTAACACTAGACAGGAGAGAAAGGAGGGGAGAGTGGAATTAGGAAAATCCCTGAATCTAATTTCTTTGACCACAGCTACTAAGAAACCACAACTGACCTCCCTCCCTAAGCCACCAACCACCCACCTAGACTATCAGGCCCTAGCATTTAGATACTGTGAATAGTTCTAGAATTCCAAAACATCACACAATTGCAGAAATTGCAGCTGGCAAAACTATGCCTCTGCTAGAGCACAAGGCAAATCATAGCTGCTACAGACATTCCAAGTAACCTGTATCTTTACACCTGGAATTAAAGTTTTCCTGAGACCACACCCAGTTCTTCAAAGGTTTCAGCAGCACACTAAAAAAATAAAACCACTTATCCCCAGAACTCAGGAGCTGGAGGATGGAGGATTTTGCATTCAAGGCCAGCTTGGGTTGCATGAGACTCGAACCCTCAAAACTCCTGTGCCAAGTACTTGGAAGAGTGAGGCAGATTACCATGGTTTTGAAGTCATTCTGGTCTGTAAATTAGGACCCTAAGCCATCCCTTCTGTTCCATCCTGGTCTCCCCTTTGCACTCATGCTGAGACAGATAAGGAACTGTGGGCTAGCTTAAGCTGCACACCTACATCCTGTCTCGAACAGAAAAGGGAAGTGGAGCTTGCAAGAATAATGCAGGAAAGCCTACCTGTGATGTGCAGAGTGCATGAAGTGCAGTTATTGTTTGTGAGATGAGTCTCACTGTTCAGCCTTTACTACCTTGGAACTCACAAGAGACCCACTGTCTGGCTATAATCTTTCAAGTCTGGCCACAAATTCAGAGATACACCTGGCTCTGCCTCTGGAGTGTTGGGATTAAAATCATGAATTACCTGCGTTTTTAGAAAGAGTGTATTTATTCATGTGTATGGTTTTGCCTCTGTGTGTGTGTGTGTGTGTGTGTGTGTGTGTGTGTGTCCCATCTGCATTCCAAATGGTCAAAAGAGAGTTGTGGATCCCCTGAAACAGGATGGTTGTGAGCCGTTGTATAGGTACTAGAGACAGAATCCCAATTCTGTGCAGAAGCAAGAAGTGCTTTTAACTACTGATAATTTCTCCAGAGCTCTGCTTTTAAGATGATCTTATACAACCCAAGCAATGTAGAATGTAGTATGTATCCAGTGCTGGCCCTTTAACTGCTTGGCACCAGTACCTTCCAAATGCTTAGTTTATAGGCATGTGCTTGTATCCTATCTGACTTGTATTTGTCTTAATAGTTTCAAAATACAAAATTCTAACTAGAATAACTGGATGCTGCGAACACCTGCGTTTGGTTTCAAGAACCGTAGATGTGACAGCATTTTTGGAAAATGAAGCACAGCTGAGTAGCAAGTACCAATACCTACCCTAATCTATTTGGGTAAGATTGAGGGGGTGTGGGTTTGTTGTGCTGCACATCTGGTGACAGATATTTTCCATCCACCAGCAGCAAATAGTCCTAAGTTGATCACTTTAAAAATTATCTGTTCGATTAATGGAACACCCATTTATGTAAGTTCAAGCCTTGAGATTCTTACGCGACCAGAGGGCTTTGCGAGTTAGAGCTAGACGTGGGGCGGAGCAGTGTCTCTGTCAGCTGTGGAGGCGGGGCTTCAGCGTCACGCCCCGCCTACCGGCGCCATCTTCCAGAATCCGGGCGGGGCCCTGGGCTGTGGGGTGCAGCTGGGGAACGAACGCGGTTTGCCGCCGGGATTCGGGAGGTTCAGAGGTACAGGCACAGGTGGGCAGGGACGAGACGGGGTGTCAGGAGTTGGGGGAGGCATGGCCACCAGGAGAGGCCCTGGCAGTGTCAGGCAGCCCTCAGCACTCGTCTAGCTCCTTCCTACTGGCACACTGCCTCAGTCTAAAGAGAAGTCCAAGTCCTTTTTTTATTTTTCTGGAAAAAGTAAGTTTGGAAATCTAGGATATGTTTTAGGACTGAGACTAACCTGGGAGGGAGAGGACGTAGGCTTCTTAGTGGTCCGCAATGTGCGGAGTAGGCCACAGTGTTGGAGGACGCAGGGGGCTCTCAGACTGTGGCCGACTGTCTCCACGGATTGAACGTTCTGTGCTTTCTCTAGGAGGCCTTTCCCAGGGGCCCTGGACTGCCCAAGAGGACAATGGAGTCTGGAGCTCGCCCAGTTGGTAGCAGCTGTAGCAGCCCTGCAGCACTCTCACGGGAATACAAACTAGTGATGCTGGGTGCCGGTGGAGTTGGGAAGAGTGGTAGGTAACCTTTTCCTTTTGCCAAAAAGTTTGAAAAGCAGTACTCAGACCAGATGGGTTACTGGCTCTTGTGTAAAATCGATAGTTGGAATACATAATGGTCACTGTCATGAGTTCCATTTCTTGTTTTGAAGCAATGACAATGCAGTTCATCAGCCACCGATTCCCAGAAGATCATGACCCCACCATTGGTAAGTCAGCTCCTTGTTTATATTTCCGGATACATCCTGTGAAAGTATCTTAGTAGATTTAACGTTTAAAAAATAATATTTATATCCTAAGCTTGATTGTGTAATTCACACTTACTTGGGAACAAGAATAAACATTTGAGTATTTTTTTTTAGTTTAGACTTCATATGTACATTTATGCTATCTTTACTCTTTGGATTACACTGATAATAGACCAACTGTCTTTTTTAGGACATATAATGTATTATTAGATTAAGGGCTAACTCAGTGAAACCTTTTCTTGCTATCACTGTTAAGGGTCTGACATGAGACTAACCCTGAAGTATGAGTCAGCTGGTTTGAACTTCCACAAAAGGAAGCAGAAAAACAAGTAGAACCAGACTGCTGAACTCTAGAACCCATCTTCCACTTGAAACTCTTCATTTATTTCCTTATCCTTGCAGCTCATTAGATAGTAATGTCTTCTCCTGTGTCTTTGTAATCTCCATCATGTGTCGGTAGAATGCAAGTGGAGTAAATCAGTCCCCCCCACACACACCACCTGGGGATTGAACCTGAGACTCAAGCCAGGCGTACCAGGCAAGGGCTCTGCCACTGAGCTGCATTCCCAGCCTTGTCTTATTTTAAGTTGTGTTGTTGTTTTCCTTTGATAAAAGGTGGAGGCCCAAGCTAGCCTTGAACTTAGCTCCTTTTGCTTAGTGTGGAGTTAGAGGCGTGAACCCATGTCCTGTTCTGTGGTTCGTGGGCTGTATTGTTGTTATTAGCTGCTATCTGCTAGAGACTCAAGATCTTACTCATTCCTAAATCATAAGGAAGCAGTTTTGATTCTGAGTGATTATCTAAAAGAAAAGTAGGGCGGGCTCAGAAACTCTGCCATTGGCTGGGAGTGATGACAGACACCTGTAACCTCAGCATGTGGGACGCAGAGGCAGGAGGAATGTGAATTCAACCCCAGTCTTGGTTGCACAAAGGTTGATCAAGTATATCGAGTGAGATCCTCTGAGAACAAAAACAATCCTGCTGGTCTCTGGCCGTGCTCATTTTACTCAGCATATGCATCTGCAGGTCTGGGGAAAATGTCTTTCTAGTGGACTGTACGGGAGTTGTTTATTTCTGTATTAGGGATCAGACCCAGGCCCTCACACAGGCTGAGTACAGGCTGTACCACTGGACTACACCCTAGCTCTGGTAAATCAACTTTAGAGCATTGTTTCAGAGACTCAAACTGTGGCATGGGAACTCCATGAATAAAACCAACTCAGGGCTTAGTATCTACTTCATTCCAGTCAGTAGCCCCAGGCTGCCCACCTCACTAGAGGGAAATGATCTGTGCCAAGTGGCCAGGCAGGGTCAATATCTACCCTCTGCCTATAGGATGTGTGTTTGCCAACCCTGCCCTCCTGCACTGCTGGCTTCTGGGTGTGGGAAGACTGGCTTACTACACCCACCTAGTTATTCTGCCCTTGTTTATAGTGAGAACTAGCCACACCTAGAGATTGGCTGGAAAAATATGACATGGTCACCTCAGTTGGGCTGGGAGCCCAGGCCTTGAGCTAAGACCACAGAGTCTAGTAGCCCATGTCCTAACTTCAGTCCTTGGTAGAAGGGTAGATAAGTTCTGAACCTTCTTTGTTCTAGTCTTCTATACAGTTTTTTAGAATAGGCAGGCTTTTCTTTGGCAGCGTCCATGGTACCTGTCTGTTTTCTTGCACTGTGATATAATCCTGACCAGCTGCTACTCAGAGCTCACCTCCACTTCATTCACAGAGATCACTGATTGTCTTTTATTTTAACATGGTGGCTAACATGCAGTACAGTAAAGTCCACTGGATGTCATACAGTTTGAGATGTGAGCTGCAAAAACTAGTAACAAACTTGGATGGATCTATGAATTTGCTGTTGAAGAAGCCCATGTACTCTGGGACTTACTTTAGTGGGAGAGAGTTAGGGCTTTAAGGCTGAGGAACATGTATCATCTGATAACTCTTGAAGAAGAAGGAAATCCAACTTTTCCCAGGTCTCTCTTCACTGAAAACAAAAATCTACTTATATAAACAATAGTCTGGTGACCTGAATTTTTGCAAAACTCATGGAAAGATGAAAGGAGAGACTTCCATCTTCCTACAAAGTTGTCTTCTTAGTCTATGCACACATATTGTGGCACATGTAGGCATGCTCACAAACACACACGCAGAGTAAAACATATATATATAATAATGTAAATAATCATTTTTTTAAAAGATTCACTTATTTATTATATGTAAGTACACTGTCACTGTCTTCAGACACACCAGAAGAGGGCATCAGATCCCATTACAGATGGTTGTGAGCCACCATGTGGTTGCTGGGATTTGAACTCAGGACCTCTGGAAGAGCAGTCAGTGCTGTTAACCACTAAGCAATTTCTTCAGCCCCATAAATAATCTTTAAATAAACAAAATAAAAACAAAAAGAGCTCCAGAAGCTCATTTGTTTTGTATAATTTTGGAAGTGACATTAAACAGTGTGTATTTGTGGTGCTTGGGGCTGAGCTTTGGGGACTGGTAGACAAGTACTCTGCCATCAGGAGATCCCCAGCGTCTTACTTTTTCTACCCTAAGAAGGTTTCACTGCTTTGTCTGCAGTGTTGTGGATTAAATTCAAGGCCGTATATATCTTCTACTGCAGATCCATATCCCTGCCTCATAAACTCCCTTTCTTTTTAAAGACTTACCTTTATTTTATGTGTATGACTGTTTGCCTGTGTGTTTGTCTATGCCGCACAGTGTGCCTGGTGGATATTGGGTCCTTGGAAACTGGAGTTCTACAAGGGTGTGAGCTCTCATATGGTTCACTTTGAACTCTTGGTTCTGTTCCTCCACTGCCTTCCCATGTCCTGGGATTATTGGCATATGCAACTCTCTCTAACAGCCAAATCTAGCATGGCACATTCCTGAAATCTTACTTGTCTTAGGCTGCTGAGGCAGGAGGAGGCTTACAGATTGAAGGACCATCTGTTCTACAGACCAAATTGGAGATTAGCCTGATGAACCTAATGAGACCTGGCACAGTGGCTTGCCACAAGTTAAAGATTAGAAAGGGCTACAGTGTGGAAACCCTGCAGCAAAAGGAAACAAAGTAAGAAAGAAGTGCCTTGGCGCTCAGTGGTAGGGCTTGTCTATCAGAAGCCTTGGGTTCCCTCTTCAGTGCTCTAGAAGGAAAAAGTATCAGGAGGCAGATCTTTGAGTTCCAGGCCAGCCAGGACTACATAATGAGACCCAATCTCAAAAACAAAAATAAACAACAAAAAAGTGAAATTAAAAAAAAAATTAAAGGGCTAAGATATCTCATGCTTAACACCCAGACTTTAGTCCCCAGTATCACAACAGCAATATGCAGAAAAACATGAGGGATGCTTCACTGAACATGGCACACTGGCTGTTCTTGCAGGGTCACAGAGTTAGTTTCCAACACCAACATGGCAGCTCAGAACCATCTGGATGCCCACTTCTGACCTCTGTGGCATTCACCACGCACTTTCAGCCAAAACACTCATATGTATAAAATAAAAATAAGTCTTAAAAAAGAAAAGGTGTGGAGGCCTGGTGACTCAAACCTTGAACCTAGTACTCTGGGCTGAGGGTACAAGATGAACTGTAGCCTGTTGTGCACATGGTCACAGCTGGGTAGCCCTAGGTTTAATTCTGGCCCCATCGATAATTAACTGTGGTTTGAAGAGACAGCCAGTATTTTAGGATTTTGTTTGTTTTAAAGACAGGGTCTTACCTCTAACTCATTGGACTTAAACTCACAGAAATCTGCCTACCTCTGCACTCACTCCTCATCCTGTGGTGGGATTAAGGATGTTCTCCACCACACCTGGCCTGCCTCTGTACCTTATACATATGTATATCCTTAATATGTACCATCATAACTGGCAGACATTCTTTTTTTTTTTTTTAAAGATGTATTTATTATATATAAGTACACTGTAGCTGTCTTCAGACACACCAGAAGAGGGCATCAGATCTCATTACAGATGGTTGTGAGTCACCATGTGGTTGAACTCAGGACCTCTGGAAAAGCAGTCAGTGTTCTTAACCACTGAGCCATCTCTCCAGCCCCTGGCTGACATTCTTTTGCTGGCAAATGGAAATAGTAATACTTTCTTGGATTATTTTGACTATTAAGTACATATAATTTAGCCTTATCGCTTGCATGTACTTTAATAAATGATAATTGGGCCCAAGGGTGGGTACCACTATGCCCAACAATTAAAATATTTCTTTAGTATGTGTGCGATGTGTGTGTGGGGTTACTTATGCCATAGCACATGTGTTAGATCTTCTACTTTTATGTGGGCTCTAGGGATCTAACTCAGGTTAGAGCTCAGGGCTATCTCTGATGGCCCCAGCTTAATATTTTTAAAGAAATTCTTTGAGAATCCTTGCAGTGCTTTTGATAAAAATGACCCCACAGGTTCGTGTGTTTGATGCTTTGTCACCAGGGACTGAAACTGTTTGAAAGGATTACAAGGATTAGTAGTTAAGGCCTTGTTGGAGGAAGTGTGCCACTGAGGGTAGGCTTTGAGGTCAGGCCTACTCTCTGTTCTGTGTCTGTCTCTCTGACCGTGCATCAGGTTGTAGCTCTCAGCTGTTGCTCTAAGGCTGTGCCTCCTGCCATGCCCCCCCTCCCCCCGTGGTAAAAGACTCACCCTTTGAGACTGTAGGGAAGCCCCCAGTTAAATGTTTTCTTTCACAGGAGTTCTTTAGGATGGTGTCTCCTCACAGCAGTCGCACAGTGACTAACACAATCCCTTTTTTTCCCCTTTTCCTTCCTTCCTTTTCTTTCTGTCTGTCTGTCTTTTTTTCTTTCTGTTTTTAAGAGAGCACGTTACTTTGTAGCCCTAGCTGGCCTAGAACTCATTGTGTAGACAAATTTAATCTCACATTCACAGAGATCCTCCTGCCTCTGCTTCTTAGATTCTCAGAGTTCATTTTTAGGCTACATTTATAGCTGTAAATAAGATACATAACTGCCCATGAACGAAGAAAACCCTCTTGAATACCCTAACCTATATATTTTGATGAATTTAATAGCATCCTGAGAAAATTAAGCACATAAAAACAACTTAGGGGCCAATGAGATGTCTCAACAGGTAAAAGCATTTGCCCTGTTAACCTAGTGACCAGAATTTCATCCTGAGATCATGTATAAAGGTATAAGGAAAGAGACAACTCTATAAAATTGACTCATGACTGATGCATCCACACACACATATACATCAATAATAATGAAAGAACTTTGGTGGGCTTGAAAGTTAAAATATTTGCTGTACAAGCCAGAAACAGAGTTCATTTCAGGTCCCAAGAACCAAGAACTGGCTTCCATGTTAATTCCAGCCCCCAAAGTCAAAGACAGAAACTCCAGTGAGCAAGCTGCTTGGTGAGAACCCAGTAACAACCCTGGGTACCCACACATGTGAAAACAAACCTAGAAACTGGATAGGGCCTGCGAGTATATAGCTCCATAGTAGTGGAAAACTGCCTAACATTTGAACCTCAGGATTCAGGGTCTAGCTCTCCCAAACAGATACACAGACAAAATAAATAAAAATTATGTGGACCTACTCTTCTGCAGGACAAGTTTTAAAGTTATTGCTTCTTCCTGCATGTGAGGGGTTTTTATTTTATTTATCTTTTGGTTTGGGGGGGGGTGTCTTTGTTTTGTTTTGCTTTTTGAGCAGGGTTACTTCATGTAGCCCCAGTTATCCTCGAACCTTCTCTGCAGTAAAGACTGGCCTTGAATTCACAGACATCTGCCTCCTGAGTGCTGGGATTAAGTGCACCAGCACTGCCCAGCCTTGTGTTCTTATAACAGACCTTTCTTATCCTGTAGAAGATGCATATAAGATCCGGATCCGCATTGATGATGAGCCTGCCAATCTGGACATCCTGGACACAGCAGGACAGGTACTAAGCCCAGAACTATGTGAGTGTAGTGTGTCCTCTAGGACAGGGGACAGGCTTCTGTGGACAGTGTCACTAGTTTGTCTCTCTTGATTTTCCATGCTCTGCCTCAGGATAGCAGGTAACTGACATGCTGCTCCTTTACTCTAAAGTAGCCAGTGTATGCGTGGAGGTCCGCGTTGCAGCAATGCATTCTGGACCTTTGTTTCCTTCTAGGCAGAGTTTACAGCCATGCGGGATCAGTATATGAGGGCAGGAGAAGGATTCATCATCTGTTACTCCATCACGGATCGTCGAAGTTTCCATGAAGTTCGGGAGTTTAAACAACTGATTTACCGGGTCCGACGCACTGACGATACACCAGTGGTTCTTGTGGGAAACAAGTCCGACCTAAAGCAGCTAAGGCAGGTGAGGAGGAAATGTCTGGGGTATTGTGGGTAGTCATTTTGGTTTTTTGTTTTGTAGATTGCTTACCCCTAAAATAGAAAATGACGTTATCTTCTCTTGGCCTTGGAAATGTCCCTCTATTAATTTCCTGTGATTTGAATGTGAAGAGGAGTGGATGCTGAGGTGTGCACTCCCACAGCTGCCCACAGCAGCAGCGTGTCAGGCAGGTCTGCTGGGAAGTAGGAAGCCTTCAGCAGTTCACACGTCAGCCTCCCTGCCCGAGGAGGAAGCAAGGAGCAGTCTCACTGTCCAGAAGCAGATGGAAGTACGGCACTTCCGTAGCTGGGTGCGTCCAGTTGGCTTCTGACAGGCCTATGTTAGCTGGAGCATATCTCTCTCTTCCCTTAGGCTTTTCTTTCTCAAAAGCACTAGCATAGCCAACTACCATTGTTAATATTCATATTTACTTGGTATTTGTTCCAAAACAACTAGTTACCTGGACAGGGCTAGGTCCCGGCCCCTCACTAAAGTGGTTGGAAAAGGGCCTGAGCTCAGTTTTGGTGTTTAGTTCTTATTTTTAAAGCTAGGCATGGCGTGTGTACTGGGGTGATGGCGACAAGCAGATCCTGCTTGGCAAGCTCCAGGCCAGTGACGGAGCTGATCTCAGAGAAGAGAAAATGCAGGCTGTGGGGCAGTTCAGTTGGTAGTGTCTGCTGATCGTGCAGGGTGGCCATGGTGATGCAGAAGGCAGAGGCAGGTGGATATCTGAGACTGAGGCCGGCTGGTCTGTAAAACAAGGTCCTGGAAAGCCAGGGCACATGGAGAAACGCTGCCTCGAGAAAAACAAAGTAAAGACATTATGAAGGGGGCTGGAGAGACAGCTCAGCAGCTAAGAGCACTGGCTGCTCCTCCAGAGGTCCCGAGTTCAATTCCCAGTAACCACATGGTGGCTCACAAACATCTGTAATGGGATCTGATGCCCTCTTCTTGTGTATCTGAATTCGGCAACAGGGTACTCATATACATAAAACAAATAAATCTTAAAAAAATGAAATTATGCAGGCATTCCTAGGTTCTGTCCCTGCATAAACCAGGTTCATGGCACATCCCTGTGATTCCATCACCATGTGAAGTTCCAAGATGTGCTTGACTACCCCGAAATATAAGGCTCTGTGTTTAAAGAAAGTCTTGAAAATACCCCAGAAGTAGAATCATGTAGTGTGAAGTGTCATGTAGTACCCTCCTGTCGTCTCAGGCACACGGGCTGTGTACTCTGCTGGTACCCACTGGGGGAGGGACAGTCCTGCGCTGGGTGCCCACTTACTCTTGTGACTGCTATACATGACACATTTCCTCCCATTTGTACCTTTGAAGGTCTCCAAGGAAGAGGGATTGTCTCTGGCTCGAGAATTCAGTTGTCCCTTTTTTGAGACCTCTGCTGCCTACCGTTACTACATTGATGACGTTTTCCATGCTCTCGTGCGGGAGATACGTAAGAAAGAAAAGGAGTTAGTACTGGCCATGGAGAAAAAGGCTAAACCCAAAAGCAGCGTGTGGAAGAGGCTGAAGTCACCGTTCAGGAGGAAGAAGGACTCAGTAACCTGAGGGAAGTGCGCAGTGTCTGCTGTGAACTGCAGTGCTCCTCCAAGCAGTCCAGTCATCTGTCATAGTGAGCATGCTGTTTGCTCTTCTGCTGTGGTTATTCTCAATGTCACTGCGAGAGGACTCGCCTACTGGGAGCTGTCATTGACTTACTGTCTAAAGCCCTGCGCTAGGTGACTCTGACTCATGAACTCATCAGGGCACTGTCTACTCCTTAATTGTCACATTAGAATCTGGTTGGTCATTGATTTCGTTATGTTGCTGATGTAACTGTATCCGTGTAAATTGTTTATACCCAGGAGAGTATGTGTACCGTGTGCACTTAACTAAGTTTACAAAGGAACTTTGTGTTGTATTCTCTCCACCACCCTTCACTTGAGCCTCCTGGTACTGTCTCACAGAAGGATCTCTGCCTTGTGTAGCCACACTGTACATCCTGAAGACAGCAGAGACTGAGTAGGGAAACTGGCTCGAAAGGTAAATGGGTGTCTGCGGAGCAGACTCCTGTGGTGGAGTGTGGAGGTTTAGGGAGGTCTTGCTGTGTGCTCACACAAGAAGACGTGACCAGAAACATGCAGGGTCAGAACGGTATTCCTGAAGTGAGCCCAAGAACTGCACATTTGACCCAAAGGCACTCAGGTGGTAAAAAAGAGACAGAAGTGTATTTCTTTCTGAACATGCTTGATTTTTCCTTCCATGCTTGCCCTTTACCTATGCGACCTAGTTCTGGGTCTGGGATCATTGCTAGATCACTTGAATCTTATTTAAATCCTTTGTTGGGCCAGGCATGGTGGCTCACGGCTGTAATCCTAGTATTTCTAAGTCTGAAACAGGAGGACTACCATGAGTTTGAGGTTTCCTGGATTACAGAATGAGAGCCTGTCTCAGAAAAACAAAACCACAAGTAAATAAAACCGAATTCTTTCTTAGGACCGCTATACCACAGGACTTGTCCAGTTTCTATGTCCTTTGAAGAATCAGGCAAGGCCTGATGGTGTTTAGGCCTTTCATTAGACTAATGTTATTGTCCAAACAGAAGAGCCATCATGGGTCTGAGTAAGTGTTCTGTTCCCTTGATGTTAGCAGTCCTTAGACTCCAGGCTTGACGGTCTGTGGCGTCTCTGTCCAATGGAGCAGTCTTGAAACTTTAGTACTCACAATCAGAAGGTTTCCTCAGAGTTGTCAGAGCAGCCTCAGAGAACATACCACTTTGCTTCTGTATGTGATTGAGCTTTAACTGTAAATGGTGAACTCTCCGTCATGGGGTCAGGATTATCTTGCAGTCTGAATGTGCTGTGTGTGGCACACTCAGGAGTCAGGATCACTCCAGGCTTGGGTGCTGTTGGCAGCTCCTCTTGAAAGCTATATTCAGTTTCCTGCTCCCCACTGTCAGAGGAATGTCAGATCCATATCCAGTTTCTGCTGGGACTTTTAAATTCTGGGTAGTCTTCTGAAAATCCTGGTAACTTTTGTCACTATACAAATTGTCTTTTAATACTCAAGCCACCAAAAAATGAAAGACGCAAGTTCAAAGCAGAAGCCATAGCACTTTGGAGAAGTAACAAAGTAGAAAGAAAGTACAGCAGCAACCTCTGAGCAGTCTCTCACCGGATAAGGACTGTCAGACTGAATGCCTTCACTGCTCAAGTCTGTGGGATTGTCAGCAGTGCCAAGTGAGGCACTGACAGCCGCAGAGACTGAAGATTGCCAAGGCGGTAGAAAACCACTGCCACAAAGGCCTGTAAGGAAGGGGGTTTATTCTGTATGAGGCAAACTGCAGTGTTTTAAGGCTGTCCTTGTCACACATGGGACAAAGATAAGCTAGTCCTTAATTTGTATTGAGAATTGTATTCATGGTGCTGGGTAGCTTCAAATGGCAGTGTGTGTGAGCCAGAGGCCTCCTCAGTGGTCCTGCGGCTCACGTACAAGCTTTAGTTCATCAGTATTGGCCAAGCTGAAGGCATGAAAACAAAGTATTCCCTGGAATTTTGAAGGGAAGATTCAGGGACAAATTGAAAGGCCCTGAAACTCTGTTGAAGCCAGATTAGTAATTACAAGTAATTATAATGGGTAGGGAGATACGTTTTAACCTTGATATATTAGAAAAGTATCACGTGTCACCCGGAAGAAGTTCTTCACTGCACACTCACATAGGAAGGCAATCTGCGCAGCACAATACATGATGTTTAAACAATGTGTTGGATTTTCTTTTTAACCTATAAGTAGGTAGAAATGTCTAGAGTAATTTTTTTTAAGTACACTTGGGTTAGAGGGCGTGGCCTTACCTTCATTTCTTCATTAACATGGTGAGTGCATTCCAATATTTTTGTCTTTATATTTTATTTGTGTGGGCGGGAGGTTATCTGGAATCATCTCTGTGCTCACCAGGTCCTCTAGCCAGTGTGACGGTGTCCTCCACTGAGACCTAAAAGATGGATCCAGGCAAGTCAGGCTCTGAAGGAGGGCTTTAGGGACCCGTTGTCACCTCCATTCTGAGCAGCAGGTTGCCCAGTGTTGGGAGAGGGTCTTCCAAATCTTTCAGCTAGAACATCATCAGTTCATCAGCTGACGCAGCTTGTCACCTTGTCTGAGGAACAGAACAGCATCATGGGGGAAATCACTTTACAGTTCATGTCTGTGGAGGATGACAAGCTGACCTTTACCACCAAGATACTGAGGTGAAACAGCTAGTGTAGCCACCACTGATGAAGCTTAGGAGGCCCTTTTGTTCAGAGAAATCAGATCCTAACGATTGGGATGTTCCTCTGGGATCTTAGCCAAGCACCTGCTTCAGCCTAGCTACTTACACAATCCAGTGGGATGGCTCAGTGGGTGAAAGTGAGCCATGCTGAGGCAAGGCATGTGGAGGACACATGATGTGTGGAGGGTATAAATAGGACTTCACAGAGTGACAGTGACTTGGCTTGCTGGTACAGCTAGTGGGTCCGTGTCTTCGCTGGTCTTCACTTCCCTCACAGAGGCACGGCTGGGAACTTCTGGTGTTCCCGTTGGTCCCTCCTGCTGATTCGCTCTGAGGCCGAGACCTGAACTGAACCTGGGAGCTCTGGAAGAGCAGAGCAGTTGCAGTCCTAACCACTGAGCCATCTCTGAAGCCCCTCCAATTTCAGGCTTAGAAAGAAGGACACGTGTGCTGGAGAGATGGGTCAGTGGTTAAGGGTACATACTGCTTTTTCAGAGGACACCTACAACTGCCTGTCACACCAGCTCCAGCAGTGCCTCTAGTCACCATGGGCACCTGCACTCCACAATCAATATATGTGTACACATGTACACACTACACACACACACACACACACAAGTGCACAACTAAAAATAATAAAATCTTGAAAAGTGGTATATAGGAATTTTACTTATTTTTTTCCTTGGAACAGGCACCTGATGTGTAGCTCTGGAAGGCTAATGCTTGTTAGCCCGTGTTGGCCTCTAACTCAGCAACTCACTCGTCTTCGGGAGGCAGCACCACCGCTACTCCCAGCATACATTTTTTTTTTTTTTTAATTTCAGGAGTTAACTTTGACAATCATTTTAAAAGATGGTTCAAGCTGGAAAATGTTGGATTGTACTGTTAGATATGCTCAACTTGAAGTGAAGATTTAAAATTGTTCCCCGAGTTTCGTCAGCTTAACTGGAGCTGAAATTCAGGTAGTATAACCGTAAAGGTCATGCAAAATGTTTGCTCTTTGATTAAAGATTATTCGGTGTGCCCTCTGGATCTCTAGATCCTCTCACTGTACAAATGAATTTTATTTTCTTCCTAGTAATTATGAAGCAGGAGTCATTTGAGTCAGGATCCCCAATTAGCAAGCATGCCTGTAGGAACTTAGTTCTTCGGAGAACATTTCTCCTGTGGAGTGTGAGTCATGCTTTGCCTCTTAGTGAGCTGTCTCTACCGTGTGGTTCCTTGTGGCAATATTTTACCATCTAGGTGAAGAAGCCACTTGTCCAGGAGCTTTTCTCAGCTGCAAGAGTATTCTCTTTCCCCTTGGGACAGCTGACTTGAGTTGACTTGCTTCTTGTTCTAACAGGAACATGGGATCAAGTAAGACTTGAGGAATTAACACGGCCTTCAGCTCTTAGCAAAATATAGTCAAACCGTGCCTGACTTAAATCAGTCCTGCATTCCTTTATTCCTTTTTAACGGGAGGCTGCTGCTGGGTTGGGAAGGCAGAGAACATAGACTCCTTTAAGACAAAGCACTGCCTGAGCCAGGAGTTCGAGACCGTCCAGCATAATGAATTGTAGTCAGAAATCAGAGATGAGGTGCTGGACTGGCAGCCGAGTTGAGAGAGCAGCTAGCTGTCTTCTATGCAGGAGGCTTTCAGTTCATAAAACCAGGCTTAGCTGTGGATGCCTGTGACTCCTGAGTAGGTGGTAGAGGCAGGAGGATCAGAAATTCAAAATCATTCTCATCTGTGTAGTGGGTTTAAGGCCAGCCTAAGCAATATGAGTTTCTGACTAAACAAACTAAAAAATATGAGCATGGTGAGACACACCTGTAACCCGAAGACAGGTTTTCCTTGTGTAGCTCTGGTTGGCCTGAAACTCTTTGCAGACCAGTCTGGCCTTGAACTCACAGAGATCCATTTGCCTTGCCTCCTAATGCCCACCACCACTGGAGAAAAAAAAAAATCCAATATGAAGGAACCCACCAGACAGACTGAGGCAGAAAGGGCTTAATTTTTGAAATGTTCTGAAATTGCTAATCAAGTTTTGTTTTTGCTGTTTTAAAAATATTTTAAACATAAATCTAATGCAGCTATCATTCCCCCCTTTATTCAGCTGATCAAATCTCAACATGAGGTTGGATGGAGACAAAAGTACTGGGATCTTAGTTTTGTCTCAGAATCACTTTTTAAAAATGTTGTGTGTGTGATCCTCAGCACATATGACGGCACCCTGAAGTCTCCCAGTTTTCTGAAGGAGCAGAAGCTGCCGGGATGACACTTCCCATGTCCTGCCCTTGCTGAAGATTTAGAACAATATGCTCGGAAACAGAACACATGAAATTAGCCTCTAACATCTGCCAGACACCTGCTCTTGCCCAGGTTTGCAGGGTCGGGAGAACAAGGGTGGGGCCACATCATTGTTCAGCAGAAAGGCTGCTCATGGTCCCTTAACACGATGCCTTAGCTGGCTGCAAGGCTTCACACGCACCTGCTCTGAAGGAGTCAAGTGACTGGGAATATGGCTCAGTTGGTATGAACTTGAGGACCTGGACTTGATTTCTTTTTTTTTTTTTTAAGATTTATTTATTTATTATATATAACTACACTGTAACTGTCTTCAGACACACCAGAAGAGGGCATCAGATCCCATTACAGATGGTTGTGAGCCACCGTGTGGTTGCTGGTATTTGAACTCAAGACCTCTGGAAGAGCAGAAGTCTTAACCACTCAGCCATCTCTCCAGCTCATGGACTTGATTTCTAAAACCCACATTTACAAAAATATTCGTGCAGTGACTTCTATTTAATGCTGGTGCTGATGAGGCTCTAAGGGCTTCACTGGACAACTAGCCGAGCCAACTTGTTAAGCCTTAGGCTGGTGAGAAACCCTGTCTGAAAACACACAGAGGATAAGTAGACAAGTTGGATGGTGCCAAAGCTGACCTCTGGACTCCTTACAGGCACAAATGTGTACACACAGGAAGAAGCACTTCGGGAGTCTCTCCTAAACTTTCTCACCATGCCTGCTTTCACTTCCCTAGAGAAAAATTTGTGGGTCACTGCTGATCACCATTACCACAAAACCCCAAACAACTCCAGACCCAATTTTGGGTTGAACCCAAATTGTTCACACAAATTCTCTACCACCGAGTCACACCCCTAGCTCACAATGTTCACTTCTTTTTGTTGCTTCAACGTTGGGGATTGAACCCAGGGCTTCACAAATGCTAGGCATGTGCATACTACGGAGCTCTGGTTCAAAAGAAGACAGACTTCTTTTGAGACTTGGACTTAGAATAAGAAGGAAAATGTAAAGCCTTATTATGTTTGCTCTCACCCAGCTTCCAGGAGGATACTGTGCCCTCCCGCTCTTACTGAGTCCCTGCTGCACGAAAGTGTTCACAGCAGGCATTTAGCACGGATTAGAAGCGAACACACCATTCTCAAAGGTTTGCTTCTGTGCTATGGAGTGCAAAAATTCTGATTCTGAAACACAGAATGTGGTGAGAGATTTAGATGCTGGCGGCAGGGCTTAGGGAGAGAGCGGAGATTGCCAACTGTCAGCCACTCAATAACTGGTCACTAAATGTGAGGCTGGGAAAATGTCTGAGAGGATACTTGGACAGAAGTGGGTCTAAATCATGAGAGTACCCAATGCCTGTGACTGCAGTCGCCTGGGACGCTCTTGAGGACAGTGGCATGGAGACTCTGAGTACAATTTTATTTACGTGAACTCCCATTCACTTTTTAAAAAGAATTACACTGATTCATTACTTCAGGTGTGTGAATGGCAGGACATATGAAGGTCAGGAGATGACAAGTAGGAGTCAGTTGTCTGATTCCACCATGGAGGTTCCAGGGATTTGATCACTCTGCAGTCTTGGCAGCAAGCAGCGCTACACAATCATCTCACCATTAGGGTTTGTTTGTATCTTACTCTTAAATATCCACCATTAAACATAGTTGGAAAATACAAGACCAGCTCAGTGAGAAAGGCACTTCCTGCCCAGCCTGACAACTTGAGTTAGGTTTCTACTACAAGGTAGGAAGAACCAGCTCCCTGGAGCTGGAGAGATAGCTCAGTGGTTAAAAGCACTGGCTGGTCTCCCATAGTAACCAGATTTATGTTGTGGTTTACCACCCTCTGAGTTCCATTTCCTGGAGGTCCATTGCCCTCTTCTGGCTTCCTCAGGTACTGCACACACAGTGCCCATCTACATAATAGAAGAACCAACTTCCAAAAGTTGTCCTTTGACCTCCTCTTGTGTATGCTGGCACGTGTGTGTGCACACACATGAATGGTCAAAGAACAAAACTGGAATTGGGCGAGGCTGCTGCAGGCTTTGCTGCAGAGGAGCTGTGTGAGTTTGGAACAGTCCAGTAGCCCCCTTCATTATGTGCGTTTCTCATCTGTTGCACACAGATGACCAAACTTTACCTGTGCTGGGACTGCAAATACAGATTTGATCAATTTTATAAGTGCTTAAAATTGTTTAAAAGAACTGCCAGGCCACGGGGCAGAAGAAACCAGCAACCCTAGCACTAAGTAAGGATGGGGATTCAAACTGGAGGCTGGCTTTGCTGCAGTGAGACTCCCATCGCCCAGAAAAAGGGAGTGGGGTGGGGGAAAAGCTGTTTGCATGCCTGCTGCCACGGCTCTTGAACCATTTATAAGGACTGGAAACAGTCGCTGTTTGCCTCTGTAGATCCCAAGCTGCAGAGAGTCAATAAGACCAGGTTGGGGGGGGGGGGCTTTCCTAGGATAGAAATTTCTTCCCAAGGCTTGGAGAGGAAATGACAAGAAAGAAGGGGGGGGGAGTCCAGGAAGAAACAGGGTTGTGTTCCATGATCATGTATGACCACCCCACACACTGTTCCTCTCCGGCACCAGTACTCCCTTCTCCAAGGACCTGACATCTTCAAGAACTGATACTTGAAGATCCACCACCAGGGAAGTCCTTCAGCCATAATGACACAGCCTCTCTTTCAAAACTGATTCAGAAATCCATATTACAGGTGTTGGCCCAGCTCAGGACTATAGAGCAAAATTGATAGAAACCTAGAAGAAATGATGTTACCTTGTTTGGGGGAGAAGTCACTCGTGGGGTTGGTTGTTGGTTTTATGAGATGGGTCTTATTTCTTGTTCTGTAGCTCAGGCTAGCTGAGAGCTTACAGTATCTGCTGACTTGGCCTCCGCAGTGCTAAGACTACAGTAAGTTTGGCTTATTTCTTTTAAGATTAAGTGGCAGCCACACTAGGGAGGCAGAGGCAGGCATATCTCTGTTAGTTTGAAATAGCCTGGGTCTACAAATCAAGTTCTGGACAGCCAGGGCTTGTTACACAGAGAAACCCTATCTTGAAAAACTGGTAGGGGCAGGGGGAGATTGAAAGTCAGGTCTGAACGCAATACACACCTTTAATTACAACCCTTGGGAAATTGAAGTTTCCTGGGCTACATAAAGTTTGAAGCCAGCCTGGGCTATCTGCGAAGCAGTGTCATATAGCACTTTCTTGAGATTGAAACATTTCATCCTGCAGGAAAGCTCCTTAAAATTGAAACAATCAAAATAGCTTCAGGAAGTCCTTGAAACTGACCAGATTTACTGGCCCCTCCCTCCCAAATGTAAACAATAAAGACTGCTGGGAGTCACTGTCTGGCCAGATGAGCACCAGGAAAAAATTGGAAATAGAGTGGCCCTGGAAGAGGCTGAGACCAACCAAGCTTCTGGGAAGAGACACTTTCTAACCTGTACTGCGCTCTAGGTCCCCCCCCCCTTCACCCATGAGCTGTCATCTATGCTCAGGTGGGGTTTGATGATGGAGCTGTCATTTAGTCACTTCTGCTCTTGTAAATTAGCCCTCACCCACATCTCCTTAAGTAATCTTAAAGTAAAATTCTTTGGTTCACCACGCTGGACTTTGGTGGTATTATAGTAGGCTCTTTATTTGGGGTGTGTTGTGTGTCTCCCCAGGAAAAGTCTGTCACACTACATCCAGTCCTTTTTATTTTATGAAACTGAATGCTATGTGTGTTTGATGGGTCTCATTTCTGTAGCCCAGGCTAGCAGAGAGAGAGCTCACAGCATCCTCTGCCTATTTCTCCCAAGTGTATGACTGAATTTTGAGAGTGCCTGGTGCCCACAGAGGTCAAAAGAGGATTTTGGATCCTTTGAAACTGGGTTATGGATGGTTGAACCCAGATCCTCTGCAAGAGTTACAATTGTTCTCACCTGCTGAGCTATCTCTCCAGCCCCAATACCCAGTCCTTTAAAAGAAAAATAGTCAGTGAGCTGTAGAGACTCAGAGACTAAGATCACAGCCTGTCCTTCCAGAGGACCTGAGTTCAATTCCCAGCAACCACTTGGCTCATAACCATCTATAATGAGATCTGGTGCCCTCTTCTGGCCTGCAGGCACACATGAAGGCAGAATGCTGTATACATAATAGATAAAAAATCTTTTAAAAATTATTTAGGAAAAAAATATTAGTTGGCAAGGTGACACCTTAAATTACAGTACTCAGGAGGTAGAGTCAGGGTGATTTATGTGAGTTGGAGGTCAGCCTATTCTGCATAGAGTCCCAGGACAGCCAGGACTACACAGTGAGAACATATCTATAAATAAATAAATAAGGAAAGAAAAACAAAAGTGGGGTTGGGATTTTCCCCGGCTTCAGGATTCAAGGTGAGAGGGTGAGTTACTGACCAGCTTGGAATATAGACTGTATAGAACAAGACTCTGTTGAAGTGGAAACTGAAGGGTTCTTTGGTTCTCACACCTGTGAAGGAGCGTTTTCCTGAAGTGGACAAGGTTATCAGCGGCAGCTCGATCCACTCGCAGACACTTCACGGATACACGCGCAGCCCAGTTCAGTAGAGTCGGGACAGCAAACATGAATCAGCGGTGGCACTACCCAGCAGAGACAGCCAGGCTTCAGCCTAGACACAAGTCAGCAGGAAGGGCCAGGGTCAACAGGTTTGCCCAGATAGCTCTATAAGCAATCTCAGCTCAGCTTCAGCCTCAGCTACCGCTGATGTCTCTAAACATCACATTTTTTTTTTCTCAGTATGAGTCTGACTTAGGAAACCGCCACTTGAGTCTGTCCCAGCTGACATCACTTTGTCAATCAGCCAGGGTGCAAGGGGGCAGCAAGAAAAGCTGTGGTAGAGCAGCTTTCTCCTGTGTCTGCTTCAGTGAGACATTCCTTCAGAGTCCGCCTTAGCCTTTCACCTGCATCCTCTTCAGCTAAATGTTCCTTCACGTGTTTCCCTCAGCAAAACACCATCCAGCACACAACCGGCTTTCCAAAGAACCCTTAAGTTTCCACTTGACTTTCTCTTAAAGCTAGAAGGGAGGAAGTTCTTCCAGTGACTTTGAAAGAACAGATGCATCTGTTGTTGGTTTTCACTGTCCCTCATGGGGACAAAGTTCACCCAGCACATTAGGAAAATGAGTCCTGATGAAAACCCGGCAGTTAGGAGGAAGTGGAGGCAGGAGGAGGAATGTGAAGCCAGCATAGTGTAAAAATCAAACTAACCAAGAAAAAGAGTGTGTCACTCCAGCCTCCAGATTTGGGAGGCAGAGAAGCCACAGCCCACCTTCCCAGCATCCCCACCTTCCCAGCATCCCCACCTTCCCAGCATCCCCACCCCGGAGTACTGCCTGGCTCTAACCCCTGTTTCTGCAGAGCACCTCAGGGGTTGTGAGTGTACACTTATCACTGTGATGTTTGGCTAATTCCTGTCTTCCTCTCACCATCTCCAGCATGACTCCTGCTTGGCAATGGCTCACATCCCCTGAGATTCAGATTTAGTGGCTAACCTGTTGGGGCTGGAGAAAGATGGTTCCTCAGTGGTTCCTTAGCGCTGCCAAAACAGCAACAACCACAAATGAACAAACAAACAAAAAAGCCTGCCCAACAATATTTCTCTTCTTTGTATTGTTGAAGACCTGGGGACGATTTTAGTAAGAGTGCGGGAGGAGGTGAGGATGGGGCAGCAGGGGAGAAGTCCAGAGAATGAGAGAGCCCTGCACACCAGGGAAGGCAGGCGTAGGCCCTGGGAAACAAGAAGAAAATGGAGTGTCTGAGAGCGGGTTAGAAGCGGGGCCAGGCTTCGCTGAGCTACCTGGTAAGGCTCAGTGAGCCACGGGAGTAGTTTTTAATTTTGGAGTAAATCTCTTCATTTCAAGGATCAGAGTAACCATCAGTACTAAAACCTACCATCTCAGATGCTGGAGAGATGGCTCCGAAGTTAAGGGTGCTTGCTGTTCTTGCAGAGAACCTAGGCTTCTTCCCAGTAGTACTCACATGGTGGTTTACAACCATATGTTAACTCTACTTCTCTTTCTCTCTCTCTCTTTCACACACACACACACACACACACACACACACACACACACACACACACACACACACCCCATGGTGCACATATAGACAAGCAGGCAAACACTCCTACACATAAAATAGATAAATCTGAAACTAAAAACTTCCTTCCTCTCCCCTAGTGGTTGTGGGTCTTACACATCACGCCTATTGTGTAGGCCTGTAACCCAGAGCTGAGCAACAGTTTCTCAGACAAAGGGGCTCATGAGAAAAAAAATTTAAGAAGTCCTGGTCTAGAGCATCCTATGTGTGTGTGTTGAGTGTTTTCTGCAATCACAGTCACCCAGCTTCGAGAAAACCAGGCTGTACCACTGTGCCTATTTAATCTGAATCAGTCTTTATTCTGCACGTGTGTGGCGCATTAACAAGGCCCACAGACAAGATAGCATTACATGTTGCAGGTTAGCGTCACAGCGTTATGCAATTTCACACAGTTCATGTTAGCTTTTTCCGTTTTTTTTTTTTTTTTTATTTGACACTTTTATTTTTGAGTTTTATTTTTTTACAAGAGAAGACACAAGGTAAAGAAAGACGACCACGTTGGAGAGGGATCGTGGTGAGGGCAATGTCACTATGACCAGTATTAAAAGTCTTCCATACCCCCCTCCTAAGTACGTCCCCCCTGGTCCCACACAGTTCTCTCTGCTTTCCAGCACAGCCCTGTCCATAAACATGTACACTGTGGCCGTGCTGAGAACCGAAAGAAGGAAGACTCAAGAGGGAACTTCTGATATTGGGAACATCTCTCAGAGTCCCCAAAGCGTCAAGAAATCTCCATAGACAGAATGGCTGCCGGGAAATCAGGAGTGACCTTTCCCTAACCTATTCCTAACCACAAGAGCCTTGTGCAAAAGCTAGGACGTGACACTCTCTTGTCTTTCAACGGACAGGTAGAGGCATCCTGCCTCCACCCACATCGGTGAGCTCTGTGAAGAGCAGATGTGAGAGCCAGAGTCAGCTAAGAAGCTTTAGGATACGGAGTCCAGGGTATGATGGATCAGGCCTGAGGTAGGAGGGAGGAATCCTGTACTGCCCACCCCTTTGCTTTCTCTTGGCAGAGACACCGAGGCAGCCCCGAGCCTGTGGAAGTTCCGGGCTCCCCCACCAGCACCCGCTGCTCTGCAGACCCAGAGGCTACAAGGGACTGAGCTGCAGGGGAATGGGGAAGGTGAGGCTGTTTCCCAGACTCCTCAGGGGGAGCTACAGAGGCACACACAGCGGGACAGAGGCCAGGCTCCACCTGTCACTTCGCATTGCTCAGTGACTTCAGTTCTCTACACATTAAGGCGACGAAGAGGAACCGTTTCAATTGTTTTCCCTAATGGGGCTTAGAATGCTCCTGCCGGGTTTTCATTAAACTATGTCAAAATGCCTTTTTAGAAAACAAAAACAAACAAACAAAAAAGTATTTTCTTCTACATATGATACACTATTTACATTCCACGGGTTAAAGGACAGAGACTAGTGGTGTGATCCCACTGATGATCTCGCTGATGGCGAGACATTATGGGATGGAAGGGCTGACGGGAGCGAGAGCACAGTGGGGTTTCCAGCCTGTAGAGCACTGTTCTGCCGTGCTAAGAGTCGGCAGAAAACACCCAAACCAAACAAGCAAAGCAAATGAAAGGAGTGTGTGTGTGTGTGTGGTGGGGGGAGTGGATTCAGATCTACAAACACGAGGGGAACCACCAAAGGAATCACCAACCTCTCCATGGAAAGTCAGCTTGTCCACCCTTTCTCAGGAACAAGCCGGAAAGTGATGGTCTTTAGGGACGTGGGCTTTTCCATTACAGCTAATCTCTCAGGCCCTGGATCAAGCTATTTCTTATGTGACTGAGGTTCTCTTCAGGCTGTGAGAATAGGCACTGCCCATCCAAGCTCACCTCTCGTTTCTGAAGTTCTCCTGTTCCTCTGGAAATCTCCGTGTGGAGACCTGGATCTGAACTCCAGTGCGGCGTTCAAGCTCCGCACCGTCTTGTGCAGTGGCAGAGAGATGGTGGGACTTTGGTTTCCACCCTTCACTATGTGCGGAGCCTCCCAGTTCTCCAACCGCGTGCTTCTGCTGAGGAGAGCGGGGCTCTGAAGGCATTCACATGATCTGACTACTCAGCCCCACTCGGCTTCCTAAAGAGCCACCACTGTAAACCTCAGGGACTCAGGCCCATTTCCTTAAGAAACGGACTTCTGTTGGCAGCTACATAATGAGGAGATGCCAGAGCTCCTGTAGCATTTCTGGAAAAGGAAAAGCCAGTGTAGCCTTACACACCTGGGACTGCTGACCACCAATGAAGAGCCCGTCACAGAGGACCACATCTTATTTCCTCCTCTAGTCCCCTGACCTGCAATTGGGGATGTGCTGGTGCCACTCACAGGTACATCCCTCTAGGTGAAGTCTCCATAGCTCCTTCTAGAGAAATCAGAGTCCTAAGTCCACCTCTCCTGTGCTCACCGGGGCTATCCCCAGTCAAGGATGCCTGTGCACACACCCCATTCTCAATTACTCTTTCTCCTGGAGACCCCACTTGTTTCTTTGCATACTACAGACCTCAGGATTTGTAACTCAGCCAAAGAGCAGAGATGTCAGTGGTGACAGAACAAAGAACTGGGTGACGGGAACATGGGGCTTTACAAGAGCAGACTTTTCTCCTGCAGTGATGGGGAACTGGAACAACCCAGAGAAGCCTGATAAAGAGAGGCCGACTTGGGGATCAGCAAATACAATTCGGCACAAAACACAATTTTCATGGATTAAAATCTGCAACTTGATATTGGTTAGGCTAATTTGTTTGTATTAGACATGCAAGTATAAGGTTACATTGTTATATATAGACTTGGGGTCTTTCCTTCTCTTCCCCCCCTCATTTTAAAAAACAAAGGATCGTCTAGTGCCTTGCAAAGAAGAAAGCAATCCTCACGCTAAGAACCAATCTGCAGCTGTGTGGAGTGTGAGGTTCTTCGTGTGGTTTGTTCTGTAAGAAATCTTCTTCTACGACTAAAATGAGGTTTTGAGTTAGCTTCTCTGTCACCTCTCCCCGCCGTGCACCTCCCCCGCCTGGCCCCAGGGTTAGTACTCGCTCAGACTGTGCCACTTGGCTATGGGCTTGCGGGGACTCTCGCAGACCTCTCTCCAGTGTTCCGCACCACTGGCTGTGACACTATGTGCCCCCAGGATCAGTCTCCCTACCACCTCATTCTTAGTCGTGCGATCGAAGTCAATGACAAGGAACTCGATGCTGATATCAGGCAGGAGATCAGCGGGGATGTCATAGATGAATGACTCATTGAAGATGGGGTTCAAAGTGCACTTCTTTACGTGGGTTTTCTTCTTGGCAATGCGTTTTCTGCCGTAGTAGACGTTCACCTTGACATAAGGATCTGGAGCCCCCAAAGAGAGAAGAGAGACAGGCCTATGACACAGTCCTCTGCTGTGTGGTGGTTCTGTGTTTAGAATCTAAATAGTGGGTCTCAACTTGTGGTTCACAATCCCTTTGTGGGCTGAAGGACCATTTCACAGGGGCCATAGCAGATTACCCACATATCAGATATTTTCTATGATTCATAACAGTAGCTAAATTATAGTTATATAGTAACAATGAAAATAATGTTATGGCTGGGGGTCACCACAGCATGAGCACTGTGTTAAAGGCTGCAGTTTTAAGAAGGTTGAGAAGCGCTGGTTTAGACGGAAGAGACTACTGTCTTCATCTTTGCTGACTGACCATCAGGTCTTCAGTGACTGCGCCATAAATGCACACAGACCACACGAGTCTGGCTGCTTAGATTGGGGGTGGGGCAGGGGAAGAAGGACCAAGCAGGTATGGAGTGTAGGAACAAGGTGTAGGCCTACAGTAATCACGAAGCACTGTCAAGGACACAGGGACGAACAGATTACCTGCAAGTCTGAGGTAAGCTTCTGCATGCTTGGGATTTAGAATGCTCTTGTTTGTTTACCACAAGCACCCCTGAGGCTGGGAAAACCTATTGGCTAGTCATGGGGACCAAACACAGACAGAAGAGTAGGTAGACCGTGGAAAAGGGCGGGGTTCTGGACATGGAGTATGTCAGGACCATGGTGGGGGTGGGGCTGGGGTTGGTCTGGTCAGAGAGATAGGTTGAAGTAAATAGCTGCTACCTGAGAGACCGGTGATATCCATCTTCGGCAAGTGTCTGGCTTTGAGGACCACCACGGTCATTCTCTGTGCCACGGGCTGGTATGACAGAGATACCTGGAGCTCCCCTCTGCTAATGCACTTCTGTAAGGGAGAGAGACCTCAGGTCAGAATCCTGGCAGGAGAGCGGAGGCTTGACAGCCGTGTGCAGCAGAGGAGAGGGAAGAAAGCCTGCACGTGGGCGTGCTCAGGGACAAGTAAGGGGTATGGATTCCGGCTAGGCACAGAAGCACCATCAGGAGAGCCAGAGCTCTGAAACCTACACTGGCTGATTTAAAGCTGACTCCTGTGTCCATCCCCCTCCCCCCTTTTTCTTTTTTAGTGGTTCTGGGAATTAAATTTAGGGCCTCCTGAATACTAGGCCAGTACTTCACCACTAGCTGGGCAGTCAAGTCTCGGGACTCCAGAGGTAGACATGAGTTCGAAGCTAGCCTGGCGAGCCAGGGCTGCATGGTTGTTGCAGCCTGTTGTACTGAGCTACCCTAGGATACACTCACTCACATCCCTTCTCTCGGCCCCCACAAGGGTCTCAGACTCTGTATCTATAGGATGGCCTGGATCCACTGATCCTCCTGCCTCCAGTTCCGAGTGTCCTGTTAACAGTTATGCTCGGCCAGCTTGGTTCAGGCTATTTCTTCTCAGTGTTTTGTTGCAAGTTATTAAACATTCCTGCCCTTCTTTCTGCCCCTTCCTCCCTCACAGAATCGTTGGGAAGACTGGGTCAACCAAACTGTGTAAGCGGCAGCTGTGTCCAGCACGTAGCGGTCTCTAATTTGGTTCTTAGCGTTGGGGGCTGGGGGCCAGTGCTGGAGACTCAGAGGCTAAGGGCACGTGCTGTTCTTCTAAAGGAATCTCCCCGCTGCCTGTCACTCCAGCTCCAAGGGATCCAGCACCCACACTGGACTTCAACTGTACTTGAACACACATGGTACACACTCACACAGACACATTCATTTGAAAACAAACCAGGGACCAGGCAGACGCCCACTTGGTAACGTGTTTGCTTTGAAAACATGAGGACCTGAGTTTGGGTTCCTTGGCATCTGTGTGAAGCTTAAAAAGGAGAATCCAGGTCACCATCCTGGCAGCATGTGCCCATAGAGACAGGCAGACCCCTAGAGTTCGCTGGTCAGCCTGCCTGGTTGAATCCTGAACCCCCAGTCTCAGATTCAGTGAGAGGTCCCATCTCAAAACAGAAAGAAAGGCCAGGTGTGGTGGCACACACCTTGAATCACAGCACCTGGGAGGCATGGCCGGGAGATCCCAGTGGGCAGTCTGGTCCACACAGTGAGTTCCGGGACAGCCAGGACTGTGTAGAGAGACCCCCAACTCAGTAAACAAACAACAAAACTCACAAAGGGGTGGATGGTAGGATGGCTCATTGAGTATAGCAAGCTATGATCAGATTTAGCCCTGGAAGGTACGAAGTGAGAAAACTGATCCCTGAAGGCTACCTTCCGACTTTCCCCGTAACAAGTCCACAGAAGCTCTTCACGTCAGCTGGTGGCCTCCACACATAAACCTGACCTGGGGGTGGTGACACGCAGATATAATTCGGGTATTTAAGAAGAGTAGCTCAAGGTCAAAGTCAGCCAGACCTCTGAACTACACACAGATCGTGTCTCAAAATGTTTTTCCTTGAGTTGGGTGTGGTGACACAGATCTTTAATCTCAGGGCTGGAAGGCAGACGCCAATGGATCTTTGTGAGTTTGAGGTCAGCCTGGTCTACATAGCAGAAAAGATTACATAGTGTGACCTTGTCTCAAAAAATTATTATTTCTTTGAAAACTATGGCTGGAATTGTACAGTATAGCGGCAGAGCTGTCCTTAGCACATGGGAGTCCCGAGATTCAATCCTCAGAAACATAGAACAGTGAATGACCTAGGGCATGGTGCGCACCTAATTCTCAGCACTTGGGAGGAGGGCTAGTCTACGCTATGGAGTGAGTTTCAAGCCATCCTGAGAAACAAGATGAGAGCACTTCAAAAAGGGGAGATGAGTTAGTATATAAACTGGGATACCTGGAGCAAACTGGCTAGCCAGTGTAAAGTCTGGGTGGTGAGCTCAAGATTCAGTGAGAGACTCCCTCGGTAGATCAGGTGGAGACCAACAGAGGAAGACAATGGACCTCAATCCTGGGCCTCCACATGCATGCGGATCCCCATACATGAAGACACACACACACACACACACACACACACACACACACACACACACACCATTCAAATGCTTTGGAAATTGTATGGTGGGAAACAGGAGATGGGTCTGAATCTTTATTCTGCCTCACTACATGACCTTGGGCAAGTCCTTGAAACAAATCTCTGGAGCCTGCTGTAAAATCACAAGGTGACCTGGCTTGCCGGAGCATCCTGCCTGTGTGTGCTGCAGAGCCCCTCTTCTCAATCTGACTTCCCCACTGCGCCTCACTCCCCTCCACTTTTTGTTTTTTTCCTCCATCTTTAAAATTTGCCTCTATTTTGCATTTGGAAAACACAAGTCTTGCTGTGCAGGCCTGGATGGCCTCACTCCAGCCCCGCTTCCGCTTCTGGTTGCCTGGGTTACAGAAACGCCACGCCTCACTCAGGCTGAAGCACATTTGCTTGCTTTCAGACTGTGTAGCCCTGGCTGGCCTAGAGCTCACCATGGCTGGCCTTGGACTCACTGGTTCCTCCTGCTTCTGCCTCCCGAGTGCTGTAGAGGAGTGTACCACTCCAGCTCCTGACCAGCCATTAAACAACATTTGGGTTCATATGTTGCCTTTCAAGGTCCAGCTCTAGACACACACTGAAGATGAGGCAGGAAGAAGCGCAGGAGGAACTGGTTGAATTCAGATTGTATTTTATGGTTTTTCTCTGCTCCATGGGAGCTCCACGCTTTGTCCTTTTTTCAGTGTCATGATCAGCTCTCGATTGTACCCAGGTATCCATGGCCAATAAAATCAGCTGATTTCCTCGACCTCCTGCTTTTCTCCAGAGTGTTTTTAAAAGGTAGGGAAAACATTTATGATTACATCTTATTACGTTTACTTATTTGTGTGGGAGGGAGCTACTCACACGGAGGTCAGAGTCAGAGGTCAGCCTGCAGAGTTCTCCCCTTCCGGTTCAGGACCCTGGGATTATAGTCAGGCTGCCAGGCCTAGTGGAGGGCCTTTACCAACTGAGCCAGCCCACCAACACAGCTCTGAGTCCATTTTAATAACTAATAGTAAAAGCCAAATTGCAGCCAGTTGTTAAAATTCTTTTTTAAGATATTTTTTAACAGTCCAACAAAGTCAGTTGGGGGCTTTTATCTGAACGAATGTCCCTGTGTGGCCTTTCCCACCAAAAGCTAAACAAGTCTAAACCCCATGAGACCCTGAGCAGGACTTCCTCTCTGTGGTTGGGATCCCCATGTGCTCAACTCTGGCGCTCTCACTGCTGGGTAAGAGAAAAGGCATTTTGGTCCCTCAGTTCCCCTGCTCGCTCCTAGAGGACTTTAACCAGTTCCGCAATGACGAAGACGTGTGTGTCATCAATGTCTTGGATGATGAACTTCTCCCCCAAGGCATCAGACTCATCCAAGTGGCAGGATCACTTTCTATAAGCATGCCTTTCTTTTCTTTTCTTTTTTTTCACAGTTAGGACTTTATTCAGATTGCAGTCTCATTACACATGGTCCAAGAATATTCAAATAAGAACTTAAATCAGAAGCTAAAGATTGGTCTTCAAACATCATAGCCAACAATGCCACGTTTGCCTATGATCTCTCCGATATAAAACCACATCCACATCTCAGTGGCCACCAAGCCATTCAGCACAGCTTAACTGTAAGGTGCCTGAAGCTACCAGTTTTAGCGCTCTGGATTATTTTTTTCACGCTCTGAATAGCTGTAGGGATTTCACCAGGGGTTGGGGGAACCAGCTCAACCTTGGCGTATCGCCAAAATGTGGCCAATCGAGGCTTCGAGTGAGTCACGGCAGCGGCCTCCATCGACGGCACCTTCTCTGCGAAGTTACGGATGAACTTGGCCATGGTCTAAGGTGGAAGGTACGTCTCCTAAGCATGCCTTTCAAGATGACTTCAAGAATTTGTTTGAAGGCGCTCAGAGCCAGCAGTGTTCTGCCTCCAACACAACCAAGGTCATCCCGGTGTCGCCGACCCTAATTTCACTTTCACAATTAGTTATAATCACATTACTATGCTCCTGGGAAATGCCTTTCAAAATACCATGAAGGAGGTATTCAATAGAATAGCTTCCAGCTGGATGTGTCTTCATTAGCTTCAACTCATTAAAATTAAATGAGGAGGGGCTGAGGAGATCAGTAGTTAAGAGAACTTGTTGCTCTTGGATGGGACAGAGTTCAATTCCCAGCAACCACATGGTGGCTCACAGTCATCCATAGCCCCCTCATGCAAGGAGGCTGATGCCATCTTCCCCTTCTGACTTCTACAGGTACCAGGCACACACGGTGCATACACAGGCATAACTCTGCAACACATACGTATTTTGTTTAATTGCAAACATTAACGGTGTGTTAGCCGGAGGCACAGAGTACTACTTTAGCTGAGAGGCTGGTTCTATTCTCTGCACCCATGTGGCAGCTCACAAATGCCTGTAGCTCTAGTTCCAGGAGATCAATGTCTTCTTCCGACCTCCGAGGGCATTGCATGATGTGGTGCGTAAACTGAATGCTTCACTCCTGGAAGGAGCTTTTTTGGTTATGAGTGATGCGGCGCATACCTGTCATCTCAGCACTTAGGAAGCTGAAGCAGGAAGATTGGAGTTTGAGGTCAGCTTGAGCTACTCAGCAAGAGCCTGTCTCAAAACCAACCAACCACACACGCCAAACAGCTGAGGGGGGTTCGGTAGAGACTCCCTGCGGTCTCTGCCCTTGAGATAAAGTAGGAGACCGGTTGCATACTACCATCTTCAGAGCGGCTGGAGAGATGGTGCAGCGGTTAAACATGTGCACTGCTTGTTCGGAGCCCTGGGTTTGGTTCCTAGGACCTATGTCATGTGCCTCTCGTTATCTGTGAGTCCGAGTTGGAGACCCGATGCCCTCTTCTGTTCCCCGTGGACACTCACACACAGGTATACACATAAATAAAAACAACAATGACCCTCGGAGGGCTAAGCACAATCCTAGCACTTGTGAAGCAGAGGCAGGAGGATCTCTGTGAGTTCTAGGACATCCAGGGCTATGGGGAGAGACTGTCTCAAACAAACAAACCAATAAATAAACCAAAGCAAAATAAAACTGTTCTTGGGGATGGAGAGGTGGATCAGCAATCGAGAACACTTGCTGCTCTTGCAAAGGACCCAGGCTCCATTTTTAGCATCCACCTAAGTTCACTTCTGTAACAGCAGTTCCAGGGGACCCTATTCCCTCTTTGTATTTCCATGGGCTCCTGCATGCACATAGTTCACAAACATACATACCCAGCACACACACTCATGCACATAAAATAAATACTAAAAAAAAAAATGAGAGAGAGGGAGTAGCTATTGCTTTTGTAGAGGAGCCGAGTTTGATTTCCTGCACCCATATCAGATAGTTCTCAACCATACGTGCTCACATACCCACACACAAACACACATATGTAATTTAAAATGAAAACATTTCCTTCTCACTGACAAGCATTTTGGTCTTGTCCTTGGGGCTAATGGCAATCAACATAGTTGAGGAATGGTTGTTTTTGCAGGAGTTGTCATCTTTCATAAATGTCCCTGTCTTTAAAAAATCAAGTACTGACAAAAATGTATTCATATACTTTTATGCAAAAATGCTTTTAAAATCTGGACACTTATCTCTGTTTTTAAAAATAAAGTTGTTCAATTAAAAAAAATGTCCCTGTCTGACTTTCAGGACTTGAACTGTGGAGAAAGAACAGGGTCCCCTATCAAGGCTGAGCCTATAGCTCATTTGTTAGAGGCTTCTCACAAAGCCCTGCATTTGGTCCCGAGCACAGCAGAGAACACCTCTAACCTCATTGCTGAGAGGAAAAGACAGGATACAAAATTCAAGGCCAAAACCCATTGTTCTCCAGGGGCTGGGGAAAGCATGGTTCTCATACTACATTTAGGTCCTTTCTTTGCAGAAGAAGACCACCCCAGAAAATCATAACTGACCCAAATGCAGAGTTGTCTCAACAGATGAATGTTCAGCACATCTCCTGTATCCAAGGCTCAGGGATCATTCCAGAAGGGGCAGAAAAGACTGTAAGAGCCAGAGGGCCAGAAGATCTGTTGTGAGACTCTGTGTCCTAGAAATGTTAGAGAAGCTACACACATGAAGTCTCACCAACGACTGCTCAGACTGCCTACACAGGGGCCAAACAAAGCTCACCCCTGTAATCCCACTGTTTAACAGGCCTTACGGTCAGGAGTTCAAGGTCCAAGCTGGAGAGATGGCTCACTGGTTAAGAGCACTGACTGCTCTTGCAGAGGTCCTAAGTTCAAATCCCAGCAACCACATGGTGGCTCACAACCATCTGTAATGAGATCTGATGCCCTCTTCTGGTGTGTCTGAAAACAGCTAACAGCTATAGTTTACTCACATAAAATAAACAAATCTTTAAATAAAGAAAAGAAGAAAAAAGGAGTCGGAGGTCATCTTGCCTTACTTAAGAACCTGTTTCAAAATGCCAAAAGCCAGGCTGGGGAGACAGCTTGGCAGAGAAGAATGCTTGCTTTCCTTGTAGAGGACCTAGTTTGGTTCTCAGTACCCTCATGTTGGCTCTAGTTGTAGGGAATTCAACACTCTCTCTGGTCTCCCAGGGAACCAGGCACATGTGTGGTATACATATACACAACATGCAGGCAAATCACTCATAAACATAAAAAGTAAATCTAATGAGGATACATCCTTATTAAAAAAAAAAAAACCACCAAATATCCAACTAATTAACAAATATGATTACGGCTTAGCTGTGCTCCCGAAGTTTGCAGCCACAGCTGACTGCCTTACAACATTCAGCAGGGAAGCCAAATCTCCTTGCTCCCTCAGCCCCTCCTCCCTTTTGCTTTCTATTCAATTCTCAGTTCAGCCGGCCCTATCAATGGCTCTTTTGAACTGGGAGCTAGGCTGTTTCCCAGTCCCTGGGCCCAGTCAGGCAAAGAAACCTGTGGTGAAGCAAGCAAGCTGAAAGCCACAGGAAAGGGATTTTAGCCATGTCTGACAGAACCTCTGTTGTGGCATAGTGGGCTAGAACCAGGATCCTGAAGGATACAATCGGATCAATGAAAACCTGGTCAGGACAGGTCTACTTTCTTGTAACTAGCTATACGCCTCCTTCAGAGTCATTTTCTTCCATGTGCCCTCAATAAACCTTTTGTGGGACCAGAAGTCTGCAGGACCACTACTGCTCTAAATCACAGCCGTGAGAAAATGCAAGAGACAAAACCTGAACGCTCGCTTCCCTTCACCGCAGGAAACAGTTCTCTTTATGTCCCTGGACTATTAACATGCTTTTTCTTTCTCCTTTCAGTCCCAACAGCTAGACTGGAGGGTCTGGGGGTCACATGCAAATCTGGGATTTTAGGAATTCCCTGATTCCCATGACACTGCCTCAGGTAAGCAACATGACCCAAGAAACATTGAGGCCACCTCATGATTCTGTGGTCCCCTCTGCCAGTCTGGCTCTCTGCCTGTACCTCCTGTTCCAGGCTTAGTATGAGAATGTGAGTTTACAAATGATTATTAGGGACAATATAAGAAAACAAAGCAGTTGCTTTAAAAATTATTTCCAGGGGTTGAAGAGATGGCTCAGTGGTTAAGAGCACTTTCAGAGGTCCTGAGTTCAATTCCCAGCAACCACATGGTGGCTCACAACCATATGTAATGGGATCCAGTGCCCTCTTTCGGTGTGTCTGAAGACAGCAAGAGTGTACTCATACACATAAAAGAAACCTTAAAAAATACTTAAAATTTTACTTAAGGGCTGGAGAGAGCTCAGCAGTTAAGAGCACTGGCTGTTCTTCTAGACAACCTGGGGCTCTCACTGTCTGTAATTTCAGTTCCAGGGGATTCAATGGTCTTTTCTGGCCTCTATAGGTATTAGGCACACAAACGTACATGCAGAAAAGTACCCGTACACATAAAATAAATTAAAAAAAAAAATCCAATTCCATAGTCCTTGCATTGTGGCACATACCTTTAATCCCAGCACTTTGCAGACAGAGCCCTGGTCTACATAGCTTAGGGGGTCTAGATCTATACAATGAGACCCTGTCTAAAAATAAATTTCCCCCCTAGGGGCTGGTGTGCAGATCATTTAGAAGGGCACATAAACACACTTTGTGCATGTTGGACAAGCACTGTACCTACTAAGCCATATTCCCAGGCCTCCTACCCAGGAACCTTGGAAGGAAGGTTTGGTTGCTGTTATAAGCTCTAAGAGGATAATGTAGCTTAGTGTGTGTTAGGTCCCTCTAAAAAAAATGATGCCTTTTAAAGATGAACTAGAAAGTGGAAGGGCTCTCGGGCTGGGGAGGAATGAAGGACAGACTCCCGGGTGCTGATCAGAGATAAGGGCTCAGGAAGTGTGGGAGTCTGGCGAGCTCTGCTGTCCTCTCCTGCTGCTCAGGATCCTCGCCCTGGCTTCATCCTCATGAGCGGAGTTAATAAAGTGGGAAGAAACTTGGCTCTCCCCAAGGCCTCCTGGCAGTTTAGCGAGTGACATTGTCTGTGCTCTTTGCCCAGTGCCCTGGATTTGAGGCTGCTTTGTTTCCCGCCTGAATCAGTTCCTTTTTGGCCCGTCTTTTCCCAGCTGCAGCTCGGGCACTGAGCCACGACCCTCCCCCACAGCACTGGCCTGTGAGCACGTGAGTGGCCAGGAAGAGTAGTGGGCGGTGTTGGAAACTAGCCTCCTGCAGGACAAACAAGGCTGGGAGCCAGGAAACTGGGAAGTGAGGAGCAAAGACTGAGGAAAAGTAGGTGATTCGAAGACAGAGAAGGGGACATTTCCCTTCTGTCATCGCCACCGTCCCTTCCTGCTACGCCCTTTTTTTCCTTTTGAGCTAGGATGTATTTTAGGCTGTTCTTGAACTTGTAGGGAAGGTTGACTTTGAACCCCTGATCCTCCAGCTTCTACCTCCTAAGTACTGGGACTGTAGGTATATGTCCCTCCACTTCCTTTTCATATGGGGCCAGGGATCCAACCTAAGGTTCTGTGACTCATAAGCAAGCACCCTACCAACTCAGCCACATCCATAGTCCCTGTGTGCATGTGTGTGTGTCTTTTCGTGTGTGTGTGTGTGTGTGTGTGTGTGTGTGCATGTGTGTGTGTCTGTGTGTCTGTGCCAGTGTGTGCTTCTGAGACAGGTTCCTGTAGCCTCTGTTGCCATTCAGCTTCCTATAGCTGAGGATGACCTTGAGCTCCTAAGCTTCCTTATCTCACCTACCAAGAGCTGGGATTTCAGGCCTCTGACATGCTCAGTTCTAAAAGTCAAAATTGGCGGGTATAGGATTCCAGCACTCAGTGAGCAAAAGCAAGATTACTGTAAGCTTTAGGCCAGCTCGGTCTACATAGTAACCTCCAGGCTATCGAAAACTACATAGTAAGACCCTGTGTGTCATGAAACAAAGCAATAAAACAAGTGCCGGAGATGTAGCTCGGTTGGTAGAGTACATGCTTACATGCGCATGTAGGCCCTGGGGCCTAACTCTAGTACTGCAGAAACTGCTGGTGCACACCTAAACCCCAGCGTTTGGGGGGCAGGGAGAACAACAAAGAGCTCAAGGTCAACTTCAGCTCCATCAGTTTCTTGGTCAACATTAACAAAACAAATCCCCCCCCCCTTCCACTTTTCCTTCCTGTGTATTGGAGAGTGAATCCAGGGTCTCTCATATGCTGGATAAGTACTCTCTTACTTAGTAACAGGCTCCTGTGGTAAGTCTGTCTCTCAGACGCCATCCAGCCTCTGGGTTTTTCCTCCAATAAGAATTTCTCACGGGTTATAATAATATGCCAGGCCCGTCACCTGGTTCATCGCCATGACCTAAGGCGGAAGGCAGTGTTGTCAGCTGAGGAGATCAGACTGAGAGGAGTCTGATGCCCGCTGTCATGCAGCTGGGATGCAGAAGCTGAGGTGTCAAGTCAGCCAGTCTATTCCGGAGCACTAGTGCGCACCAGCAGCCCTGCTCTGCCCCCACGTGAAAGACTTGGATGGGCTCCCAGGAGGGGTGGTCATTTATGCTCTGGAGCCATGGATGTTTATGCACTGTACTTAGGACGTTAGTTCCAGAGTAATATTACCGAGTGGGGAAAGGGGAAAGTGCAGTGCGGAAGTCCTCATCCTCCTCCCAGTGCAAGCCAGGGACAGGAGTAGAGGAAAGGTCTCCAGGTTAAATGTTAGGGCCTGGAAAGTGAAGCGCTGAGCTAAACTGAAGCTACAACATGCTTTTAAAAAAGATATATGCAGGGCTGAAGAGATGGGTGGTTAAGAGCTCATGTTGTTCTCAGAGGACTCAGTTCAGTTCCAAGCACCCACATTAGGCAGCTCCTAACTGCTTAGAACTCCAGCTCCAAGGAATCCAATGCCCTCTGGTGTCTTCAGGCACACACCACACACACACAAACACACACACACACAGAAATAATAATAGAAATATTTTTCAAAGAAATACTCAGGGACCATTGAGATGGCCCCACGAGTTGCTCTCTCATCTCTACACACTTGCTGTGACACACGTGTGCCCCCCCATAACTTACAAATACATAATAAATAAATGTCATAAGAAGACATGTACAAAGCAGAAAAGAGAGAAAGCACAATCACAGTTGGACTTGGAGTGTACACCTATAATCTCGGCTTTGGGAAGTAGAGGTTAGTCTGCTCCACTTGAGACCCTGTCTCAAAACATGGAGCAGTGGTGGTGCACAGCAGTGGTGGTGCACAGCAGTGGTGGTGCACAGCAGTGGTGGTGCACAGCAGTGGTGGTGCACACCTTTAGTCCAGCACTGGAGACAGAGGCAGTGGATCTCGGACTGAGCCTGCTCTACAGGGTGAGTTCCAGGACAGTCGGGGCTACACAGGGCAACCCTGTCTCAAAACAAACAAACAAACGAAAATAAATAAGAATACTTGGGTGAGGTGGTGCATGTCTTTAATCTGAGCACTTGGGAGGCAGACCTCTGTGAAGTTGAGGCCAGCCTATTAATGAGTTCCAGGACAGCCAGGGCTATAGGGAGAGACCCCATTAAAAAAAAATATGATAACATTTACACCCACCTAGGAAAGGAAGCTGACGATAAAGTGAATTAATTTGTTTACTTTTTCAGCTGTGGGGGTGCATGTTCCCTCAAGGAAGAACACAGGTTCCAGAACGCCAGGTTAGCCCCTTTGTCCTATAAATTGTGATGGGTCTAAAGATGGTGGACCAGTCTGTTCCAAGTAAGCTGGATGCGGCATCAGGATGCCAACCGCCAAGTGAAAGTTTAGAAGCAACTCGTCCCAGAATTTGCTTCTTAGAGGAACACCCCTGCCAGCCCTTCTTCTATACTTTGACCAAAGCTTCTCTTTGATAGCTGAGAACTCAGTGACTTCTCTGTCACCTGTCTTTACTACCGTTTCTTTCCTGACCCTCCTCTGACTCCACTGAGATCTGGTATGCCTCCTTCGACCATCCCTCCCCTGCACACTCATCCTCCTCACCTGAATGTTCCTCTTGATGATGTCCCTGGTCAGCTGAACCTTGCCTGTGCTGGGGTCCACTCCAGCCAATGGTACCATGACCTCCCCAATGACGTCATCCCGAGAGAAGCGGTCAAAGCTGAGCACTAGGAAGTGCAGCACCAGGTCCTGTAGCTGGCTATACGGAATGCCGTAGAAGGTGAAGGTCTCATCAAACACGGGGTCCAGGGTCTTGCGAAGCACCCGGGTCTTCACTCGATGCCGCTTGTCAGGAAGAATGGTCATTTTGATGTAGGGATCAGAGCCCTGGGTCTGGTCATCCATCACTGGCAGCCCGTGCGCCTCTTGGATTGTCACCACCAGAGCTTTCTTGGGAAAGTTGTAGTCCACTGAGAAGGTAAGGGATCCTAGCATCACATCTTCCTCTGGCGATGACGGGGAGGTGGGTTTGCTTTCACCTGGGGTCAGGCTTGTCATGGGGCTCCTCAGTTCTTCCCCATAGTCTCTTTTGATGGGTAACTGGTCTATACAAGAAGCAGGGCTAGGCCCTCTGGGATCCTTGTCATGGCTCAGCAGGCCAGACTCCGCATTTACTAACAGGTTCCCTCCTCCACTTTCCCTCCGAGGACCATCTTTGTCTCTCCGAACTTTGATGATTTTCTTCTTGTTGCTGAGGGTCTCTGGGTAGATGCTAATGCCTTTCAGCATATGAATAAACTTGTATGGCGGGGTCTTGTGCTTCTTCTCCGCCTGCTGGTGGCAGCATGTCCACACAAAGACAGTCACGGAAACACACACTACCAGCACAGAGGCTCCGATGAGACCAGCCGCTACTGGTGACACATCTGAAGACAGAGACCAGAGTTATGTCAAAACATGACTTCCATTCCTGTTAAGAGAGTGCCTCTCCTGGGGCCAAACTAATCCTTATTCCAGCCTCCACAGTGAGAGGCCATCTGGGCTTTGGAGCTTTTTCTGCTCACTGCCCAGGAGGTAACCCAAACCCTTGCCTTCCTGCTAAAGCCACAAAATAATTTTGTGATATACTGTTGTTTGAGACAAGGTTTCATTATGTAACCCAACTTATCCTGCAAAGTGTTATATAGACCAGACTGGCCTAGATCACACAGAGATTGCCTGCCTCAGCCTCCCAAGTACTAGGATTAAGGACTGGCTCACGGGCTGGAGAGATGGCTCAGTGGTTGGGAGCGCTGATTGCTCTTCCGGAGGCCCTGAGTTCAGGTCCCGGAGGCCACACGTTGGCTCACAACCATTTGTAATGAAATCTAATGCCCTCTTCTGGTGTATCTGAAGATGGCTACAGTGTACTTATATATAATAAATAAATAATTTAAAAAAAAAAGGGCTGGCTCACTTAGCTTCTTCATGTACCTATGTAGTGTCTCATCTGATATTTTTAAAAATTTAATATCATTGTAGATATAAGGGTGTTTTGTCTACATGTCTGTCTGTCTGTGCAGCCCAGCAAAGCCTGGTGCCCATGAAGGGCAGAAGAAGGTGAATTGAACCTGGTCCTCTGGAAGAGCATTTGTTCCTAACCACCTAACCAACTTGACAGTCCCCGACTCTTCTTTTTTAAAACCTTTACAGCACTTACAGATTCGATTGCTCAGTTTGATATGTGCTTCACAGAAAGCACAGTGTTCGAAGGTTGACTTTTGTATAGGGTTCTGTTTTTCCTCAACCACTGCACACGGCATGAGCTGTGAGGCTGGTTTAGGGAGCCATTCCCGAACACCCAGCACAGACTTCGAACAGCTGGGCTCCTGCTAACTAGTTAACAGCTGTGTGGGGAGAACGCATGGTGCTGAATTTAGTTGGTCTCCAAAGTGTGGCCGATGGTCAGAGTCGGTGTGAAGGCGGCAGAAGGTTGAGCCACCATGAGTGTGCCTCAGCCTGCAGAGGGAGGCTGAGCCAGGAGGCTCCTGGAAGGCCAGAGCTAGCCTGACTCTAATGTCTCATCTGGCAAGCTTCAGGTCAGCCTAGATGACCATGACGGGGCAGCTCGGCAGTGAAAGGTAGTTGCCTTCAGGCCCAGAGGCCTGAATTCATCTCCAGCAATCATATGGGAAACTATTCCTCCTACAGGTCCTCTGACCTCTGTACATTTAGTGTGTGTGTCTTACCCAACACAATGAATAAATAAATGTTGAAAATGGAAAAGAAACAGAAGGAAAGAAAGAAGCTCTGGGTCTGCAGAACATATACTTTTAAACTTATTATAAAATCTCAGGTCCTAGATCCTCAAAATACAAGTGTTCACTCTATGCTGGAATCACAATTCCAGTGTTTTAAACAGGAAAAAAATGTCAAATGACACTTTCTTTGCTTTCTTCCTTTCTTCCTCCCTCCCTTTCTTCCTCCCTCCCTCCCTTTCTTCCTTCTTTCCTCCCTCCCTTCCTTTCTTTCTTGAGACAGGGTATCACTGACTGCTCTTCTAATGGTCCTGAATTCAATTCCCAGCAAACACATAGTGGCTCACAGCCATCTGTGATGTGATTCAGTGCCCTCGCCTAGTGTGTCTGAAGACAATGACAGTGTATTCATATGAATAAAATAAATAAATCTTAAAAAAACACCACATAGCAGACATGTAAAGGTATTGTCTGCTAGTTAAGCAAATGACTGAAGACACAGAGCAATTATCTGACTCCATTAGAACTGTATTTCCCCTGAAAGTTGGACCTGCCTGACTTAAGTTCATTGAAACTAAAAATGGGCCTTACCACCTAAGGCCTATAGTTCCCTCTTACATTTTAGGGAAAGAACTGAAGTCTGAAGAAGTAAGAAAATAAATACAATTCTAGCATGTTCCAGATTCTTCCTAAATACCCTCATCTCCTTTAACAGGCAGCTTCAGGGCTGACTGTCTCAGTTACTTGAAGCCATGGGCCCAGGCTCACCTCAGGAGAGAGGCATCTCCTGCCCCACGTAAACAAAACCCATCACCTTCTCTATTTTCCATCTGCTTATTACCCTGACCTGTGTTTTTCTGTCTGCTTTTCTCCATTAGATGAATTTAGTAAGAACAGAGCCATCTTCCATCTCTGTCTCGGCTTCTCAACTGCCAAGAAGCAAACAGTTTTGGTCCAGTTTTTACTGTTATGTTGGCCTGTTCCAATGTGGGCCATAGACACGGGGCCAGTGGACAAGTGACTGTGTTCTCTGAAATACAATCCAAAATAACCTTTCATCAAAAACAGACTTGGTCCACTGTTTACTTCAGTAACCAACAATTTAGAAACAGAGGATATGAAGACATTCTAATTGTAGACATCCAAGGTAAATATAAAACCCTCTGGAGACTGAAAAGTCTGCCCACCTATAGGCAATAACCTTAGTCGGGCAAAAATGGCATGTCAGGTGGCCACAGGCTTGGCCAACATTAGGTTTGCTCTGGCTTACATTGTAAACATACAGTCTTAACTGTCATAGGCAGCAGTGTAATTGAATCTGCATTGGGCATCCTGCACAACACCGACAATAATGAAATGTTTCTGTCCTGAGTTAGATATTTTAATGTGTACTTATTAGGCCTCTGGAAGGCATCATGACAGAGACTTTTTATTACAGATCAAAGAACTCACTGAATAAATGAGTAGGACCAACAGTGTCCCTGGTTTATAATCAAGGCGCCTGAGAATTTAGAACACTTCCACAGATTGGCTAATGCTGTTGACAGGATTTAACTTCTGACCCTACTGCCACCAGAATCCAGACTCTGGATCATGTATATGGGTACATTATACATAATTGAGATACTTGGGAAAAAAATACAAAAACAGGGTGAAGGTGCTTCCTGCCAAGACTGTTGAAGCTATGTGATGGGAATTCTTCTGACTTCCAAATCTACTTTTTTTTTTTTTTAAAAAAGATTTATTTATTATACATAAGTACACTGTCACTGTCTTCAGACACACCAGAAGAGGGCATCAGATCTCATTACAGATGGTTGTGAGCCACCATGTGGTTGCTGGGAATTGAACTCAGGACCTTTTGAAGAGCAGTCAGTGCTCTTAACCACTGAACCATCTCTCCAGCCCCACATGTACTTTTAAAAACATAATTAAGGCTATACACACATGAATGAAGAAATAAGATTTAAAAAATTTAAAGTGCACTGTTAACAATAGAAAGCAGACTAGGTTTGGTGACACAGCCCTTTAATTCCAACACTTAGGAGGCAAAGGCAGGCATATTTCTGTGAGTTCAAGACCAGCCTGTCTACAAAATGAGTTCAATGACAGTCAGGGCTGTTACATAGAGAAACGCTATCTTGGGGGCAAAAAAAAAGAACAGAAAAGTAGAGTGCTAGAAACCCTATCAAATGAAAATTTAAAGAAACCAAGAACTAATTAACTTAATCATAATTACTTTAGGCATTTTCATGGAAGAGGGTTTGATTTGATATTACTTTGTAGAACAGATCAGCACCAATGTGCATAGGCTGTAGGAAGACACTTTGAACTCAATTAAAAGGGCCAAGCCAGGGACAGTAGCACACAATTATAATCAAACATGCAAAGAGATTAAAAGTGTGGGACAGCCTCCACTCAGCCCAATGAATAAAATCTAAAAAACAAACCAAAACAAAAAAAAAAAAACCAAACCAAAACAAAACTCCCACAAACCAATGTAAAAAGCCAGCCTGAGTTTCATGGCAAGACCTTGTTACAAACAACAACAAAATCCTAAATAAACAAGTAAGCAAACAAACGATAAAAGGGATTTTTCTCAATGGAGATTGGACCATGTATTCTTGAAATTTTCTTTCTTTAAAAAATGTTTCTAATGACTCATTTTTATTGATGTATGTTGGTGTTCCTGTGTGAGGGTGTTAGAGTCCTAAGGACTGGAGTTACTAACTTTCAAACTCAATATTTCACCACTCAGTGAAAGCAGAGAGCTAGTAAGAAGTGTACAGTTTCACTTTCAAGTAACAGAGGTAAAGAGAAAGGCCGTTATTAACACAAGGTATGCTGCGCATATTCGTGTCTTCTTCACACGCATGTGTACTTACATCTCTCAGGAAGATAGTTGCTTTTAGTGAGAAGCTCAGAGGCAAGATCTCATCCTGCTCGCCCTCAAATCGAAGTTTCTGACATTTAGCAAAAGCTAGGTAAGTATGAGTGTAAGCAACTGCATGGTCGATCAAAATGGCCCCAATATGAAGACATGGCTCTCCACTCCCCAGTCAGGAGGCTTCTGGGAGATTATTTGCTGTTGTTCAGTGAAGGTGAGCAGAAGGGAACTACCAAGGTAAACAGCAGGGCTAACTTCCTGTCTCAGGCCCCCAAGTGCTGGGATTACAGTGTGAGCCATCACACCTTGTGGACAGGTATGTGTATGCGATGTGTGTGACGGCATATACATGGGGGAGTTGGAACTAATGACTGAAGTGAGTCATGTATGTATGACTGTATGGATGTATGCATGCATGTATGTATTCATGTACATATGCATTTTGTTTATTTTCTTCAAGACGTGTTTTTGCGGTTTAGCCCTGGCTCTTCTGTAGACCAGGCTGGCCTTGAACGTACAGAGATCCTCCTGCCTCTGCTTGCCTAGCACTGGGATTCAAGGCATGCACCAGCACTGCCCAGCTCACTGCTCAGTGAGTGTTTTAAGTAACTGTGGAGCTGGTGATGTAGCTCTGTTGACAGAATGCTCGCCTACAGTGCCTGAGACCAGAGTTTGATCTCAGCATTGTATGTAACTGGGGGCAGTCAGTGGTCCATGTGTGCAATTGCAGCACTCAGAAGTGGAGGTAGGAGGATCAGGAATTCAAGGTCATCCTCAGCTACAGAGCAAGTTCTAGGCTAGCCTGGGCTAACCTGAGAACCTATCTCAAAACAAACAAACAAATATATAAATTGGGGGGAGGGAGGTGGCTCAGTGAATAGAGTGCTTATAGTGCAAGCACAAGAATGTGAGTTCGAATCCTGGGAACCCACAGAAAAGCTCAGCGCACAACATCTGTATTTCTAGCAGTCCTATGGGAAGATAGGAATCTCCAGAAATTCAAGCTCAGCTAGACTTCCATATGCAGAAGAAAACTAACAGATGAGTGCCGGGTATGGTGGTGAACTCCTTTAATCCCAGCACTCAAAAGGCAGAAGCAGGAGGATCTCTGTGTGTTTGAGTCTAATCTGATCTCTAGAGCAACCTCAGGGACAAGCATAATTACATAGAAAGAAACGGTCTCAAATAAGACAAAACGAAAACAGAAGCCATGAAGAAATATAAGCAGCCAGGCATGGTGGCGCACCCTTGATCTCAGCATTCAGTATGCAGAGGCAGAGGCAGATGGGTCTCTGTGAGATCGAGGCTGGTCAGGTCTACAGATCTTTTCAGGCCAGCTGGAGCTACATAGTGAGAAGTTGTCTCAAAGACCAAACCAAACCAAACCAAACCAAACCAATCCAAACCCATCCCATCCCAACCCAACCCAACCCAACCCAACCCAACCAAGTATAACAAGAAGACTCTGAAAGAAGGTGAACCATACGTGCTGACATCTGAGGTAGCCAAATGCTGTGTGTCCATGCACACAGAGTGAATGAATGGTTCAACCAATAAAGAAGAAAATCCTGATTGGTTACTCTTTGTTTTTCAAGGTCACGTCTAGTTGAGTGTTGACTTGTGTGTCCTCTGTCCAGTGCTAGGCTTTAAAGGACTTTGTGACAAATGAAAATGTCAAAGCGGCAGTTCTCTTTGAGGCAATCTGTAAGGTCAGAGATCCAGAGACACATGAGATATTCCCCATTCCTTCAGTCTCTGCTTGGACCAGAATTAAAACATTATTTTATTTAATTTTTATGTGACTATTCTAGATATACTAGTGTTTTGCCTGCTTGTAAGTATGTGCACCACTTGTGTGTCTCCAGTGCCTGTGAAACTCAGAAAGGACCACTGATTTCTTTCGGCTGGAGTTATGATCTTTGTCAACCTTCATGTGGGTTCTGGGAATTAATCTGAGGACCTTTACAAGAGCAACAAGTGCTCCTAACTGTTAAGCTAACACTTTAGTTCCCTGAGTATTTTTTTGTTTGTTTGTTTGTTCAATTTTTTTCTTGAAATAGTGTTATGTAGCCCAGGCTGGCCTCAAAATGGCTATACAGGCAAAGCTGGCCTTGATCTTTTTTAAAATATTATGTGCATGCATGTGTGTGCGACATACCATGAGTATTTGCATAGAGGTAGATGACAAGAGGTAGCGTCCTTTTTCTCCTTCCACCTTTCCATGGGCTCTAAGGGTAGAACTCAGGCTGTCAGGTTTAAGCCGAAGTGTTCTACATACTGATCCATCTTCCTAGCCCTGGCCTTTGAATTCTGAATGTTCTAAACTCCACCTTCCTAGTGCTGGGACTGTAGTGTGAGCTGCCATGCCTGGATCACGTTTTTATTTCATTTTATTTTTTAGACAAGGTTTCACTCTCTAGCCCAGGCTGACTGGACTTCCTCAGGCTTACTTTGAACTCTTGACAATTCCACCTCAGTCTCCCAAGTGCTGGGGGAAAATGCCTTGAGCCACCACTCTTGGCTTTTTGGTTTTAGAAACCAGCGTCATGACCTTGTTCAAGTCAGTTTTGAACTCAGGAAGTAGCCCTAAGAGGCCTTGAACTTAGGAAGTAAAGAAACCACAAGTCTAGGTTCTGTTTCATCTGCTTTCAAAAGGCTCTAGAATTGCAATCAGAGAAAAGGACTCTGCTGGAAAAAGAGAGTTTGAGAAGCAAAAGAATGTGAAGAAAATCCTGGGTTTCTCATATGATCACAAAATGGATTTCAGTTCGGGGAAGCTGAAGACTTTGGAGACAGAGAGCAAAGCTGAGGAAATACAAGATCCAGCCTTGGGGTCAAATGGGAACAAGGGCTGAGAGGTGTGAAGACCTATTGTCTGGGTGCTTTCTCTATGATCTGATGTTGTGAGAATACAGAACATTGGGTTCTATTCAGTTCCATAAACCTCTTACTTGGGAGCGAGAAAAGCCTTTTTTTTTTTTTTTTTTTTTTTTTTTTTTTTTTTTTTTAGTTGGTTTGTGTCTCTACCCTAAGTAATTTTGGAACCTAATGCTCACACCTGGATTGTCTGAGGGATATACTCTCTTAAGGAATATATGAAGGTTCTAGGTTTGCTTTGCAACAAGTCTTACTTGATTACTCCAATCGAAGGACAATCTTATTTTACTTATTTATGTGGTCTGGAGCACAGCACGAGAAGTTTGCGCTCCTGGATCGTTATGGAGGAGTTCCCCAAGAGGAAACGACTTGGCCAAGCCTCTCTTACTTTCTTTCCCACCTATTTACCACAGCACTTTCTGCCCCAGGGAGTGTAAAAGTGCTCTCAGAGCCCAGAGGGGTAGGTCGTGGACCAGCCGCTCTGAGATGACATGACGTAATGCTTTCTGTGGTACACAAAGCGGCCTCCCCCAGGCTGGGCCTCTCCAGCCCCTCCCCCAGGCCAGGATTGCCTCCCCTGCCTGCACCAGCGCGGGTGAGTCCCCCTTTTTGAAAAGCCGGACCAGGGAAACAGGGAACAAAGGCCCCGGAAGGGGCGCCTAGGCACTGCCAGGAGGTTCAGAAATAGACATCACGTCATCTCTCCGCCCGGCGGCGCCAAGCGCCATTTGGTAACACCGGGAAGGACTACACCATTACGGTGCAGAATGAAGCATGCAGGGCTAGCATTTTACCCCAGCCCTAGCAACCCTCTGACCGGCTTAAGGAGTGGCTTCATTTGTTCTCCCCACCCCCGCATCCTTCTTTCCCTGGAGGCCTCCGCCTCCCTTGGCTTCCAGCCATACAGCCCATAGTCTCCATGCTGCCATCTTGATGTCCCATCCCCCTTGCCCCTTTCCTCTCCTGCAGCCCTAAGAAGTAGGAGGGGGAGGAAGGGGCACCGCCCTGCGTGCCCCTAGGGGGAGGGCTCGGCCTACCCCACCTCTCTTCCTTCAGAAGAAGGGGAGGGGGCTGTTTCACATCCACCACAAGCTTGCCATTTCTTACATCCAGCCGAGCTGACAGTGCACCATCAAGGGTTTACCATAAAGGTTTTAGTATCCTGGACTTGTCTATCCTCGGTAGCACTCTGCCCTTGCCAGCGCCTGCAGTCCACAGCTGAAATTTAGGGGCTCTCCACAGCCTTCTACTCACGACCTCAGGCCCTATTCTGGCTGGGCTGGCAATTAAATCTGGACTCCAATCTCCGTCCATTCCTCAGCTATCTGGCTTTGCAAGGACACTGATCGCCCCCCCCCCCCGCGCCCCGTATTAGTTTGTCATGCTCTACTTACCAAAGCTGGGGCGTATATTTGTGATCTCAGCCATGTTGTAATCAGAGGCTGTTGATAGAAACACTTTTGCAGAGGTCAGACAACTTTGGGAATCTCGGTCAGTACCGAGGCCGCGGCTGTAAACCTCCAGATCAGGGGAGGGGAAGGTGCATGGCCGACTGCCCCTGCGACAGTACGATCCCTGGTTGCTAGCTGCGCTTTCCTCTTAGATGCTCCAGGGATGCTCTGAGCTAAGGATGCAGGTGCAGTCAGACTGGTCCTGATGAGAGATAGGCTCCGCCTCTTTCCGAATGGCCCTCGGCAGAAGGCTCCGCCTCTGCCCGAAAGATTCCGGAAGCTCTTCGAGAGAAGACCCCTCCCACCTCCGAGTTTTTCCAAGGATGAGGCTCCGCCCATTCCCAGGCTGTGGGCGTTTGTGGCTAGAATTTCAAAGCCCAATAAGAAGTGTAGGTGTCCTGCCAGCTCAGTCACACATTCCTGTGACTATAGCACTCTGAGTGGGTGAGGAAGGAGAGTCAAGGACAGTCTTGGATAGGTCTTCAAATACAGAAGGGCAGGAAGGTAGTCGCTTTAGCGTCTTCTGAAGTTGTAATTCTAGTTGCCTGGGTTTACCTAGATAGAAGCTGAACCTTCTGGGTTTGAGAAATTGTGAAAAACAAAATCCTATCCTGTTTTTCAGTCTTGATGGCCAGCATTCCTGAAACAGTAAAGGCATGTATGGAAACTTAAACTTGAGAAACCGACTAAAGATGAATCCTGGGCACGGCTATCATGAATATTCAGGCCAGTCTGAGGTGTATAACAAGAACCTATCTCAAAAAAGTAAAAACAGTAATAAAGACCTAAAATCTGCTGGGCAGTGGTGGTCCATGTCTTTAAACCCAGTACTCCGGAGTATAAAACACTAAGAAAAATATCCAAAAAACAAGAATGAATTTTTGAACATTATGGCCCAGGCTCTGGGTACTGGGTTGGTACATTAGGAACTAGAACTGGAATGACAGATATCTGACTCCTTTTGATATTTGGGTATTTTTGTGAGCTCATCTGTCCTGTAGGACCAACATCTGCAACCTGGAAAAAGGGATACATTGGTCCACAGGATTTAGTGTGCTGACAAAATCACTTAGTATAAGAACATTTTTCAAAATAAAGACTATTATGCAGGTATGAATAGCAGCTATAACCTTGCGTTCAAGTCTGACTTTGATTTCAGACATGTAAAGCATCTCTCTGAATTTTAGAAATTCTCCTTTTCTTCCTATGTTCCAGGTATGTTGTGGTGATGAGTTGTCAACTTAAACTATGGTAATTATGGATTCCCCACCCACAGGTTTTGAGTTGAGTGGATAACTAGAGAAGAGTAGGAACTATCCCCCCCACCCCCGCCTTCCTCCCTTTTATTCTTTTTATTGTTTTTCGAGACATGGTTTCTGTGTGTGGCCCTGGCTGTCCTGAAGCTCAATCTGTAGACCAGCCTGGGCTTGAAATCAGAGATCCGCCTGCCTCTTCTCCATCCACCTGTCTGTCATGTGTTGCTTTTTCCATGAACTGACGTATCAGAGCTGTGGCTTCACCAGGCCCGAAAATAAGATGGCGCCCATCGTTTGGCGCATGCTCCTTGGCAAGCAGGTCCCGCGCCTCGGGAGCGCGCACGTCAGCTGGTGCCGTTGCGTTACTTCCGCTGGTGCCGGAGCTGAGTTTCCGCGGGATCAAGCCGGCCTCTGAGGGTACTGGGTAGCGTGTGGTGGGGCGGGAAGAGGCACATTAGACGGGGGACTCCCGGGCGGAGGTTGCCCAGGATGAGGGGCGTCTGCTCCGAGGCTGGGTGACCGGTGCGTGAGGGGAATCGGATAGCAGGGGTGTGCGTGGTGGTGCGGACTTGGGCTCGGGTTGAGCGCTGAGGTGGAGAGCGGAGCTAGGACTCCCTGTGAAATGCTTGTTCAGGAGGGCTCTGGGGACTGCTCGCTCGCTGGCGTTCATTCACTCTTGGCCAACCTTTCCTGGCCTTCAAGGAGCGGACTCTTGGAGGTACTGTTGTTTGAAGCCCCTGGAGCGATCTCCGCCCAGTTCTGACTGAACAGCCTCTGGCTGCTCCCTTCTCTCCGCTTCCCATCTACTTCCTCCTCCGTGAACCTTTTGAAGTCATCTGTGAAATAAGGAATCGTTTAGGTTATTCCCACTCCCCACCTTACTCATTTACCACCCTCCCCGACGGGATCAACGAATCTTCTCTTGGTTATTGAGCTTTACAAAGATAAGAACCTGGGCTTTTAGAGCGAGGGGCCTCCCTTAATGTCCTAGAGAACGTGAATTGAGGAGGCTTAAGATTAGCTTTATAGATCAAACTGAGTAAGTTTTCTCTGATATTGTTGAGTGGTCTCTCAGGCGTGAAGGTTGACAATTAGGCTTATTCTGGTATTGGACTTATAAAAGTAAGGGTTGGGCCAGCGAGATGGCTCAGTGGTCAAGAGGTCCCGAGTTTAATTCCCAGCAACCACATGTGACTCACAACCATCTGTAATGTGATCTGATGTCTGAAGAGAGCAACAGTATAAGTATATTCATATACATAAAGTAAACAAATCTTTAAAATAGAACAATGAATGCTAGTGATATAGCCCAGTAGTGGACTGCCGAGCCTGCTGGCTGCTCTGAGTTGACTACATTAAATAAATAAATAAAATCTTAAAAAAAAAAAAGTAAGGATTTCCTGCATAGAAGGATACAACTAGGGGCCAGGGATGAAATCAGATGGTAGAATACTTGCCTTACATGCATAAAACTCTGGATTCCTAACTCATGAAATGAGATGAGGGTCACAACTACATGATCACTGTGAGATACACAGCACGTTGGAATTCACCCTCCAGTACCCATGGAAATGCTGTCTGCTTGGTCCAAATGCCGCATTTAGGTCCACTATCATTCATTCGTCTCTTCAGAGAACAGTCACCAAGTGTCTATAGTACCCACATAATGCTGAATACTGGAGAAACCAGTTAAGGATTCCCTTTTCTCACTGACTTCATCTAGAAAAGTGGTATGCCGTGCTATGAAATTTACTTTTTTGATTACGTGTCTGTGTGTGCATATGTGACTGTGAGTGCAGGTGGCCAATTCCAGGCTTGCCTGGCTTTGAACTTTAAGAGATCCACCTGCCTCTCTTCCTAGGCTGGGAAGAGGCCTGCACCATCACATGAAGTCTGAGGTAACAGAAGCTTAAGAGATTAAGGTATCTCTTAATTAAGGTTGCACACTGTTTCAGTGTGGAGTTTGAGCAGAGCTACTGTAATGAATTTCTTATCTTCTGCTAAAAGTCCTAGGCATTTGGTGTAAAACACTATGCTCATGATTAAACTTGGGAAGTATGAAATGATAATTGAGCAAATATTATTACTCTTTAACTACCATTGAAGTGATAAGTACTTGCTTTTTATGCTTTTAGGATGGGACAGACGTGGGACTTGTAAAATGTTGTCCTCTAAGAAGAGAAGAAGTACAGTGTCTGAGTCAGTACAGCAGCAAGATGACCAGGAGGGTGATGACTTAGACCTAGAGGCCGCCGAGGCCGCGGTGAAGCTAGACACGACGGATCATCTCCCAGACTGTGGGTCAGAGTCACTGTCCTGGGGTCAGAATCAGGACAGTGTAGGGTGCCCTGAAGCGCACTCCATACAGGATGTAGACAATCAGCTCAGTGTGGAAGGTCCATCTTTAAGCTCGAAGATGCTCACCCAGCATGTGAACTTAGCGGTTTTGGAAGCTGTCGATGTAGCTGTCTCTCAGGAAATCCCCCTTCCCTCCTTGGAGCCTTCTCATTCCCTTCCGGTACACACGGATAAAGGGAGACTCCAGGCCACTGCCTCAAGGAAAGGAAAAAAAATTGTCTTCACGCCTGGGCAGGTTACTAGAGAAGACCAAGGGGATCACCCTGTCTCAGAGGAGCTTCCTTCAGGAGAGCCTGCTGAAGAAACCAAGACAGAAGGAGGTAAAGGTGAGAAAGGTCTGGGTTGCTTTTCCTTTTCCTTAGGTTGAACATCTCTGATCTGAGGATCTGAACTCCAAAATGCTCCACACTTTGCTTTTGGAGTACGAACAGGATGCTGGAAGTTTAAAATCCCACACCTGACCTCTTGTGGGGGGATGTGTCCAAATTTCAAGGTATCAGAACAATACTGTGTAGGACTGTCATCCGACTACACAAGTGTTGTGTACGAGAAGTAATACGTTGTAGGTTTAAGCTTGGATCCTATTTCTAATGTATCTTCATGAATAAACGTGCTCATGTTGGACCCAAGCATTTCAGACAAGGGACAGACAGGTAACTTGTGTGTCACTTAATTGTGTTGTTTTGATATTTTTTGAGACAGAGGTTCTCTGTGTAGTTCTGGCTGTGCTGGAACTCTATGGAGACCAGCCTGGCCCTGAACATGTATATGTGTGCACTGTGTGTGTACCTGGAAACTGGAGCAGAACAGCGTGTCAGAACCCTGACATTATGAATGATTGTGAGCTACCATGTCTGGTGCTGGGAAGCAAACCTGGGTTCTCTGCAAGAGCAACGATTGCTGTTAGTTACTGAGCCGACTCTCTAGCCTTTTCTTCCCCCTTTACTTTTAGGCTTCATCCTACATATCTGGAGAGATGAACTGTGTGCTTTATTAATGTGTATTCATGAAGTGGGCCTCGTGGGATGAGGGCAGTAGTTTAAAGGGAGACTTTTGGACATTGAGAAAGGTTTTTCAGACATGAAGAGCTTTGGACTGAGGGCTCAGAAGATCGCAGTTTGACAGAACGGTGCCATGAACATCTGGGCTAGGAACAGAACAGGTAGTGACATAGAAGCTTGGAAGAAGTAGGAAGAGGTGACTTCCAAGTGGCAGGGGAGGTTTCAGTTGAAAAGAACTGAGTTTTCACACTTGGCTTTGTAGGTTTTCCTGTAGGTAAGCGTCTCTCGCCTTGTTGGGTTGCACCGCTGCACATGGACCTAAGGCTTGTAGTGCTAGTCATGGGCTCGGAGCCACGTTCTCAGCCTCCTGTTGGTTTTTTTCTCTTTTTAAAATTTTTCTTTTGGTTTTTAGAGATAAGGCCTTCTACTGTAGCTCAGGTTGGTCTGGCTCACTCCGTAGCTCTGACTGTTCCTTAGCAAATGGCTCTTGCTTCTGTACCTTCTGAGTGCTAAAATTATGGCAATTATCACACCTGAAAGATGATTTTTATTTTTAATTTTTTAATATTTTCCAAAACGTACATACTTAAATTTTAGATTACTGTATGTGAACTTGAAGCTAGATTATAGAGCAATGCACTATGTTAGAAGCCAAGGGCTGGCCTGTGTGAGTCGTGGGTCCACTGTAGGGGATCATGCTTTATATTTTCATGTATCCTAGCTTTGATCACAATGGTGTGTATGATCAGTTATAATTCTAACTATTCAAAATACTTTATTAGAATTTAGGGTATACTATTTTTATTTTTCTGTTTTTAAATTGTTTTAATTTATTCTGTTTGTGCATATGTGTGTAGTGGGGCATGTGTGGGTGAGTGTGTTCTGTAGTCCTAATGTGGAGATCAGAGGGCAACTTTGGGGTTCAATCTCTCTTCTTCATCCTGTGGGTTCCTGGTATCCAACTCAAATTGTAAGTCTTGGTGACAGGAGCTATCTCAGTCCTCCCCTTCAAAAAAACAGAACAGCTACACAGCAAAACCCCATCTCAAAGCTAAACCAAGGTCTCATGTAAGGATGGTCTTGAACTTTTGATCCTCTCATATGCTGAAGAATATAGGCTTATACTTCTGAGCCTGGCATAATCCCTCCACTCCCTCCATCTACTGTGCAGAAGCCTGAAGATGGCACCATATCCCCTGGAACTAGAGTTCTAGAAGCTGTGAAGTGCCACTGGGAATGTTATCAGTTTCTGTCTCTCTGAGTCTTGCTGGAGCTAGCTTTCTCTTCTTTTTCACAATAGAGCTCAGACAGGCCTAAAACTTCCTGTGTGGACCAAGTTGAACTCAAACTCAGAGAGATCTTTAGCCTCTGCCTCCTGAGATCTGGGATTAAAGTGTCCTGCTATTGTGCCCAACCTTGTTTTCAAGTAACTTTTTTTGTGACTGGGTATCATTTCAAGCCAGACTGGCCTCCATCCTTAGCCCCCAAGTGTAGAAATTACAAGTGTGAGCTACCACAGTTGGCTCAACATTTTGTTTTACTGGTTAGGAAAACAGTATCAGATTGATTGTAGAAAGATTGAAGAAATAGAGAAAAGTTACATGATTTATGAAAGTATCCGAATTTTGCTATAGTTGTTACATTGTTTTTTTAATTAATATATATCTGTATCTATATACATATACATACATACATACATACATACATATATATATATACATATATATATATATATATATGACTACACTGTCACTTCTTCAGACAGATGAGAAGAGGGCATCAGATCCCATTACAGATGGCTGTGAGCCATCATGTGGTTGCTGGGAATTGAACTCAGGACCTGTGAAAGAGTAGTCAGTGCTCTTAACCAGTGAGTCATCTCTCCAGCCCTAGTTGTTACATTGCTAAACTGTGTTTGTGTAAGTGATATTTGCCTTTGTCCTTCCTCAGTGTTGTCAGGATAGTCCTAGAACTCCTGGTTTCCAGGGACTGTCCCACCTCAAGCCTCCTGGAGAAATTGGAGTTGCAGGTGGTTGTGAGCTCACCCATCTGGGTGCTGGGATCCAAACTGAGGTCTGTTGGAAGAGCAGTAATTGCTGTCAATTGCTTTCTGCATCTCTTACCTATCACTATGTTTGTTAAGTAGTTCTGGAGATTGAATTCAGAACTTCCCTCTTGTTGGTGAGCAAACACTCTAACTTCACCTATATCTCAGGTGCCCAAACAGACAGAATTAGGAAGACTTGAGGAAAAAAGGAGAGGAGACAGGACACGCATAGCCAGACAGAGAAGGGACGAGCAATAGAGCCTGGGCTTCATCTCCAGCGCTCTGTCTGTTGCAGTGCTGAGGACCTGGCTTAGGGCTGTGTGTGTTCCGGCCACGCTCTGACCTAGGTACAGCCCCAGCTCTGCATTGCTCTTTCAGTAGCTTGCTTCTTTGGTTTTGCTTTTATTTAAATTTTAGTTACCTTTTAAAAAGATGCATTTTATTTTCTATGTACAAGTGTTTTGTGTGTTTGTTTGTGTACCCATGTTCATGCCTGGTGCTAACAGAGATCAGCAGATGGTGTCAGATCCCCTAGAACTGGACCACCATGTGAACTGAACTTGGGTCCTGTGGAAGAACAGAAATGTGCTCCTAACTGCTGATCCATGTCCTCCTTAGTTAAATAAATACTTATTTCTGTGTATGGATGTTTTGTCTGAATGTACGTCTGCACTACATGTGTGCTTGGTACCCATGGAAAACAGAAGAGCATGTCACATTCCCTGGAATGGAACTTTCAGATAAGTTGTGAGCTTCCATGTGGGTGCTGGGAATCAAACCTGGGTCCCCTGGAAAAGCAGCCAGTGCTAAGCATCTCTTCAGCCTCCTGACTAGGATATTTATAAAGAAAGGGAAGTATGGAGGTCTTCAGAGATTTCCTGGAGGAGAGGTAACTTAAATAGGTATGTGACTTAGTGAGATGAAGAAAATTGCAAAGGAGCTTTGTATAATATATGAAAAGGATTTTGTGATGCAGAGCAAGGAAGAGACAGAAGAAGAGAGAAAGGAAGGAAATTAGTGTATGTAAATCAATGTAAAAAGAATAATTAGGGACTGGCAAGATCGCTCAGTGGTTGAGTACATACTGCTTACAGAGAGAGGACTGAAGTTCAATTCCCAACACTTACTTTGAGTTGCTTACAAGCACGTCTAAATGCAGCTGTAGAGCAGTTCTAGCACCTCTGGATCGTATGGAGTTGAGTGAAGTGCATGCCTAATGTTGAAGTTCTGGGTACAGCCTCAGCTGGGCATAGACTGGGTATGGTAAACGCTTGTACTGTCAGCACTTAGGAGGCAGGGGCGGGCATCGGGTTCTAGTGCGTTCTTGGCTGTGTGTAGTGTTTGAGGCCAGCTGACCATGAGAACTTGTAAAACTAAGTTAAACTTGTAGGATAATTTGGAGTAGTTCCAGATGTTTCAGGTGCCATAAGCCCCAGTGGAGGAAGCTCTGCTGTCATTTGTCCTTTGAAGGGCAATGTTTACATGGATTTAAAGGTTCCGGGTGCATGTTTAGAAGACCATAAGCTGGACATGGTGGTATTTGCCTGTAAGTCAGGACTCAGGAGGGTGGTGAGGTAGGAGAATTGCTGAGTTAGAGGCCAGTCAGGATTACATTGCAAGACTCTCAAAAAAGGCAAAGTGTCTGCATGGGGTGACCCCATGCCTGTCGTCCTTCCACTTGGGGGATGGGGTTCAAGATTGTCTTTAGCTACATAGTGACTTTGAGGTCAGCCTGGGTTACATGAGAGAGTGGGGTCACGGTGGCACACTCCTTTAATTCCAGCACTTGGGAAGTGTGAGTTCAAAGCTAGTCTAGACTACATAGTGCATTCCAGGACAACCAGGACTATGCAGGGAGACCCTGTTTCTAAAAAACAAAAATGCCAACACAAACAAAAAAAAAAAAAAAAGAAAGTAGTACAAATGTGGTAGCACATACCTGTAATTTCAGTACATGGGAGGCTGAGTCAGGAGAATTACTGTTGGTTGTTGACTGCCTGAACTAGCCTTGAACTCACTGTGCAGCCCAGGCTGGACACAACTGATACCACTTCTCTATTTTTACTCTATGAGTTCTGGGGATCAAACTCAGGTTGTCTGGATTGGTTGCACGGCATTTGGACATGCTGAGCCATTTTGCTAGTCCCTGGTAAATTTACTACAGTTTTACTACAGTCCTTGTTACTGCAGTTACTACAGTTCTTGTAGCCTGTAGCCTTTTGCCACTGTAGGTAACCCTGGGCTCTAAAAGGGAGGCAGGATGGAAAGTGTTTAGGATTAAGCTGTTAATTAAAATATAGACTTTTTTTTCTTTTTTGGTGGGGTAGTCTCTAATTTAGGAACATTGTGTACCAGTTGAAACTGAAGATACCAATATGATAATAGTTCAAAAAAAAGTAAAGGATGTATTTATGTTTTGCTCTCTCCTTTGAGATAAGGGCTAATACCATAGCCACTTAGAAACTGTCACTGCCCTTTCTCAGCTCCGAGTCCTGGAATTACACATGTGTATCACTAGTTCTAAGTATGTTGGGGTTATTTTGTTTTTTTAATGTATGAGTGTTTTGCCTCTGTGTGTGTGTGTGTGTGTGTGTGTGTGCGTGCGCGCGCGTGCACGCGCGTGCGCACGCACCACATTCGTGCACTGCCTATAGTGGCCAGAATGGGCTGTTGGATTCCATGGAACCAGAGTTAAGGATACTTGTGAGTTGTCATGTGAGTGCTGGGAACCTAAATCTTTAGGGTAGGCTGTAGGATGCCCTCAACCATCCCGATGTCCATAGGGAGTGTGCTTCACTCCGATGGGGGAAGGTGACAAATAGTTTGGTTTCCTTTGTTTGAGAAAGTGTCTCATGAGCCCAGGCTGGCCTTGAACTTTGTATGTAGCCTAGACTCCTTTGTATTTGAGATGCTCCTTCTTTTCCTCCCTAGTGCTGGGCTTACAGGCATGAGCCCCACTCCCAGTTCATGTGGTTGCTGGTGTCCACTCCAGGGCCTTATACATGCTAGTTAAGAACTCTACCAACTAAGCTACATTTCCAGTGCCACTTTAATGCCTTTTGAAATAAGAAAGTTTAATTGAAGACTATGCAAACAGATAAGAAAATTTCAGAAATACAGAAAGTAGCCAGGTGTGGTGACGTGTATTTTTGTAATATTGGTCTTCGGGAAGTTGAGGTGGGAGACTGCTTCAGCTTTGTGGGGAGACCTTGCCTTAAAATAAAAACAAGGGCTGGAGAGACAGTTCAGCTGTTAAAGGTTAGGTTTCCAACAAAACATCAGACTAAACACAGACAAAAAGCACTCTCCCAGAAGAAACCACAAATGAATACCGAAGTCATCAAGTGTCTTGACACTTTCCCTTGCCCTCTTCAGCCGTGCTCCCCACTGCCCCTCTTCAGCCCTGCTGTGTCTTCGGCCTCAAGTCTCCCTCTGATCTCCATAGAGTGACTCCTTGATATGTGTGTATATGCAGGAATTGATGTATTCTTTCTTTTCAAACATTGTTTTCGTTTATGTGTATCTATTTTCACGTTCATGTTTTTTTGGGGGCGGGCTGGTCTGGAGGCTGTGAGTCATCTCACCTGATTGTTCCCTGCCTGTTACAGATTAAACTCCTGTTCTGTACTTTCCCTCCAATCACAACTGCACTTGACTGCTCTAAAAAGTAAATTAATTTTAAGGGTGGGACCTAGGCTCCCCCCCACCCCAGCAGATGTGCAGCTGGGTCTTCATGTGGTTCTGAACATCTGCAGTGGGTTCTCTCCCTAAAGCTGTTGCCTGTCTGTGGAATCCATTCCCTAACTTGGCTATCTCGTCTGGTCTCAGCAAGAGAATTTAAACACTTGATGTGCCATGGTTGAGTGACGTGGGGTGGGGGATGGTGTTGGGGAGGGAGATGGGAAGAGAGACTAAGGGATGGGGGCCACTGGAAAGGGGCACATTGGTCCGGATGAAAACAAAGAAGGGTGTCTTAACTGTATAGCTTTGCTTCCCGGAGCTCACTTTGTAGACCTGTCTGACCCTGGCTGCCTTTCTGTCCTGAGTGTTGGGATCAAAGCATGCCAGACTCTGGTGTATGTTTGTGTGCATTTGTGTTGTGTTTGAGTGCACATGAGGGCGTGGAGACCAAGGACAGCTTGACGAAGCAGGTTCTCGGTCTGCCCCATGCCCTTGCCTGCTCCCACTCTCAATCTTCGTAGTCCAGACTGTTCTGGACCGCAGATGTCCACCTTCTGCCTTCCCAGTGCTGGGGCTGAAGGCATGGGCCATGTAGCCTGCTTACAGTCTTTCTCTGACAATTCCATTATTTGTTTTCTTTCTCCGGGAACTCCATGTGAAGATCAGACTGGCCTCCAGAGATCAGTCATGCCACAGAATACCTGCCCTGACAACTGATTTTTTACATTTCCTTTTCTTAGTAAATATGCAATGATTCCCTATATATTTACTCTTTACAGTCAGGAATGTTTGTTTTGCTTTTATTTATTTATTTATTTTCGACCTAGCCATGCTATGTAGCCCAAGACTTAAACTCACCCACCGTCTTGCCCCAGCCTCCACAGTGAGGTCTGCAGGTATGCCTCAGACAGATTTTTTTTTTTAATTATGTATGTCTTTATTAGGGTTTCTATTGCTGTGAAAAGACACTGTGACCAAAGCAGCTCTTGTAAAAGAATGTAATAGGGGGCCTGCTTACAGGTTTACAGGGTTAGTTCATTGTGGTGGGGTGTGTAGCAGCATGATTTGGTAGCCGTATCTGAGAGCTTTATACATTCTGATCCAAGAATTCCATACCCAACTCTACAATGCCTAATCCTTTGAATCTTTCTCAAACAGTTCATCAGTTAGGGACTAAGCATGCAGACATGAGCCTGTGGGGTTCATTCTCAAACACCATAGTGTTTGTTTGTCTGTACACCAGAGGCAGACCAGGCCCAGTGGCTCTCTGCTTGCTGCCTGTGGAACTGAATGTATAAAGTTCTGATGTCAGATCACCCGGAACTGGAGTTACAGTTGGTTATGAGCTGTGGTATAGGTGCTGGGAATTGAACTTAGGACCTTTACAATAAGTAACAGCCAGTGTTCTTAACCTCTCAGTTACCTCTCCAGCCCTTACTTTGGACATTTTTTATCTTTTATAGTTGGTGAAATGTAGTGTTAATAACGGTCAGCTCTAACTGTCCTGTTGGCCTCTCATACCTTCTACCCTATATTCTGATTTTTGTTTTCTTGGTGCTGTGTACCGAACCTAGAGTTGTCACATGTACTAGGCTAACACTGTGTTATTGAACTGAATTTTCAACCCATGGTCTTATTTTCTCAGGAAAAGAGTTCAAAGCATATTTGAGTAGAAAGTGTCATAGCAGTTATGTATGGTTTATTCTGTGAACTAGAGATGAATAATTTGGGTCTGAGTTTTCATTTCATGATTTGTTTTGGGAGCCCATCTTGAAGAGAAGGAAATGCCTGTGTGTAGAGTATGCTTCATGAAGTTGTCTATCATAAGGGTCTCAGGAAAAAAGCGCTGCTTTTGTAGTAGTATATGATTAATTATGCAGAGTGTGGAGCAGTGTTTGCAATTCTTCTAGGAGAACCTCAGATGCATTCCGAAGGGGAGTTACCTTTGCTGTCATCAGGCAGCCAATCTGCAAAACCAGGCGCCCAGCCTAGGAGGTCATTCCAGCCAGATGTTTCTTCCTTTCCTCAAGAAAAGCCACTCGGACCTCTGCCTCGTCAAGCTGAGGAAGAGATGGAGGACGGTGGACTTTTTATTCCAACTGGTAGGCTTTTCTTTTTCTTTTTAATTAAAACAAAAACAATTTTATTGGCACCAAAGCAAGAGACTATTGAAGTGTAGAGTATGTATATAGTGACTGTAATGTATATAATGTATAAAATGACATATCAGATAGCTGGGGTTTTCTGTCAGGGTCATGGTAGCATCTGGAGTTCACTACCGAAGTCAGTCTTGTCTTCCTTTCAGTTACTGGTACACCTTGGTAGTAATAAATCCTGACTTCTAGTAGCATGTGCCCATTCAACCTGTTTGTCTTCATGAAATGAGTGGGATCAGATGTGTTCCTGTTTGTTGGTTGTTTTTCACTGTACTGTGTATGAAATTCATTCATACTGTCTAAAATCACAGATTTCATTCTATTGATGTTTAATGTTTTGTTTGAATCCTTTTTGTTTTGGGAATTAAACAGAACGATTGCATGCTTTCTTTAAAGCAGTTTAACCCCACCCCCACCTAGGAATCTTACCAGCATTTTCTTACTTTCTTGGTTGGTAAGTAGGAGTGTTTGCAAGTCACGGTGGGTGAATAAGAAATAAGAATAAGAGTGTGGTCCTTCGAGCCTGAAATCCCAACACTTGAGGATCAGAGGTAGGGGTGGGGGGTGGTGTGAGGATCAGGCTTGAGGTAGAGACCAGCCTGAGATGGACACTGCCTCAGAAAGGAAGTAAAGTGAGTGACTGGCCTGTGTGCTGCTGGTCCGAAGCCGCCTGTCCTTCGCTTCTCACACGTGTGAACGTCCCATCCTCACAGCTGTGCCTTGCTGTTGCATTGTAGCTTTAGCTTGTATTCTAAATGAGCAGTACGTGGGGTGCATTGCTACAGTTATTTCCTTTGGAGAAGTGGTTGTTCATTGTTCTGTGTTTACTGTTAAGCTGAAAGACTTTGTTTTTACTTGGGGAGCCAAGGTACCCTCAGATTTGGTATACTTCTGCCTTAGTTTCCTTTTCAGTGGGATTTATTTATTTTTTTGAGACATGGTCTCTATTATGTAACCCTGGCTATCCCGGAACTTACTGTGTAGAGTAGGCTAGCCTCAAATTTACAGAAATTTTAAATTTCTACTTGTCTCTAACTATCCAGTACCTGGACTAAAGGTGTGTTATGAACAACCAAAAGAGAGAAATAAATAGTTTTTGGGAGTCAGGATTGCTGGATATGGCTTTCTACCTTAGAACCACTTATTAAAAACAAATGACTGAATCTTTTTTATTCATGCAGCCTGCGTGATTTGTTGTAGACATACCAGGCTACCTTATTCATGGTCACTCTGTAGAGATCTGTGCCTGCCTCTGCCTCCTGAGTGCTGGGATCCAAGGTGTGGGTCACTGCCAAGCACTTTTTAATCTCTGTTGTTGAATCTATTGCATGTGTGTGTGTTGTGCCCACTCCTGCTTGTGAATGTGCTCTATGACAGTGGTGTGGAGGTCGGAAGCCAGCTTGCAGAGGTTGGTCTTGTACGTTGGGCCCTGAGGATTGAAATCAGGCTTGGTGGCAAGTGCTGAACTATCTCACTGACCTTTTTATTTGTTTTATGTAGGGTCTTACCTGGCTGGCCTGGTAATCACTTTATAGCCCATAACCTTGAAGTTGCTGAATTTCTCCTACTCTGAGTCCTGGGATCTCATGTAAACTATCTGGACAGGTTCACTTGTGGGGAGTGCTGAAAACCTGATTGCTTTGTAGGATCTTGCTCCTGTGGATTTTTCCCTGTGCCTTCAGAGTGAACTTGATATCAGTGTAGGTTGTTACTGCTGAGGGTTTCAATAATGGCATAACTTCAGGGGACAGTTTGACTCGGACTGCATACCTGCTTCTCAGTCTTTACCCATTGCATACTTGTGGATCTTAACTGAAACTGTTGATTATGTGGTTCTAATGCTAGTTTTTCCCTTGTGATTTATTCTTCATAAATGGAATTTTTCAGTAAAAAGGTACGCCTATAGTGCCTGCATTTAGGAGGTTAAAGCAGGAGAATTGCCACAATTTTCAGTTAGCCTGAGCTGTGTATTGAGACGCTGGCAAAGGAAAGAAAGAACAGTTATTCAGTAAGGTCTGGAGGAACCTATCTGCAGTGTCTATAACCCAAGCACTTACAGTTGCAAGACCGACCGAGAGAAGTCTTCGTGAGCGAGTCAGTGAATTAGTAAATGAGGGGGTGGGGGTGGGGGGCAAGCTGATCAAGAACTCAAGGTGCTCTGTCTGAGTGCTGGGATTACATAGGCATATTGCAACATCTGGTTAAGTATTTACATATAGAACATGGGCTGCGTTTTTATATTTTATAATAGAAATTATATTCTAATAACACCAATATTATTTTCCTGGCCCTTTACCTTTAACCCATGGAGAGCTATTTCAGGTTGTTTTTCCTTTAGCTCCTAGGCTGGCTCTGAGCGTATGTAAATCAGGTTGGTCATGACCCCTTGCAATGTAGCTTATCCCATGCGGGAGCCTTGGGGTGTGCAGAGCTGTTTTATTTTTGCCTTGTGCTTTAGTAACACATCAGTTCACCTACAATCACAAAGGGTTTTGTTGTTTTTTGTCTATAAGTGATATAGTTTTGGGGATGGGATAGCTCAGTCGGTTGACATCAGTCTAGTGTGCAGAGGCCTGGGTTTAATCTCTAGTACTGAAGACAGCAGAGGTGGGCATGCAAATAGCCCAGCAGTCAGGAGATACACACAAGAGATGAGGACTCCGGATTCTTTTGCTGTTTCCTTCTTCTATTCATAGCAAGATCACAGAAAACCTGGGATACATTGTCGAAGACAAAGTTTTTTTTTTTTTTTAATATATTCACATTTTTTTGTTCTAGGATTCAAACTCTTTGTACATCTAAGCATGCTTTTCCCTTCTGGGTCTGTATCCCCAGCCTGTAGTTTTCCATGTTCATATAGGTATAAATGTTCCATTCAGATTGATTTACTTTTTTTCGCCTTAAGAGGAGCACTTTTGGGCTGGAGAGATGGCTCACTGGTTAAGAGCACTGGCTGCTCTTCCAGATGTCCTGAGTTCGGTTCCCAGCAACCACATGGTGGCTCACAACCATCTGTAATGGGATCTGATGCCCTCTTCTGGTGTGTCTGAAGATAACTACAGTGTACTTATATAAATATAATAAATCTTTTTAAAAAAAAAAGGAGCACTTTTTTTCAGTGAGTGGATTATTATTAAAATATCAAGGTGGATATTTACTGCTTCATTCAATCCAAAAATTTTAAAATATCTTTTAAGATTTATTTTATTTTGCCTTTTGTGCAATGAGGGTTTTTAGTGCGTGTGTGTATGTGTGCACAACATGATGTTGGTGCCTGTGAGCTACCATGTGGGAACTGGATCCCATGCCCTGTATGAGCAGCAGGTGCTCTGAGCTGCAGAGTGTCTCTCCTGCTGCACCATACAATGTTTTTCAGCATTGCTTCCCAGGACCACTCTTCCTTTTCAGTATTAACGTGACATAATCTTCAGATTCAAGTCTGGGCATTCAGTTAGTCCCTGCCTCCACTGCTAACCCGACAATATTGCCTTCTTCAGTAGTAATTTTTCTCCAACTCTGCTTGATTTTTATTAAGAAATAGGATTAGTATCAGACTACCCCATGATATAAGCATTTAAATGGTTTTATTTGTCCATCAGTGCTGAACATTTAAGGGGTAAATTTTCCGAGATGAATCTTGTGTTTTCCTAGCTGTGTTCCACTTCCCGGGGTCCAGCCATCCTTCTGTCTGAGTGTTCCTAGTCCTGTAGCTCAGATTGCGGCAGTCTGTCAGGGGTCCAGCCGCTCTGAGCTACTTTAGGTAAGAGGCAAGCTTGTATTCCTTTGTTGTTGGTTTGCATGTGGAGGCTTCATTGTTGGAGCACTGTTGGAAAATCTTTCACTTGACATAGTGAAAACTTGGCTGTTTGTATCCTTCTTTAGGGACTTGTTTCTTGTCTATGTTGTGCCTAACCGTTCACAAGTACTTCTCAGCATAGTCTTTGTGAGACAGTTTGTGTTTTGTAGACCAGGAAGTCTAGATCTCACTGTATACCCAGACTAGAGGATCGAACTCTCAACAATCCTCCTGTTTCATCCTTCGAAGTTCTATATCACAGGTGTAAGCTACCTGTACACAGTCTGGCTTTTTTCTTTCCTATTTTTTATGTAGGTGTGTGTGTGTTTTATGTGTGTGAAAAATTAAAGCTCTGGAGATGACCCAGAGAGACCATTGCTTGCTGCCCAAGCCTGTTGATCTAAATTGGATTCCTGCATCCCATTGGTAGAGAAGGGATTTTTACAGATTGTCCTCTGACTCTGCTGTGTGGGCTGTGGCACCCCTTTCCATAAATAAGAAAATATAAATGACAAAAAATAATTACCCCCTCTCAGTTTTTTAGTGAAATTGTATTATTTCTACCACAAATAATTTCTTTCATAGAATGTACCAGTGAGTCCTCTGATCCTGTAATTTCCTTTGGAACAAGGCTTTAACGATACAAATTTCATTTCTTCAAACATTTTATTTATTGTGTGAGCATACTCACTTCTGTAAAGCTCAGAGGATAACCTGTGGGAAAGGTGGGTCCTCTCCCTCCATCATGTGGGTCCTGGGGGTCATTTAGTTTGCTAGGCTTGGTGGCCAACATATTCACCCCCTTGAAACATCTCATTGGTCCTACATTTGGTTTCAGAAGTAGATAATAGAGCTATTCAGTTATTTCTTTCCCTTCCCTTTTCCCTTTTCTCTCATTACATTTTTACTCATTTATCTTGTGTGTGTGAGTGTGCTTGTGCTGCAGTGTCCACGTGGAGATCAGAGGACAGCCTGCAGGAGAACCCTGTTAGAAGAGCTGCGCCACACCACGTCTGGGAGTCAGAACATTGTGGGTTACAGACACTGAAGTCAGGGCGTCATTTCTCACTGCCCCCCTCCCCACCTCTGCCCCTTTAATTAAAGACTTGCTCTCATTAGGCACTGCAGGCTAACAAGTGTGTTAGCTTGCTCTGGGTCGTCCCGATTTCCCCTTTCTCTTCTTTGTTGTGTTTATATTTTGAGAAAGGTTGTCATGGAACTCAGACTGGACTGGTCCTCTGTTTGTAGCCAAGAATATTTATGATCCTTTTGGTTTCTGCATGACTGCTGAGAGTCTGGGCGTGTGTCACCGCTTCTGTGTCTGTGCTTCAGGGGAGATATGCAAGTGCTTTGTGCATGCTGGTCAACTACCATACATACTTCTAGCCCAGTCCTGCTCTTCTGAGGATTAAAGGCATGTGCAACTGTCACCAGCCTTATAGAGTTTCTTGAATCTGAGATTTGGTGTCTGACTGTCTTGCTTCTGCCTCCTAAACAGTGGAGATTACAGGTTTATGTCACGCTGTACCTTGAACCCAGGGAAAGCTCCATTGTGCCTAATTTTTATGTGGGTGCTGGGTATTGAACTCACAGCCTCGTGTAAAGGTAAACACTTTACCCATTAAGTAAACCCCAGCTTTCATATGGGGTTTCTTTTAAGATTGATTTATTTTTATTTTATGTATTTGAGTATGCCTGATGCCCACAGAGGCCAGCACAGTATGTCTGGTCCTTTGGAACTGGAGTTAAAACAGTAGTGGACTACCATGTGGGTGCTGGGAACTGAACCTGGCTTCTGTGAAAAAACAGCTAGTGCTCTGAGCTGTCTCTCCAGCACCCAGTGTGCTTTGTTTTAAACATAGAAGATTGTGTTAATCTTAATCTTTGGAAACTCCTTGTTTTCAAATAGCAAGCTAGAGATACCAGAGAAGGATCTGCCTTGTTTTTGTTTGTGATAATTTCTTCTAATTTATTAGCATCTTATGGCTAAGTTTTCTTGTTTGTCTGACTATATGTGCTGCTTTTCTGTAGAGTAGGGATACTTTACCTCCCTCTTTTTCTTTTGTGTTAGAATATATGTTTAAGTTTTTGTTCCTTGTTTCCTTTTTGTAGCACAAATGGTATGATAATGAAACATTATTATTGTTGTTGTTATTTTGAGACAGGGTTTCTCCAAGTAGACCATGCTGGCCTTGAACTTGGAGAGATCCATCTGCCTCTGCCCCCTGAGTACTGGGATTGAAGGCACCACCATCACACTCAGTTGATACCATATATTTGTGTAGTATATTTCATTGGCTTTAAAGTACTTAGATAAGTTGTGTTTCATTTAATTTGCATCAAATTCCTAACGCGTGGGTAGGTGTATTTTATAAAAGAAAATATTGGAGACTTCATTACCATGGTAACTGTTAATATGTGAAACTGAGACACAAGCCTAGATTTCTGACTTTATCTGATCTTTATGGAGTCGCAGTTTCACTACAGAGTCTAGAATTAGAATGCTTGGCTTCAGTATGTGATTGATAACTGATGTAGTGTCATTTACCTAAAATCTAGCACTTTGGAAGATCAGAAGTTGAAGGCCAGCCTGGACTAAATATAAACCTAACCAAAAAATATTATTGCTTCTTTATAGCCCTGTTTATGTATGTGCTTTTTAAAAAAGATTTATTTTTTATTCTTAGTTCTGTATATGCATGTGTGCTTGTGTGGATATGTGCATGTGAATGCTGACACCTTGGAGACCAAAGTTCAGGCAGTTGTGAGCTCTCTGACGTGGGTGCTGAGAATCAAACCTTAGTCCTGGAAGAGCAGTACATTCTCTTAATCACTGAACTATCTCTTCAGCCCTTTTGTTTTTGTAGTTGTTTTTGAGATAGGATCTTACCTCTCTGCTGGCCTGTATCTCAAGTGATGCAGTTCTCTTGTCTCAGCCTTTAAGGTGATGGGAGATTGTAGAGTGGGTCTTTGTGTTTTTTGGTTTTGTTTTTAAGTCTAAGTCTCAAGTAGCTCAGGCTGACCTTGAACTCCTGATTCTCCTGCCTTTATCACACACTGGCATTGGTATGCACCATCTTAGTCATTGTATTTCTTTTGTTCTTTCCTTTCTTTCTTTCTTTCTTTCTTTCTTTCTTTCTTTCTTTCTTTCTTTCTCTTTCTTCTTTCTTTTCTTTCTTCTTCTTTTTTTCTTTTTTCTTTTGGTTAAAGGTTACATGTTAGAAGTGCTAATACAGCTAAATGATACTGTATCCAGATATTTAACACATACCAAAGCCAAACATTCTAATTCTAGACTCTGCAGTGAAATTGTTACCTCCATACAAATCAGATAATATGTCAGAAATTCTAGGTTTGTGTACCAATTTCATAAATTAACTATGTTACCATGGTGATGGAATTTCCAATGTTTTTCTTTCATAAAATACATCTATCTTCCCACTAGGGGCTTTATGCAAATTGAATGAAATAGAATGTATGTATGTATGTATGTGTGTATTCATGGCGTGTGTATTGTTTAAGGAGTGGTGCCACGGTGGACCTATGATTGTTAGGACAACTTGGAGAAGTCAGTTCTTTCCCTTTGCCGCATGGGTTTTAAGGCTTGGCAGTCAGGCTTGGTCTCAAGCCCCTCTTAGTTTTTATTTTTTATAAATATTTTCCTAAGTCATCATTTAATATATTCTTCTGTGGATTTTATTGATTTGTTTGTTTGTTTATTTTACATCCCTGTTGGGCCCCCCTCCCAGAGTCCCTCCCCTATTCCCTATCCCCCATCCCCTTTTCCTCTGAGGGTAGGGACCCCTCTTGATATCTCATCAAGTCTTTGCAAGTTTAGGCACTTATTCTTTTTTAAATTATGTGTGACAAACTTTTGCCTGCATAGTTATTTGTGTGCCATGAGCCTGCAGAGACTAGAAGTCATCAGATCCTCTGGGTCTGGCATCATAGACAGTTGTGAGCCACTATGAAGAGAAGTCCGTGCTCTTAACCACTGAGCCATTTCTCTAGCACCCCTCTATTCTCCCTTCCTTCCTTTTTTCTTTTATTTTCTTTCTTGAATACAGTCTCACTGTGTAGCCCTGGCTAGACTGAAACCTGCCATGTAGACCAGGTTGGCTGTGAAGTAACAGATCTGCCTGCCTCTTTCTTGGATTAAAGGTGCGTGGTCAGCATGCCCAGGGTTCTTCTTCTTCTTCTTCTTCTTCTTCTTTTTTTTCTTCTTTTTTTAAAAGATTTATTTGTTTTATGTATATGAGTGTTCTATCTGTATGTACACCTACATGCCAGAAGATGGCATCACATTCCAGGGTAGACAATTGTGAACTCAAAATCTCTGGAAGAGTCGACAGTGCTCTTAACTACTGAGTCATCTCTCCAGCCCAAGCAGAGGTTCTTTATGTGGCTCATGTTATTCTTTATGTACTCTAGTGACCTGGAATGTGTTATCCTCCTGCCTTCTTTTTTCTTTTTTTTTTTTAATTTAATTTATTTAATACACCATTGTTGTCTTCAGACACACCAGAAGAGGGCATCAGATCCCATTACAGATGGTTGTGAGCCACAATGTGGTTGCTGGGATTTGAACTCAGGACCTCTGGAAGAGCAGACAGTGCTCTTAACCACTGAGCCGTCTCTCCAGCCTTTCTCCTGCCTTCTTGTCCCAAGCTGTTATAGATTTGACACTAGACATTGTTGGTAGTGGCAAATCTGTTAGCTTCTTCTGTTTCAGTTTTCTAATCTGTACAATGGGAAAATTAATAGTGTTTATGTTTCATATGTCACTTTTTTTTTCCTTTTTTCCTTCCTCCCCCTTCCTTCTTCCCTCCTTCTTTGTTTTTTGTTTTTGTTATTTTGAGACAGGGTTTGTCTGTGTAGTAGCCTTGGCTTTGGCTATCTTGGAACTCTCTATAGACTAGGCAGGCTTCAAACTTGGACTTCTGCCTGCTTCTGCCTCTGCCTAGAGATCAGCTATGATTAAAGGCATGAGCCACTACTGCCTGGCTTGTGTTAGCTATTTTGTTTTGTTTTTTTTTTTCAAGACAAGGTCTCACTATTTAGCTCTGATTGGCTGTTCTGGAAATCACTGTATAGACCAAGCTGGCCTCTGCCTCTCTAGTTCTGGGATTGAAGGTGCTCCGTATCAACACCTAGTAGAGTGTTAGGTATTACGACTAGTACCATAGTACCATTACCAACTTCATGATAAACCATCACGGCCACATCATGGTGTTTAGTTTTCAAAGTCAAACAGCAGGCAAGTTGGTTTTCTTTTACTGCTGGTTTGGACCTGAGTTCCTTGAGAAGTATTTTAGGAGATTCTGGTGATGTTCTTGGTTTATTTGCAGAAGAGCAAGATGGTGAAGAAAGTGATAAAAGGAAAAAAACTAAAAAAGGCACCAAGAGGAAGCGAGATGGAAAAGGTCAGGAGCAAGGGACGATGGCATACGACCCAAAACTGGATGACATGCTGGACCGCACCTTGGAGGATGGTGCCAAGCAGCACAATCTGACCGCAGTCAATGTCCGAAACATCCTGCATGTGAGTCACTGTGGGCAGTTACTCAGTCTGCACAGAAACTTCCATAGAGAACAAATACATATGCCCTCGACTCCTCTATATGATTAGCATTGTGTTGTTTATGTGTGACAGAGAATTTATATCCTGAAGCAACTTTCTGCACTCAGCATACATGTGAAACTGAACATTGTTGAGAAGATGAGCTACCTATCCTTGCTTCTATCTATTAGATCAATAATAGACCATGTCAGAAAAACAGCCATAGTAGTTGGTAGGTGCTTTGTGTCTATGTAAAGAATGCCTTTGAGAGCTAGCAGAGAATTTGCGAAGCATGCACAAGAATAGCCAGGGTTCTCTTCTTAGCAAGATAAAAAAAAAAAAAAGTGCCCTTTGATACATAATTCTTCTTCACCTCTTACCTGGGCGTGCATATTTCTGATTCCAGTAGCAGGTGATGAATGGGGCCCTTTGCTCCTGCATTGTTTCAAGGATTGCATCTGCCCTCTTTATCTTTAGTTGCCTCACTTGACCCCAGCTTGAAGTTGCTTGAGAATCCAGCTACCATTTATCCTCCAGGAAGGTCTAGCTGCAGAGTTACATGCAGTTGGATATAGTCCAGATGATAAATCCCTCAGCCTAAGGTGGGATTTCCTCTCTCTCCCCCAGGAAGTGATCACAAATGAACATGTTGTGGCCATGATGAAGGCAGCCATCAGTGAGACAGAAGACATGCCACTGTTTGTGAGTAGTTTCTTGTCAGTCTTTCCACATCATGGAAACTTTCCGAGTGTGGGAGGGCATGCAGGAGTTTGTAAACACCTTGACTCATCTCAGATTTGAAAAGCGGCATCATAATTTTTATTGACTACTTTTACTTTGTTCCTTAGGAGCCTAAGATGACACGCTCTAAACTGAAGGAAGTTGTGGAGAAAGGAGTGGTACGTGTTCTGAGTGCCTCTATCTTGGGAAGTAGAATCTCGTTTTAAGTTATTCATAGAGAAGAAAGTCATGAACAGTTTTGGTCTGGGTTTGCCTCTTGAAGGAATTATGTGTAGGTTGGGCTCGTAGCTCAGTGTGAGCTTGCCTAATATGCATGGGATTACAATTGTGAGCTCCCCTGCCCAGTTTTCCCTGAGGCACCTGGCATGAGACAAGGGTGTCCAGGTTTCATCCTTGGCTGGTGCTCCTTTCTTGCTAGCGGTGAAGCTTCGGTGGTGTGGTGCTGGGTTGCTGGAGGCAGGTCACATGTCATGACCCATGCTGACCAGGATCTTACTGCGGACAGAGCCCAGGCTCTTCTGAGCATTTGACAGTCTTGCTCTCAGTCCTGCAAGTACTAGGATTATAAATCCTACAGATATTTTAGAATACTGTGCTCAGAGACAGCCAGCATTTATAGCCCACTCTCGCTACTTACTAAGTAAACGGCTCTTTTATCAGTAAAAGGACAAGCAGCTTCATGTTATTACTTGCATTCTTTTTGATAGGTGATTCCAACTTGGAATATTTCACCAATTAAGAAAGCCAATGAAATTAAGGTAAATTTAGAAGCAATCATTGTTATTCTTTTTCCAAAGTACTTAATCTGTTTTGAAACCTAACTTCTGTATTCACTACTGTGTAGACCTGTCCTTTTTATTTACAGGTTTGAGTTTTTTCATTCTGTTCTGCCTAACCTTATTATGCCTTGTGGAATTATACAAACACTGCCCATGTTGTTTGCTTGTACATTAAACTCCTAGAATTCTTTTTTCCCCTAATATATTCACTTTATTTTCCTAATGTGTGTGATCTGTGCTTCTCCTCCCTTTCTTCCTCCTCCCTCCCTCCCTCTCTCCACCTTCCCCTCTTTATCCCTTCCTCCTCCCCCCCCCTTTTTTTTGTATTCATTTGTGTGTTGAGTGGAGGGAGCACCTGCCATGGCATGTGGAGGTTAGAGGACAGACAATTGTGGGAATTGCTTCTCTACTTGGCTATACTGGTCCTGGGGGTTGAACTCAGGTCACTGGGCTTGTGCCTTTAGCTGCTGAGCCAGTTTTCTGTACCCCCACCTCCACTTTTTTGTGTGGGTTTCTATTAAAGCAGCCTCCACAGTTTGTGGATATTCAGCTTGAAGATGATGACTCCTCAGATGAAGAATACCAGCCAGATGAAGAAGAGGAAGATGAGACAGCTGAAGAGGTCAGTGGGTACTAATTGTTTAGTGGAGCATATAGCGTGGCTTCATGGGAAGAGCTGATTTGGGGAGTTAGTGTTGTCACCCATTCTAGAGAGATAATTGAGGTATGGGTCTCTCTCCTGGAAACTGCTTTGCTCTGAGGTGTTTTTTGCTCTTCAGATTCCCTAAATATTTAAGCTTGCATTATGAAATGTAACACATATAACACAAAGGTATACTATAGTTTCAGTACCTGGGAAGTGCAGGTAGGAGGGTCAGGGATTCAACTTTACCCTTAGTTTACAATATGTTCTAGGCCCTGTCTTAGAAACCAACAGACAAGTTGTATCCCAACCCTGATGTCTTGATAGTAACTCCTGTTTTCATTATAGTCACATGACCTAGTGTGAACCTGTGTATCACTTGACATACCCCTTTATGTACTATGTTTTAGTTTTCCTGTTTATGAGCTTTATTATTGTTGTTGTTATTATTATTAATTCGTTTTATTTTTGAGGAAGGGTCTAGTCATGTAACTGTGGCTAGCCTAGAGTTCCCTAGGTAGATCAAGCTATCCTCAAAATCATAGAGGTCCTCCTGCCTCTGCCTTCTGAGTGTTGGAATTAAAGGTGTGTGCCACCATGGTTGGCCTTTTTCAAGAGAGGTTTTCTTCTCCTTTATTTTTGTTAATGCCTTACCCTTTAACAGTTTATAATGAGATAAGGCTAAAGATTTGATTCCTTCCATCTTTTTATCTCTAGGCTATTAAGTCATTGAAAATTTATTTATTTTTTATGACATACAATTATTGTATACATGACAGATTCTTTCTATGACACTTACTAATATGTGTGCCTGTATATATGCGTGCATATATCTGTGTGTGAGGTTGCTTGTTTGTGCATGTGTGCCACAGTTTGGTAGTAGAGCATAGAGAACATCCTGGTAAGAAGAGATCCTTCCCTTCTACCATGTGGATCTTGGGAGTTGAACTCAGGTTGTCAGGCTTGGTCACATACAGCTAGTCATCTGCTGTGCCATCCCTACCAGCCCAGATCCCAAATGACTGGTATTTTGTGCTTTATTCTGTTGTGACATTTGGTGCTCTGGATGGAGGTTGGGGCACACACGTGAGAGCGCCCTGGGTTTGTTTTAGAGCTTATTGGAAAGTGATGTTGAAAGCACTGCTTCGTCTCCACGGGGAGTGAAGAGATCCCGACTGCGGCTGTCCTCTGAAGTGGCCGAGACAGATGAGGAGAGTGGCATGTTGTCAGAGGTAAACCAGCGTCAGACAAGAGGCTTTGCACACTAGATGAGCAGTGGCTACTGTTCATTAGTAGCTGGTCGGCAGTGGAATTTTGGGTTGTCACTTTTTCAAAGTTCCTCTAGTGAATCAACAGTTAAAAGATGTCTGAGACCTAGTCATGGTCAAAGAGGTTTTCTGAGTTTTTATGTTTTACATACTGTTTTTAAAGCCAAGTAGTATTCTGTTTGCTTATTAGAAATGAGATGATACCTAGTTAGATCTGTGTGTTGAAGTTGCCATTCATCTGTCTCCATCTAGAAGAGGAAAATGGCCACATTAACTGCATGTTGAAGACCCTCGCTCTCCCTCTCTTCCTGACACAGTATCCTTTTTTAATTAGGTTGAGAAAGTTGCCGCCCCTGCCCTTAGGCACATCAGTGCTGAGGTCGTGCCCATGGGGCCTCCACCTCCTCCAAAACCAAAGCAGACCAGAGATAGTACTTTCATGGAAAAGCTGAATGCGGTGGATGAGGAGCTGGCGGCTAGTCCTGTCTGCATGGATTCCTTCCAGGTAAGCATTGCCATTGAGCTACTGAGAAAATAACTTAGGGTTATTTACTTTCTCAGAGAAGGCAGTGTGGCTGATAGGAACAGTAGTTCCTTGTGTAGGTCTCATGCTATTGTTTCTCTTTGATTCTCTTGCTTTGTGCTGTTTTTCTCAAGTAAAAATATAGTGCTTTTGTTGTTGTTATTTCTATTATTATTATTTACTTATTTTGGTTTTTGAAAGATCACCTGCCTCTGCCTCCCAAGTGCTGGGATTAAAGACACCCAGCCTGACTTTTTTTTCTTTCTTTTGTTTAAAGATAGGGTATGTAGCCCTTGAAGGAAGGCTTGGAACTTGATATGTAGACCGGTTGGCCTTAAACATAAGGTGATACACCTTAGCTTCCTCAAATCCTGGGATAAAAGGTGCATACCACCATGCCTGACTGAGAATGACAGGTTTTGAGAAAGGAATTAACTGTGGGACAGTATTTAAAATTGGCAAGATAAACTGGGTATAGTGGTAGATGCCTTTAATCCTAGCGCTAAAAACAAAAATTTTAAGAAGTAATATGAAGACAAACCTAGAATAATTGAAAATATTTACAAACTACATTTTTGATAAGAGATTTACAATTACAGTCAATTAAAAAACTTAGAATTCTGAGGCTTCAGAGCTTGCTCAGCAGTGAGGAACACTGATGGCGGGACTGGTGGTGGCATACCCATTTAGCTCTGAGTTCAAGGCCAGCCTGATCTGCAGAGTGAGTTCCAGGACAGCCAGGGCTACACAGAGCAACCCTGTCTCAAACAAACAAACAGACAGACAAACCCCAACCAAGCAGGAATACTGGCTACTCTTCCAAAGGACTCACCACATGGTATTTTACAATCTTACAACTGCCTAGAGCTCCAGTTCAGGGGATCACACACCCTCTTTTGTCCTTTGTGGACAATGCATACAAATGGTGGATTTTGTTTAGGCTAAAATACCTATTTGTATAAAGTATAAATAAAGTGAAGGCTAATAGAAAAGTTCACCAAGTAAAAGTATTTGGTTAACAAACCTGATAATCTGATTTAATTTCCCAGAACCCTCATTCTCCTCAGCATCTACATGTGCTTGTGCAACAGATACACACATCACACACACACACACACACACGCACACATACACACACACAGTAAATAAATAGATTTAAAAAAATTATTAAATGTTAAATTTTGTATGAGGGTTGGAGATACAGCTCAGTAGTTAAGAGAGCTTTTTGCACAGCCATGAGGACCTGAAATCGGAGCCCAGCACCCTTGTCTCTGTGACCAGTATGGCTTAGTTTAGTGTGTGTCTATAACCCCAGCACTGCGAGGATGGGAACAGAGATTTGCAGGCTCTCAGCCTAGATAGAAAAAAAAGTATCTTAGAATCTCAGTAGGCAATAACCAGTTCAAGACCAACCTGGGCTAACAACAACAACAACAGAAAAGGAACCAAAACCACAAGACAAAGCCGAAAACAAAAGTTACACAAAAATATTTATAGCAAGAGAATTCAGCCCACAGCAGAGTTCTCAGTAGTCCTAACAGAGATCTACCTCTCCGTCTAGGATCTGACAAAATATGGTATCATAACATGCAGTACTACTGGGCACTAGACAGATGGGATGACCTTTGAACCCAGTATGTGAAATGCAAGCACTCTGAAACAGGCTATGTGTACATTGTATAATTTTTATACATCAAGTTTCCAGTAAGCAGGCACACAAAGAGACAGAAGCTAGATTAGTAGTATAAGTATGGGTTTTATGTAACCTAAATTATATATCTTAAAGCACTTACAAATATTCTTAAAAATATGTATTTTAAAACTGAAGACTGGGTTGAAGAGATGGCTCAGGAGTTAAAAAGTACTGGCTGCTCTTGTCGTTCCCAACACCAGCTTTAGTTCCCAACGCCACATTGTTGCTTACAACCATCTGTAACTTCAGTTCCAGCCTGTCCAACTTCCTTTTCTTTGGTTATTGAAAACATGCATACATGCAAGCAACACACAAACTCATGAAATAAAAAATAAATTTGAAAAAGATTAACATACTTACTGGAGGAGAGATGGTCAGGAGGGTCTTTTTCCCCTGGGGTGAGGCTCACCCATTATACTCTAGATGTGCTGACCCTGTGATTTCTCCAAACATGGGAAACTCGACTATAATTTGTCGTAGTGGCTGCTTTTATGATTTTCCCTTAAATATTTGATTTTTTTTAATGCAACCAAAACCTATAGGAAATAAAAAGGAGATTTACAGAAAAATAAATCCACATTATTGTGCCTTTTTTGGTTTGTGGAGACAGGGTCTCACTATATAGCCCTGTCTGGCCTGGAACTCACAGAGATCTGCCTACCTCTGTCTCCCTTGGGCTGGGATCATAGGCCTGTACTATCATTCCTAGCCAGGGAGACAGTAAGCCTACTCTGTTAGAAGAGAGATGTACTAGTAGGACTCAGTGCAGAGGGTGTTGTTTGGAGAATTTGAAAGTATTATTTTCACATCCTGGATGCTTTTTCTTTCTACTTTACCCAGCCTATGGAAGATAGTCTCATAGCATTCCGAACACGTTCTAAGATGCCACTGAAAGATGTTCCTCTGGGCCAGCTAGAGGCTGAGCTTCAGGCTCCAGACATCACTCCGGATATGTATGACCCAAATACAGCAGACGATGAGGACTGGAAGCTGTGGTTGGGGGGCCTCATCAATGATGACGTAGAGAATGAGGGTGAGTGACTTTGTAGTTATCATCTCCTCTGTTCTCTCTCTCTCTCTCTCTCTCTCTCTCTCTCTCTCTCTCTCTCTCTCTCTCTCTCTCTCTCTCTCTCTCTCTCTGAGTGTGTGTGGTGTATGTGTGTGAGAGTATGTGCCAGCCACTTACAAATGGCACCAGAACCTACAAGTGCTGAGGGCTCCCACTTTACGTGCCAGTCATCAGGTTTCTTCTGGTGGATGCCAGACGAAAATACATCCCCTGGAACTAGTGTTGTGGGTTGATGTGTGTTACTGCCTCTCTGTGGGTACTTGGAATCAAACCTGCTTCCTCTGATAGAGTAACAAATGGCTTAACCACTGAGCCTAGAAGTGCAGCCTGGAATCTTACGGATTATATTGCTGGTGTAGTGGCACATACTATTAATTCCAAGATACAGAGGCAGTGGAACTCATTGTGAGTTCAACACCAGCCTGGTCTACATAGTGAGTTCTAGGCTTGCCCAGACTACACAGTTGGAACCTTTATATATAGAAATTGCTATGTAGACATGGGTGGTTTTAATTCACAGACAGCCTGTCTTAAAAAAACAAAAAACAAATACAGTAATATAAAACAAACAAAAAAGACCACAAATCAGCTTGCAGAAATTCATTTCCTCTTACCATTCAGGCCCTAAGGATTGGGCTCAGGCTGAGCCCTTACCTGCTGAGTTGTGTAGCTGGCCTTTGTTACATTTACTATTAGTTATATGTGTGCCTGTGTCCCAGAGTCAGATCACCTGCAGCTGGAGCTGAGGTGACTGAGCTTTCTGACGTGGGTTCTGGGAGGTAAACACCAGCCCTTTCTGCAAGAGCAGCAAACGCTCTTAACAGCTAAGCCACCTTTCCAGCCCCAAGTGTAATCTTGGCTGGCAGAAACTCATAGACCAGGCTGACTCCCAACTCCCCTACATCCTTTGCCTTTGTCCTCAGGCTCTGGGCCAAAGGTGTGCGCCACCAAAGGTTTTATGCTTTTTAAATTGTTTTTGGAATTTTGAAATTTATTTTGAATTAGGTTCTCATGAAGCAGAGAGGCTTAAAACCACCACATCTGGTTTTAAGCAGTATTGAGACTTGAACTCTGGGTTTCATATTTGGTATAAAAGCACTATCCACTGAGCTCTATCCCCCACCCCTGTGTGCAGTCTGTAGACCAAGCTGGCCTTGAACTCACAGAGATCTGCCTGATTCTGCCTTCCAAGTTCTTGGATTAATGGTGTGTGTCACCATGTCCAGCCATTAATTTCTTTCCAGATAGTCTTTGTATGTTTAAGTTAAGGAAATAGTTACCTCAAACAGGAATGTTTTCCCACCAGGCCAGTACATATCCTCCATCCCAGCATTCTGGATGCTGAGGCAGTGAGTCTCAGAATTTGAGGCCAGACTAGTCTATAGAGTGACTTTCAGGACAGCCAGGTCTCCACAGAGAAACCTTGTTTAGAACAAACAAAAGAATGTTTTTCTATAGAAAAATTTTATTATACATATTTTTATGTTTGAGTTGCTTCTTTTACTTAATCATACAATTTAGATATTTTCTCATAGCATGTAATCCATACATTTTCCTTTTTTTTTTTGTCTTTTGAGACAGGGTTTCACTATGTAGTTCTGGTGGCCTGGAGCCCCTTATACTAACAGGCTGGCCTCTGTTAAGGCATGGCCTACCATTTCTAGCTGTCATTTCTTCCTCCTCTTTCTCTTCCTTCTTCTTTTTACCAGATACAATATAGTAAGGACTATATTGTCTTTTTGTTGTTGTTGGTTTGTTCCCTTCTAGTATTTTAGCCACATTTTAGGTTTCCAAGAGCAGCGTTTAACTGATGTTGACACTTTTTTGTGTTGGTGATGATCTATATATGATACTATTGCCATACCTTTACTGAATGTTGGCGGGATAGTTATTTGTTTTGCCTGTATGCCTTTTTTGTCATGCTATGACATCATAAATATCAATAATTGCTATCTTGTGTGTATGTGTGGAGTTGGAGTCAAACCCAGGGTTTTGTATTTGCCAGGAAAATGCTGTATATCCTCAGGCCCAGATGTCACAGTTTCAGGGTGTGAGTAGGCACAAGACACCCCTTAACACAGCCATTCCAAAAACCAAAGGGAGGGAGAGAAAAATGTTCCCCCCCCCCACACACACACATGAGAGGGGGGAGGGAGGGAGGGAGAAGGAGACACAGACAGATCGACAGACAGGGACACAGAGACCTGGGGGCATGGGGAGTCAGAGTGTGGAACAAGTGAGCCATGGAGCCTGCATAAGAGTGAGATCCAAATGTGTCAAACCCTGGAAACCATCCTGAGCCTGGCAGGAGTAAGCATCAATTCCTTCCTGTTTAGGGACTGCATGATCTGGTGCACATATGCTTGTGACACCCACCTTGAGGTAGTCACATAGCCTAGTGCCCACCTTGCAGACTTAACTTCCTTTTTCCCTGAAAGAATGTGTCCATCGATCAGCTGAAATTTCTCTTCTTGTAAACAAAGCATTCCCGGTATTTCAGCCCCACCCACTCCCTATTGTTTAATGGCCCTTATTACCCCCAAATAAAGAGAGCTGCTGCACTGAAACCATATTGGAGAAGGCTATTTCTCCCAGGTACTGAAGTCAACTGGAGATCCTGTGAACCCACCCAGCCCCCTTCCAGGCCGGTTAAGCTTCATTCCTTCCATTCTAGCCGGGTGTGACCAGTCTATGGAAAGAAAAGCCAAAGTTGGAAATAATCCTCTAAAACATTTCCCCCCTAGATGAAGCAGATGATGATGATGATCCAGAATATAACTTCTTGGAAGATCTTGATGAACCAGACACAGAGGATTTTCGAACTGACCGGGCAGTGAGAATCACTAGTACGTTTGTCTGTCTGTTACTGCCTTTAGTTTGTCTTCGTTTAGTATATAGATGTTTTAGAAGTTTATGACTAATTCAAATTAAGACAATTAAATCTCCTTTGTTTATTTCTGTAGTTTATTTAGGTGTATATACAGAAAGCTGTTATTTGCTTATATATCTTATGGCCCTATGTTTGGCATTTTCTACTTGGTAAGGTTTGTATTAATACTTTGAATACCAAAATGAATGTGGCCATGGCCTCTGTCTTGCAAGCAATGAGCTTAATAAGGGCCTAGAAATCGGTAGGTGCTAGGTGGGTTGCTTGGAGGTTCCCAGTCTGTCGAAAGGGGTTGTCCTCTAGAAGGCAAAGAACTTAAGATGAAGTCTTTTAGCCACTGAAGTAGGGTAAAGAGTTTTGTAGTGAATGGGAACAGGACAGAGAAGGCAAGCAGAAGAGATTGCTACCTGGGAGTCAGGCAGGGGTCACCTTGCTTTATCAGATAGCTAGCTGTCCATGTATATGTATGTCTGTTGATCTTGTTTGGTTTTGAGACAGAATTCTATTCTGTAGCCAGAGGTTGGTTCATGCAGCCCTGAATTATGAACAACTATTTTACATCAACCTTCTGAGAACTGGGATCATAGTTATAAAATCAGTGGACATTTTCTGTGTCTCCCCACTAGAATTTAAACTTGAAGAGACGCCTGTCTTTTGTTCTCTCATGTGTCTCAAGCATCTTGATCAGGTGTTGAGAAAGCTGATGTTTCATAACTGTTTTTAGTTGCATGGAGGATGGATATGAGCATTTGGTCAGGTGCCTTGGAGAAACACCATTTGCTATCCTGAGTTCTTCCTTACTACAGAATGGACCTACTGCTGCTAATGAACTCCTTTGCTTCTTTACAGAAAAAGAAGTGAATGGGCTGATGGAAGAGCTGTTTGAAACTGTGAGTAATGACTTTTGAGTCACCGAGTTAGTGGGAGTCTGTAGTAAGCTCTGTCTTTCGAAATGTCTTTCCAGCAGAGTGGTTTGCCTGTGTCAAGGCCACCTAGGAGTGGAGTGGCCAGAAAACTCTAAGTGGTAGACTCTTGATCACCTACATGTTCTTCCTATAGGCTTCCTTTGCAGACTATCATCAGGACACTGATCACAGACTTTTTTCATAAAGTTGTCTCTTGATTTTAATTTTTTAGTTGAAGCAGAAATTTGTTTAGCCTAGGAAAGTTTACTCTCCAAAGGGAGATTGGACTAGGTGGTTATAAAGGGGAGTGGCAGGTAAATCTGTCTCTTTGAAGATTTTTGGGTTGTGTGCAGAAACTAGAGAGATGGCTTAGCATTTGAGAGCATCTGCTGCTTTTCAGAGGACCTAAGTTCAGATGTCTGTAGGTGCCGCAGCAAAGAGCTCACCAAGATTCTAAGCCTTCATTTTCTAAAGGAGCAGAGTGGTTTAGCCTTGGAAAAGACTGACAGCCACCCAGCTCACTCCACTTACTTTAGTCAAACATTATACAAGGTTAATTGGGGCCGGAAAAGGTTCCAAATACCAAAGTTATCTTGCCCTTGCTGCCTGTGAGAGAAGACAACCCATATAAATCTCAGTCCCTTCTGCCCATGGCTAGACATAATCAAAATAAGAATTCTGGGTTTGCCAGGAGTGTCTTAGCAATGTTGGTGCAGCTGCAATTCTCACATAACACTAAATGCAAATTCTCTAGAGACAGCATTTCAAGATTCAAACAGTTTCTCAGCTTCTCCTGATTGAACGGAACATAGTAAAGGCTTTGCTGAACCATCTCACTCAGGGCCAGACTCGAAGGCTTCACTGCTATACACACATGTCTCTACATCTTCTTCTTTTCTGTTTTAAGTGGTTGGGTATAACAATGCTGTTGAAGATTGCAACGTTGTACAGTAAATCCGCTCTTTTGTCTATTTAGTTTTCTGACAGTTTTTTGCAAATAAATCAACATACATTTCATTTCTTTCTTTTTTTTTGAACAACTTTATTTTAAAAAACAAAAATGAACAGATTTTAAGCATTTTTGCATAAAAGTATATGAATACATTTTTGTCAGTGCTTGGCTTTTTTTTTTTCCCCCAAAGGTTTGATATTGTGCATTAAGGTCTTACTAGTTACAATGAGCAAAAAGTACATGTAAAACAGGATGTAACCCGGAATTAGTCAAAGTTTTCTTTGGAAGATTGGATTGAGCATAATGGTTTTTTCTTTTCTTTTTTCATTCTTGAACTTCACACAGTCTGTGAGTTGTTTCTGGGGTATTCAGAGCTTTCTGGGGTTAGTATCCCATTATCAGTGACTGCATATTATGTCTGTTCTCAACATACATTTCAAAGCCAGTAAAGTCATCATAAAGAATTATAAAAATCATAAAAGCAAGAACTTATCTCCGGGGCTGGAAAGATGGCTCAGTAGTTAAGAGCACTGACTGCTCTTCCAAAGGTCCTGAGTTCAATTCCCAGCACCACATGGTGACTCACCACCATCTGTAATGGGATCTGATGCCCTCTTCTGGTGTGTCTGAAGATAGCAACAGTGTACTCACATACATAAAATAAATAAATCTTTAAAAAAACTTACCAAAATGATTCATGGGGTTAAATGAAGCTACAACATCCGTAAGACGTTCTATAACATCCATCTCTGTTATTTCAGGCAGCTTCTTAGAAAATGTTTCTATCATTTCTTGCTGCAAATCATAAACCATTTGAGAAGTTAGGATGACTCAGTGAATGCATTTTAGCCTTTCCCCAACCATATTTGCTGTCCTTGCGTTTGAAAGGCGTAATACAGTACGAAGTGAGGACACTCCAGGCACATCTTGTTTGTTCTCGGTTATTCCGATTGCTCTCCGATGAGTATTCCAGCTTCTCTCAGCTCAGCTATGGCATCAGCTATTGTGAGCCCAGACTTCATGAGAATGCATATTCCTGTCTTTTACAAATGCAGCAGTTTAAACTTCTTAATGAAGAACAGCTCCAGCTGTGGCAGCACTTTCAATTATTGGGATGACACCCAGGACCTTGGCAGTTATCAGTCCTGCCTTCTGTTGAATTCTTTCCAATATTCTCTCAGCAAGGATCTGTAGTAGCACCATCACAGGTTAGTCTTGACGTGGTCTTGACAACTTCACTGGTATCTACTTTGAAAATCAGCATGGAAAGACACACTAGCTTTGACACGGGTATGAAGGGCACAGTGTGCTCAGTGATGCTATAATTGTTAGCATGGCACTGTGCCTGTCTTACAGTAACATACGGTAACAGCACAGATCCCATAAAGGGGTGACTTTGATCTAAATTAAAGGACAAATGAGATCTGCCATTAAAGTTTAACTCTCCATTCCCTGCTTCGAGTAGTGAATAGCACTTGCCAATTACTGCAAATTATCCTAAATAGAATTATTAAATTCTAATAGAGGGCCTGACATTTCAACTCGATGCCTCTCAATAGAGTATCTAGAAGCAGAGACAACTTCCACAGTTTTACTTGAATAAGCAGCTGCTATTTCAATTCTGAGTGGGAGTATAGTCCTCACAGGGACCCAGAAGGGTTCCAGTCAATAAGAAGTCATTGGGCAATATTAACTAGAACCTTAGGATTCCTACCTATACATTGCTGTCAGTGTATCCAATCAGATTCTTTATTAGTAATCTTTAATTTGCAAGATGGTAGATTTATGGAAATAGTGCCATTAATATTTTGTCCCTCAAATCCAAATATATGAAGAATAAAATAAGAATTTTATTTCTTAATCTCTATAAGAATTCTTCATAGTACTATGATCAATTCTAGATAACCAAATTAGTTTTTTTACCATCCTCTGCAGGTTGAGCAGGTCCATGAGGTTATAAAGACCAAGGTAGCCTAGAAGATTCATTTTCCACCACAGGAATACCCACGTAGCCCCAGTTTACTACTATGCTAATTGGTGGGTTAGAAATCGAAGCCCAATAAGTATGATTTGAAGAGACAGGTTGTAGTGTTCAGAGGCTTTCCAGACAGTTGAACTGTTACTTCCCCTTCGTCAGCCAGTTCCCTAAGCAGCCTATGGAGAAGGATCGGCTGCTGCTTCAGTGTCTTTGTTCTTCCTGCTTAAAGCCACGCTGTCCACACCAGCCGCCCGCGCTTCCTCTCTTGCTCATGTTGAATTTTAATAGCTCTGATGGAATCCACAGGTCTTTTTCCACCTTTGTAGAAACAAAGGCATGTCTTCCGCCCCAGCATAGTACCTTCCCTGCTTTCCTTTCTGAGTTAAGACACCCCAGTTTTTTCTATAATCCAGTTGATGTTTCTGTTTCATTAGCGTTTAAGACTTTAACGTTAATGACACATTGTTCAGTCTATCTTTGGGGATTCTTATCATTTCCCCTTTTTGTTTTAAAAGCATCTCTTTTAATGTATGATTAGATCTTTGCACAATTGATTGTCCTATAGGCTTATGAGGAGCACCTGTAATGTGCTTTATATCATGTACAAAATTGCTTCATTTTATTAGAAACGTAAGCACAGGATTATCAGTTTTAATTTGTGATGATATCCCCTATAATAGCTATTGTTTCTAATAAACGCGTGATTATACAGTCTGCCATTACAGACCTTAAGGCAGTTGCCCATTGGAACCCTGAATAAGTATCAATAGTATGGTGTATATATTTTATCCTTCCAAATTCTATTAAATGAAATATATCTATTTGCCAAATTTAATTTCTTTGTTTGCCTTTGGGATTACTACCTACAGGTGAAGAGATTTGATTATATAAAGAACAATTGGGACAATTTTTAGTGATTTCTTAGCTTGTTGCCTTGTCACTGAGAACCTCTTCTGTAGGTCTTCACCAGTAACCTGATGTGTTTCATTGAAAATGTGGTGTTACTAACACAATTCCTACTTGTAGTTGATTTATTTCAATTATGTCAGTGGTCGTGGCAATCCAGTAAGAGAACAAGAGGAGTTATGTACAGAGGCACCTTATGTCTCTCATTGCCTGTTGCAGTTGCATAAATAATAAGGTTAATTCTGAGTTATCAGGAACAAGTTCAGTTTCGATATGCAAAACAACTTCCACATATTAAGAATCTAATTATATTCAGAGCTTCGGAAAAATCTAATAGTACAATAAGAATTGCATATAATCCTGATTTTTGAACAGCAGAATAGGGACTTTGAACTACTTTACTCATGTTTCCTGATTCATAACTTGACATCCCTAATTTATTTACATCATTGTAAAAATGTTAAAGCTTTGAAGATCAGTGATATATATATATATATTTTTAAAATACTCATGGGAAAATTCATTCTGTCCCTTTTTAAAACTAAAGTGTTTTGTTTTTGGTTTTTTGGCTTATTTATTGTTAATTTTTCCCGTGTAATTATGGCTAGCTCTCTGCCATCAGTCTTCCATAATAATATAATTTGAACCTTTGTATATGGGACTATAATCTCTGTTGGATCAAATTCTGTTGACTGACAGTCTTATTCTGTCTTTAATAGTTAATTTATAAACTTTTTCTATATAGGCTTTTAAGTTTTTAATCTGATTATATAGTAAAAACTCCATTGTAAAATATTATCTTCTCTTTGCCAAATCATCCCAGAATGATTAGATAGTAAAATAACTAAAATAGTGTCAAGTTTAGGATCTAATTTGTCCCCCTAATAGGCACTTTATTGTCTCTGTTCTACTTGGGCCAATTCCTTTTCTGCTTCAGCCATTAATTTTCGTGAATTGTTTAAATTTGAATCACATCGCAGGGTTTGAAACAAACTACTTAGCTCTTGAGTAGTTAATCCAGGAGTAGTAAGGCATAGCCACCTAATATCTCACAATACCTTTGGAAATCATTAAGTGTTTTTAATTTATCTCTTATAATCTTAACCTTTTAAGGTTGAATTTTTTTTGTTGATTCAGTTAAAATCTTAAATAATTTATAGAATTTCCTTTCTGTATTTTTTTTTCAGGTGCAATCTGTAGTCCCCAGTAAGGTAAAATCTTTTTGTGTTTCATTAAACATTTTTCTAAGGTATCTGTATCAGACTCAGCCAATAACGTGTCACCCACATGATGGTAAATGATGGCCTGGGTAACCAGTTTACGAATTGTTGCTAGTCACTGTCGCACAGAGTATGACGTACACTGACTATGTAACATTACCCGAGGAAGAGCACTTCACTGATATTTCTTCACAGGTTTAGCATTATTATACATGGTCACAATAAAAGCCAATTTTTCTTTGTCTTTTATTTTTGCAAGGGAATAGTAAAAAAGACAGTCTTTTAAATCAGTAACTATCATAGGTCAATTTCTAGGTAGTATAGAAAGTAAATGAATTCAAATCTGCAAAGAACCCATGGGCTGCATTACTTTATTTGCCACTCTTAAGTCTGTTAATATTCTTCATTTTCTTGATTTCTTTTTTATTACAAATACTGAGGACTAGTAGACTCCTCAATATGTTTAACATCCAGTTGTTTCTGCGTCAGTTGCTCAAGTGCCTGTAATTTTTCTTCTGTTAAGGACCATTGATCTGTGTATCCCTCTAACCATTTTAAAGGCAGGGCTGTTGGTATACTTTTAACAGCAACCTCTAGTCTACATTTGGAAAGCTAATCCCTCTCTCCCCGTTCATGGACAGCCTGTGTAGCTTGTGATCTTGTGGTCTTGATTCTATGATTCTTCAGAAATTATGGATACATCTGCCCCATTGTCCACTAAACTGCTAATTTGAATATCATTTACCTTAATTTTGGCCTTTCTTTAAGAAGTTTGCCAAAATACTTTCCTCTCAGTACTTCTATTTTAGTGTTTCCATTACTATGCAGAGGCACCATGACCAAGGCAAGTCTTATAAGGACAACATTTAATTGGGGCTGGCATAAGGGTTCAGAGGTTTAGTCCATTATTATCAAGGCAGGAACATGGCAGCATACTGTTAGGCATGGTGCAGGAGGAGCTGAGAGTTCTACATCTTCATCTGAAGGCTGCTAGGAAAAGACTGGCTCCCACATGGCTAGGACAAGGGTCTCAAAGCCCACCCACACAGTGACACTCTCCCTTCAGCAAGGCCACATTTCCTAATAATGCCACTCCCTGGGCCAAGCCTATACAAACCATCACAACTTCCAAATTCTCCTTCCTATTCATGGGATCTGCTTTACCTTTGTGATATGGGAGTAATAGTAATTGAGCAATCACCTGGCTCTAATTGTATGATTATCTTCATCTATTAATCCTGGATGTACAATAAACTCTTAAATTGTGAAACTACTACTTCTCAAAATTATCCCTTCTCTTCCTGTAGGAATAGAACTATACACACCAGTGACTGTTTGATAATAAGGAGTTTGTGAACACAGTGTAAGATATTTACGCACTGCCAAGTCAAGAGCAGTATCTGAAGTAGCAGGCATTAAGTCTCCAAAACAGACTTTACATCCCCCTGATTGCCTTGTTGGTGAATTGCTGACAGGACATTGCTGGCTTGTGGTGTTTGTTCTTGGGTTCCAAGATAGTGAGTGCCCTTGTCTGGTTTCCCCATGGTAAATATTGCCCTGGAAATCTCTGACTGATTGGTATTCATTAGCCCAATATCTGCCTTTTTCACATCTGTTATAAATTCTCGGTGGTATATTTTATGTTGAAATGAGGCATTTCCTTTACTAAGCAAATGTCTACATTCTTTTTCTTCAAATGTCCAACCTTCCCACAGTTAGAGCATCATGTTTTCTGAGAATTAAAACCATTAGCTAAGAAAAAAAAAAGAAAAGAAAAAAGAAAAACCTTTAGCTAAGGCTTATCCAATTAAAGTTGCATCATATGCAGCAGATTGATTATCAGTTTTTAAACCATTCCTGTAGGGAACTGGCTTGAAGTTTTAATGGTCTTACTGCTTTTTGGCATTCTTTATTTGCATATTCAAGTATCGCCTTTCTTACACCTGAGTCTGCTATTGTTCTTTGCACTGCTGCAGTTAATCTCTGTAGAAGTCAATTACTAAAGGTCCTCACCAGGACCTTGGGTAATTTTAGTAAAAGATGGAGTCCTTTTTCTTCAACTCTATCCCAATCCCTTAAAGCCACTAAGTGGCCTCATGCTCGTGTCATTATCAAGTTTATCTGCTATTCCAGTCAGCAAATCGACCCTCACCTAACAAACGACTCTTTGTTATATTTATTTCTGTAGCTTGATTATGTTGTTCCGTGGTCACCGATTCCTCTCTCCACCATGTAAGCCATTTTAGTTGAGGACAGCTTCTAATAGAGCTGTCATTAAGTCCTTCCTGTCTTGTGTAATTCTGTTCTTCATAGCCCAGTTGCTTATTACCTGACTCACATAGGCTGGATGCATTCCATATGCTGCCACTGATTCCTATAATCATCTCAAATCTGCTATATATGTCGGTTTCCAATTTATTTGAACATACCCTTGAGTATGTTGAATATCTGCTGGCACCGCTGCATTGTAACTGGAAACACTTGATTAGGTATTTTTGTAGACCTAGGCAATAATTCTCCTCCTGAGAATTACATAGATCAACAATTTCCCATGTTCTCTGCCAAAATTCTGGAGATGTGCTTACCTCCTTGTAAGCACAACTTCTTTCATGTCTAGTCTCTATTGGACTCCTCTCCCTCCTGGTCCGCGATGTTGGGCACCAGCAGATGACCCACACAAATCTCAGTCCCTTCTGACCATGGCTACCCATAACCAAAAGCAAGAACTCCAGGTTTGCTAGGAGTGTCTTAGGAGCAAGGTCGGTGCAGCTGCAATTCTCACATAACTAAATGCAGATTCTCTAGAGAAACAACATTTCAAGGTTCAAACAGTTTCAGAACAATTTCTCAGCTTCTCCTGATTGAACAGAACATAGTAAAGGCTTTGCTGAATCATCTCACTCAGAGACAGACACGAAGGCTTCACTGTTCATATCACCACAGTTCCCAGCACCGGGGTTGAGGGGTTCTAGCTGTTCCTCTGGCTCTTAGTCTTTCTGCAGAGTTCCCTGAGCCTTACATGCAGGAGTGTATTATTTCCTTTGTGACTGGGCTGGAGTGTGCTGTCGGTGTGTTCTTTGTGACTGGTTCCACAGCTGTGCATTTCAGTTGGATGTACTTTCTGTGATGGTCTCTGTCAGTTGCAGAGCAGAGGTTCGTTGATGAAGAGTAAGAAATACTATTTTTATCTGAGTGTGTGGTTTTGCTGCATTTTTGTCTTTATACCACATGCTTGATGCCTCTGAAGGTCAGAAGAGGCCATTGGATTTTCTGGACTGGAGTTACAGATAGTTGTGAGCTACCATTTTGGGGATGGGACTCGAACCTGGGTCCTCTTTCAGAGCAGCGAGTGTTCTTAACCCATGAGCCAACTCCAGCCTATAGACTCTTTTGGGTGTCAACATTATTAAAGTTCCTGGATTCTGTTGTTTTTACTTATGTTTCTCATTGCTAAAGATATTTATAAATAGGAACCCTTCCCTTGAGAAGACTCCCCTCTTTTTTTCCCTCCACAGTTCCAAGATGAAATGGGATTCTCTAATATGGAAGATGATGGCCCAGAGGAAGAGGAACGTGTAACAGAGTCTCGGCCTAGCTTCAACACCCCTCAAGCCCTACGGTATGCTGGCTGAGACTTAGAGTGAAGGAATTAATGTATTTTGAAATGCTTTGTTTTTTTTTTTTAAATTATAATTAATCTTTAATCAGCTTCTTGTTCAGGATGGGGAGCCCTGGAGATAAGTTTGTTGTCAAGCAAACAAAACCAGTCTCCTTGTTTTTGGGGCAGTGCAGCTATAGACCAAGCTGTATCTGTTTGGGAAAGGAGCGAAAGCACAGCTGGGCCTTAGAGCAGCTCCTCCAGGCAAGTGGTGCTGGAGCGGTCTGCAGAGCTTTGCAAGGCCAGCCACAGAAACTACCTCCACTGTAATGTCTGCATGATACAGTGTTCACTGTTTGTCCTTAACATCTGATCTGCCACTTAGGCAGTGATAGAGCAAACACTCTGCTATGATGTCCTAAGAGCCAGAAACCAAGCCTTTTTCTATAAAGTTACTAGCAAGTGATAAGGAGTGACATTATCTTCTATGACCACTTCCTGCTGACATCTGGGTATCATAGTTGGGGACCCAAGAGAGCTCGAATGCTGGCCAAGGCCAGGAAGGGCAGGCTCCTTACTCACTGTCCAGGATCTGTGGGACCTTCTGGAGGTAGGGAAGTACAGGTTTGGTTGGAGCAGCCTGATGCTGTGGAGCTGACACCTGGAGCTGGTCAAGTTGGCAGACCAGTACAGACAGGCTTAAATACTGCTGTGGCAGATTGCCACAGAGAGAAGGTATGGTTAAGGAATTTAGGGGAAATTTTTATCCCGGGTGTACATTTGAAATTTCATGGCCCATGATCCTGGTAGTTGGCTGAGGGGAGCCCCAAGACTGGTGGAGAAAGAAAGCTCCTACCCTCAAGAACAGGCAATAGATGTGGAAACTTAGGCTGTTGATTGACAATACTTATTTGGAGTCCATTTGACCAGGGAGAGGGCAATTCAAGTCATTTCAATGCAGCTTACAAGAATTTTTTTAAGTTTATTGAAAGTGATAAAATTTTAGATGTTAAGCATTACCACTTTCTATAATCTCTCTGAGATTCACATTGCAGAAAAGGCAATAAACTCATGTGCTTCAGTCATAGTAGGAGCTTGGGGACTCAACAATGATTCAGTAAGTATACACCAAGTAGGTCCCGAATCTATTAGAAATGGCATACTTACTGTTACCTGAACAATCACTGTCCATGGTAATCTTAATTTCTTTGGTGGGGCAGAAGTCTCAGGGCAGCATCAGTATTTGGCCACCACGCCCAAAGGATCCAACAGACCTTCCTGTGGAGGAGGAACTTGGAGGACTGGTCTACACTGTCCACAGTTTGTACAGGGTCTCGGCACTGGGTGAGGTGAAGGGCAGTTTTTCAACTAGAGGCTGTCCTGCCACATTTAAAGCTTGTTCGGGGTGGAGTTCTTTTGTGATCAATCATTTTCTTTAGAGACCTTGAGTCACTGCTGAGATCTGGAGGTCTCTGTTAGTCATAGATAAATTTTTCTGCATATTCAGCAGATCTCTGAAAAGTTTTGAGGACCATTATTTATAAGATATATCTAAAGTAGATGGGTAGTGGTGGCTCAGGCCATTAATCCCAGCACTTGGGAGGCAGAGACAGGTAAATTCCTAAGTTTGAGGCCTGTCTACCAGCCTGGTCTACCAATAGAGTTCCAGGACAGTGAGGACTACACAGAGGCCTGTCTCAAAAAAACAAAAACAAAAACAAAAAACAAAAAAAAACAAATAAAATTAAAAAAAATTTTTTCTTTTAAAAATATTTTATTGTTCTGGGTAATTTTTTTTTTTTTTTTTTGGTTTATTTTTCTTTTTTTAAGAATGGGTTTCTCTGTGTTATCCCTGGCTTTTCTGGAACTCACTTTGCAGACTAGGCTGGCCTTGAACTCACAGACATCTGCCTGTCTCCCAAGTGCTAAGATTGAAGGTATGTATCACCACATCAAGTTTAAACCCCAATTTTAAAATTAAAACTGTTTTAGTATCAAAATAAAATTATTAATTGTAGTATACCATTATCACAGGGCTTTTTAGTATGACTTAGTTTATCCTGATGACTAAAGTTTAGCAAAGGAAGCAAAGACAAAGAAACTAGATGATGGAACTGTGACCCTGGGTAGAACCATTAGGAATTTATAAATCTTAATTTTCAAATATATCATATTATTAAACTTATGTTGTTATTACCTAAATTTTCTAGAAAGTTTGGTACTGAACAGTCACAAAGACTTAAGTAGTTAGCAATAATCTTAAATTAGCTTTTGTTAATCTCAGTAGACCTTTATAATCTTACATTTTTATTATCATACAAAAATCCATGCCAATCTAAATATTTTGTAGACTTGTGGCTTCTCTCCTCTAAAAAGAGATGTAGTGATAAACGGAGGGCTCAGCAGGACTGAGAAGTGCTACAGTTGTTGCTTTATGCCATGTGGTCATCTTTGGGTGGTGATATCATATGGAGTGTACCCTTTAACCTTAGTAACGATGGCTGTTAGTTGTGTAGCTGCTTACATTTTGTTGAGGTCATCAGCTATAATGGAGGAAAGTCACTTGGTTGCTTTTTTTATTATTATTAAATATTTGTTTATTTTATGTATGTGAATACACTGTCACTCTCTTCAGACTCACTAGAAGAGGGCATTGGATCCCATTACAGATGGTTGTCAACTACCATGTGGTTGCTGGGAATTGAACTCAGGACCTCTGGAAGAGTAGTTAGTGCTCTTAAACACTGAACCATCTCTCTAGTCTGAACCAATGAATTTTATTAATGTTAATTACAGAGGCAGAGATGACTCAAAGACAGCTCCATCACCCAAAACTTACCCCAGCATGGGTGACAGCTCACCAAATCTGGAAACCTAGAGCACACTGAAGGCAACTCAACAGTTTGATATGACCTTTCTATGTGTCACTGTTTCTAAGTTTCCAGGCTGCTGTGCTGGTTTTTCCTTCTTAGGATGCTTGGCTGATTCTTCCTGTTTGCAGTTTGAGGTATCTGAGACTGACTCTTAGCCCTTTTGATTGTTTTCTCTTAGAAAGGAGGGGTGTAGTGTGCTTGCTCAGTTTCAGGGACTTCCTGAAGCTATTTTTTAAAATTATTTACTAACTGACTTGAACTTCCTTGTAGGGTGGAATATTTTGATCTTGGAGAAAACGGCTATACAACAGTGTGGTGCATAGACATACATGTTGGCAAAACACTTGTACATAGGAAATTAAAATAAATGAATATAAAGAAAAAAGAAAATATCTTCAACCTATTACAAAAGTTTCATTAACTATTTCAACAATATAGAAGGTTCCTGGGAAAATGATAACTTCTTGGTTGTGGCATGTGAGCAACTCTTTCTGATTGCCTAGAATATTGTCATCTTAATTTTTGTTGTATTGTTACCCAGAATTGTTATGATTAGGTGTTTTGGTTCTTGCTATTGTTCCAAAACAGTTTCTCTTCAAGATGTCGGGGTGCAGTTATGGCCAGTGTATGCCGGTATGCTCAGGAAGCATGAGAAAGAATTTGAGTGGGTTAAAGAAGTCATTTTCATGGTTGGTGGTTGTACAGTAGTATTTGAACTAACAACTCATCTCTCTTCTTCTGAGCTACCTCAGATTTTAGTGTATTTCTTTCTTGGTACATTGTAAAAAGGCCTTACTACACTTTGGTTTTTTGTTTGTTTCTTTGTTTGTTTTTGATGCTGACAATCAAACCCAGAACTAATGCTTACAAAGCAAGTGTTCTTCATTCTAACTTAGGTGCATCCTTACTTAGGGCTTTGATTTTTTTTTTTTAAAGAAATGAATGAAGGGCAGCTGAAATGGAAAGAGCTGCCTTAGCATGTCACTGAGAGAATATTGGAATATTCTGTGTTACTACTGGTGTTAGAAAAAGTATCTGCCTAGGAGACCCATGATAAAGGAGATTTATTTGCCCCAGAGAAACAAGGAGCAAGGATAAGGGACAAGGACAGGAGATGGAGGATAGCTGAGAGGGGAAGGCAACAAGGTTAAGGTGGGAGAGGTCTTTGTCCCAGAGGACAAAGGACTGCCTCTGAATAGAGAGAGACAGACTGGCCCATAGGGAAATGGCTTATAAAAGCAAGAGGGCGACCCCTGTGTTAGGATGAGGTGTTTAATTTTAAGTGGGCATCTTAATTTAAAAGTCCAAAGGCGGCTTTTAATTTCTGGACTTCAATACTTTGTTAGTCAAGAGGAGGAAGCAGCCAAATAAAGTAGTCAACCTTGGTGTCTATCTGTAATGGTTTTTAGCAAAGTAGAGGGAATGGGAAAGAAGGGCAAGACCTGCTAGAGCCATGCTTGCCACCCTGGAGCTAGCTAGAGTCCCTCCAGTTTGGAAGAAGTCATAAAGTGGTATGTGTTAGTATAATGCAAGAATGATGAAGTCCCACTAGCCTGTGGCATTCTATTACACAGTGTTTCTCTGCTCTAGATTTTGATTTTGTTTCTTCTCTGTGTGTGTTTTATAGAAACAAGTAATTGTATTAATGTAAGGTGGAAATATTTCCAAATATTCTTTGGAATTGTTGGAGATTGAACCTATCTTCCAACACCAGACCTAATTTATATGAATACAGTGTTAACAGGTAAGGGAAATATTTGCTTAAGGAGCAAAAATAGTAAGACATCATAATCAAAGTAAGCAGAAGTTGTTCTTGCTTGATTAATATGCTGTTAACAAGGAATTTACAGTGTTGTGGACAAAGGGAAATATACAAGTTATTTCTTTGTCGGGAATAGGTTTGAGGAACCATTGGCCAACTTATTAAATGAACGACATCGGACCGTGAAAGAGCTGCTTGAACAGCTAAAAATGAAAAAGTCTTCAGTGAAACAGCAGCCTGAGGTGGAGAAGCTGAAGCCTCAGAAGGAGAAAGCCCACCCGACTCTGGGTCTCGACTCTGCACAAAGGAGCAGGCTTCAGCAGCAGATGCAGCAGGTAAAGCCTTTCCCATTGTCTTGTAGTTGGATTATCTCCTGCCTTAACACTGAAGCCAGGAGTGATCAGCGTGGAAAGTCAGCGGTGGCTGTCCTACTTCCTGTTGGAACCAAGGCCGTAGGACTGTCTGTCTGCTAGGATCTTGAGAACATCATATTCTTGGCCTGTGGGTCAGGTAGGAAATCAAATAAAGACCCTATAATGTACAGGATAAGAGATTTCAGAATTCTTAGTACCCATCTATATTAGTTTTTGTTGTTTTAGTCTTAGTCTCTAGTCTGAGGTTCAAGTTTGTCTCAGTTTGTGGTTTTGGCCAAAGAAGCATAACTCAGACACATGCCAAGATCCTCCTGCTTTGCCCTAGTCTCTCTGAGGAGCAAGGCACCAGTGATGCGTTTTCAGACTTGTTGGTATGGTCTGTGTTTCTGAACTGGCAATATTATAATGTGTTTTTTTTTTTTTTTTTTTTCCTTCCCAGCATGTTCAGCTCTTGACACAGATCTACCTTCTCACCACCTCCAACCCCAACCTCAGCTCTGAGGCCAGTACCACCAAAGTATTTCTTGTAAGGATCTATATGTATCTGTAACTTGGAACAAGTCGATTTTCATTATTAATGTTATGTGCTAGTTGTAATCTACATTTCTTCTTTCCTTGGATGTACTTGTTCACTCTTCTGCCTGTCCTGTGCCTTCCTCTATTTGCTTGACTGAACACTGAGTCTCAGGAAACATTTGAACGTCATTTTAGTTGCATCGTCCTCATTTTGAGATGGTTTTATTTATTTATGTTTGGAGACAGGGTCTCATGTAGTTCAAGCTGGCCTCAGAGTCAGACTTATGAGTTAATTTGATCTACTCAATAAGTCTCTACTTGATAAGTCCGTGAGCTACAGATGCACACTACCATGCCCAGGTTATGGGTACTGTGGCTCTAACCTAAGGCTTGCTGTGTGTTAGGAAAGCACTCACTGACCTCCACAGGCCTCTCAGCCTTTGATACTTCAGTTTTTATCGATGTTGAGTCATTACCTGTTTATTAGGCTCAGCTTTAGGGTTTAATGTAGAATTGGTTTAGTTATGACATTTTTAAGTCTTTTGAAAGATTTATACATTTTGATGGGTCCTTTCTCCTTCCAAGTCCTCCTCTCTTTTTTTCCCCAGTTTTTTTCTCATTCTTGTAAATTTAATAATAAATCTGTGAGAGGAGGTAAGGTCATTGTTTCCATTGAGAGGGGCTCCATGAGAGGACAGCTCTGGAGAAAGCTTTGTGGTTTCATGGTGTGTTTGACAGTGTGCCAAACTTCCTTTGTGGTAAAAGAGATTCTTCATTCACTTTATTTTTTTTAATTTTTATTTATTTATGTGAGTACATCGTAGCTATCTTCAGACACCAGAAGAGGGCATCAGATCTCATTACAGATGGTTGTCAGCTACCATGTGGTTGCTGAGATTTGAACTCAAGGACCTTTGGAAGAGCAGTCAGTGCTCTTAACCACTGAGCCATCTCTCCAGCCCAACTCTTCACTTCTTGTATTCAGAAGATGATGAGAAAAAAAAAATTGTGATACATTATTCAGAAAAAAAAATTAATTAGATTAATTTATGTCTATCAGTATTTTGCCTACATGTATGCTAGTGCACAACAGGGTGACAGATCCCCTGGAACTGGAGGCGTGGATGTTTGTGAGCCACCACATGGGTCCTGGGGACTGAACTCAGGTTCTAAGTAAGAACAACAAGTGCTTTTTACCTGCTGAGTCAGCTCTTCAGACCATTGGAAGTTTAAAAGCAAAAGAAAAAAATAGGAGGCAGGCCAGGTGGTGTAGTGCACACCTTTAATCTCAGCACATAGGAAGCAGAGATGGGTAGATATCTGAATTTCAGGCTAGCATGGTCTATAAAGTGAGTTCCAGGACAGCCAGGGTTGTTACACAGAGAAACCCTGTCTTAGAAAGCAAAACAAAAACAAGCAAACAAAACCAGAAAAACTCAAAAACTACAGGTGGGTGTCATGGTGCTGGTTTTTTCCCATATATAGTATTTGGTGAATGAGAAAGGAGGATCTTGAAAAGCTGGGATGTGTGTGTGCGTGTGCGTGTGTGAATCGAATATTCTGCCATTCTTTCTACCCACACTGCTGAGGTTAAATCTAGGGCTACTAGCATACTTCATAATGACTCAACTGCTGAATCTTCATTCTGCCTTGAGAATGTATCATGCATCTGGAAGACTGAGGAGTGTTACAGTACAAGACTTAGGAAAAAAGTGGGAGGAGCATGGGGCTGTTGGTCCAAGGGACCTGGGTTCAATTCCCAGCATGCATTTGGCAGCAGCTCACAACAGTCCATAACTCCAGTTCCAGGGAATCTGATTCCCACACATAGACATACCTGCGGGCAAAATACCAAAATACAAATGTAAAAAAAGAGAAATGAATGTAAACCCAGTTCCTGAGGCCAAAGACAGAGAAGTTACAATGGAACGATATCAGTTAAAGATTTTTACTTTCCTCTAATCTTGTGACAGGAAGGGCTCTTCCCCCTTAAGAGGTTGAGGACTGTGGTATTAGTTGTCTGGAGTCACCTCAGAACTCCTTTGTGTCCTTTCTTCCCAGAAAGAGCTGGGCACCTTTGCTGAAAACTCCATTGCCCTTCACCAGCAGTTCAACCCCAGGTTCCAGACCTTGTTCCAACCTTGTAACTGGACAGGAGCTATGCAGCTCATCGAAGACTTCACCCAGCTCAGCATTGACTGCAGCCCTCACAAAACCGCCAAGAAGACTGGTAGGAGATGCATGTGTCACGTTTAGGTTTTGATTGCCAGTGAAAGGTGTGTCTTCAGTGTGTTAGCTATAATTCTTAGGGTATAGGAGATTTGTTATTTATTCTTTTATCCTTACTTTCTAGGCTTTATGATTTTATGTTAATGTCTATGCCAGGGTAAGATGTAGAAAGAATAGGCAAGATAGGGCTGCAGGAGTCATTGCTAGGAACTGGACTTGATGACACATGGGGTAAGTGTCTGGTGTCACATGAACAGTGGTTGGGGTTTGGTAAAGAGGGAAGTCAGGCTGTGAAATTTCAGTTGTGTTCACTTTTTTTAAAAATTATTTTATGTATGTGAGTACACTGTAGCTGTCTTCAGACACACCAGAAGAGGGCATCGGATCCCTTTACAGATGGTTGTGAGCCACTATGTGGTTGCCGGGAATTGAACTCAGGACTCTGGATGAGCAGCCAGTGCTCTTAACCACTAAGCCATCTCTCCAGCCCTGTGTTCACTTTCAAGGTCAAATTGTGGTGACTGGGGATGTGGCTCAGTGGGAAAGAACTTACCTACCTCCTGTGACAAATGTTTATAGTTCATTTCTAACTTGGGGCCTAACTCACAAGTCAGGGTTTCATTCAAAATGGGAATGTCACTACTGGTACTTTTTATGATTTTAAAGTTTACATTTATGTATCTAAGCTCAAAGACACACACAGAGAGACAGACACACGGTGAAGAGGGAGAGGAAGGGGGCATGCATGCCATAGAACACAGGCAGCTTTAGCGGTTGTTTCCTACCTTTTGGGTCCTAGGTCTTGAATTCCGGTCGTCAGGCCTAGGGGCAAGTTTGCCTACTGAGCCTTCTCACTGGAGTCAACATTTATAAGAGAATAACCAAATTGTGTGTGTGTTTTTTTTTTGTTTTTAATCTTAGAAGAACAAAAATCCCTTGAAAGTCTTTGTTTTGCAAAGAAGTTTTAAAGAGAGATGGTTGAGACTGTGTGAGTTTAGCAGTGTGTGTTCTCTCTCAGTGCCTGTGTTCCTGTGTCAGTGAAGGTGTTTGTTACAGGGACGGACAAGAGACTCAGCTTGTTAGGTCTCCTGTTAGCCAAGTGGTAGGTTGAAGTTAGGTTGAAACTTGAGGGGTTCCAGTAAGAGGAAGAATTCTACATGAATGCTGAGGTGGACTTTAGGCCATTGTGAAGCTCTTTGGTTCTTGGATTATATTTATCTCAGATGTTTTCTCTTACAGCCAGCGAATTTCCCTGTTTGCCAAAGCAAGTGGCTTGGATCCTGGCCACAAACAAGGTTTTCATGTATCCAGAGCTCCTTCCAATATGTTCCCTGAAGGCAAATAATCCTCGGGATAAGACCATCTTTACCAAGGCCGAGGACAAGTACGTTTACTGTGAAGATGACAAGTGTGCATTAGCGAAAGACAAAGACAGTTGTTTGAGAAGTTTGGGGCAAATAAGATCTGTGTCACCAGGACATAGACCAAAGAAAAGCCATGTAGATAGACAAGAGTTCTCTGTGTTAGTCCTGTCTTTTGCAGGGGATGCCACACACATTAAAACTTTTTATTCTTATTTTATTTTTTGAGAATGGGTGTCTTGCCTGCTTGTGTGTCTGTGCAGCATGCACATAACATTGCTGACAGAAGCCAGCAAAGGGTGTTGGAGCTCTGGAACTAAAATTACAAATGTGAGTCATCGTGTGGGTGCTACCTGAAGCTCAGTCCTCTACAAGAGCCCTCTCTCCAGTGCCCCCCCCCCCCCATGGTTCTTTTTCATTTTTTTGTTCTTATCCTTTAGTTTCTGATGCTTCTATTTCTAATTTTAAAATTTTGCAAAACCCCAAAAGACAAAAACACAAGGATTTCCTGAATGATGGTGGCACATGCCTTTAATCCTAGCATTTGGGAGGCAGAGAGGCTAATCTGTAAGTTCAAGTCCAGCCTGGTCTACAGGGAACATTCTGGATTAGCCAGAGCTACAGAGGGAAAACTTGTCTCAAAACAAGACAACAACAAAACAACTTCAAATTTTATGCTTGAGTTATTTACGATTTATTTATTGTTGTCTGTCTTATCAGCCATGTTACTGGGATAATCTTGAACTTTGAATTCTCTGGCCTCCACATTCTAAAAGCTGTGGTTTTGTTTTTTGTTTGTTTGTTTTTGTTTTTACCTTTGGGGGGAGGGGTTGGGTACAGAATGATATCATGTAACCTGTGTAACCCCCCAGCTTATAGCAATATTTCCTCCTCAGCCTCTCAAAAGTGTTGAGATTGCAGGAGTGTCACCATGCCTGTGACTACTTATTCTGACATGTAAAGTTCTTTTGGTTGTTTTTGAATTGTAAGTATAGTCCCATTTGTGCTTGCTCAGAACTGTGTCTCAGGCCTCTGTTCTAGGGTACACGAGAAACCAATCTAGGGTACACGAGAGTTCAATCCTAGGAACTTCGTATGGTAGGCAAGCACTGGAACCAATGAGTTAGCTACATTACAACCCTTGTTTTCCTGGTCCAGGCTTGTGCCATGGATCCCATGCTGGCCTCTTCTGCCTCAGCCACCTGGTGAGAGAATGTGATTGGCTAGTTTTGTTTGTTCTTTTTTTCTGTCACAAGACTTCACCAAGGATGTTTGTGCAAAGAGCTTTAAGCATATTTATTTTAAATAGTGCTTTTCATGTCTGGTTCTTAAAATATTCAGTGCTCTGTGACTCTGTAACGGTGTGGGAAGTAGTTACGAAGCACGAGCAGTTTCAGGAGCTCCTTTGCAGAACAGTCTGTGATGTTAGGTCGTCTCATCCCCTCTCTCTCAGTCTGTTAGCTTTAGGACTGAAGCACTTCGAAGGGACTGAGTTTCCTAAGCCTCTGATCAGCAAGTACCTTGTAACTTGTAAGACTGCTCACCAGCTGACAGTGAGAATCAAGAACCTCAACTTGAACAGAGCTCCTAACAACGTGATTAAAGTGAGTGTGAAAACTCCCTGTGCCTCCTTTCCCTCTCGGCTGTCAGTGAAGGGAGGGAAGGCACTCCAAGAGAAGGCAGATGCTCCCAATATGTGAGATTAGTTCTGCTCTTTCCCTGTTAAGGCACTAATTCAGTGATATGCTCCAAAGTGCCTTCGCCTTACCCTCTCTTAGGAATATTTCCCTAAGTAAGAAATTATTCATGTCACAAGATTCCACAAGTACTTGTTTCTTCTAACCAAATTCTATCTCTTATTCTAGCTTTCTGTGGGTAGACAGTTTAACATTTGGGAACCTTCTCCACAGCACTTCTTTTGTTTTTTTAATTAAGTGTGGGTGTGTGCAAGTGTGTGGAGGTGTCTCAGATCCCCAGAAGATGGAGTTGTATGTAGTTGTGAGTCAACTGACATGGTGCTGGGAACTGAGCTGGGGTCCTCTCTAAGAGTAGTACCTGATCTTAACCATGGAGACATTTCTCCAGGTTCCAGAGCTGCTTCGTTAGTTCATTATTTATGTCAAAGTTATATAGACTATACTTGAGGAGTCATGGAAACCAGGGGTGGTGGGGCAGTGCTCTACCCATGTGTGGAGACTGAGAGGCTGGAGTTGCTGTATGTTCGAGACCACCCAGGACTCCACAACGGATAAACACAGATCAGAGGAAAAGTTTAAATAGTTTAAAGAGTCAGACTGTTTTATGAAGCTTTTGGTATGAATGTGTTTTATCCCTTTTCCTGGTAGTCTAAGTGTTTGGGAAGGTGGTGTGCTTACTGTGGTGTTACATAGCAGGGTTATGACTGTCTTCTTGTTGCTTGGATTTAGGCATTCAGTCATGGATTCCTGCCTGTCTGCCTCCCTCCCTCAGTGTTAGAAACTGATGTCTCACTGAACCACATCCCTAGCACCTTTCCTTACTCATTTACTTTTTAAAAGATGTGTTTTTTTTTTTGTTTTTGTTTTTGTTTTGTCATTTTCTATGTGCATTTGTGTGTGACTGAGTATTTGTGCACCATGTGTGCAGGTACCTGTGGAAGTCAGAAGAGGGGACTGCCCAGTGTAGGTGTTTGGAACTGAACCCAGGTTCATTTTAAGAGCAGCAAGCACTTTAACTATTAAACCATCTGTCAATCTTCCTGATTTACTGATTTATTTTATATTTAAAAATTATACATGGGTAGGGGCGTGCACACGTGAGGTCAGAGGACGACTTGAGGAAGTCTGTTCCTTCCTTGTGCCAGACTCAAGCCTACTGGCTACACCATTTATTCTGTTTATTAGCTAGCTAGCTAGTTTGAGGCAGTATCTCTGAGTATATGCTCTTCCTTTATTTATTCACTGATTGATTTGAGGCTGAGTCTCTCTGTGTACCCTTGACTGTCTTGGAGCTTACTGTGTTGACCAGGCCAGTATATTAACCCCATGGAGATCCTTTTTTCTCTCCCTCCCAAGTACTGAGGTTAAAGGTATGTGTCAGCATACCCAGCCCAGTTGCTTTTAAAATGAAACTGATCTAATCTGTCTGTCCCCCTCTTTCTCCTCCTCCTCTTTCCCTGGGATTAGAGATGGGTATCATGGTGCTTGGTTCATAGTGTCTTCTTAACACACTTACTTGCTTAAAGTAGTTTATGTGTGTAAAAGGAAGGTTAAGCTCTGTGTACAGAGAAGGCTTTAATGAGATTATTTGGATCATTTACTTCCTGTTCTTTGCAACTTAAACTTCCAAGTTTTCCTACAGTGGGGTATCATTGGGGCAGATAGTTTTGAGTTTTAGTGGTAGTCAGAGTAGATATTTGCAGTTAGATATTGAATAGTTGTAAGATCCTCATTAATTAGAGATACTTTGTTTGAAATGCAGAAATATTCAGCATATACTCCTGATACTTTTGTGTGTGTATGAATCCACCAACCACCCCATTTACCAGTCTGAAAGGATATGATTTATACTTTGTGTTTTCACATTTAGTTTTATAAGAAGACCAAACAGCTGCCAGTTCTGGTGAGGTGCTGTGAAGAGATCCAGCCACATCAGTGGAAGCCGCCAATTGAGAAAGAAGAACACCGGCTTCCATTCTGGCTAAAGGTCTGTCCCTCCTTCAAAATCTGTGTGAGGCAGAAGTCACTAAAAGCTCTTATAGAAGTTAAAGGATAATTTCCCAAAATAAATTGAGGAAGAGTTTATAGAATCGGAATATGGTTGTGTTAGAAAATTGATGCAGAGAAAACCCTTCTTGGAACCATATGCTGAGGCTGCCTTTCAGTAGTCTTTAGAGTCCAGAAAGCTCACTTTCCTCCCTAACTTGTGATGTGTGCTAAAGCAGTGTTCGTGTCCTGCAGGCCAGTCTACAGTCCATTCAGGATGAACTGCGGAACATAGCGGGAGGAAGTGTGACCACAGCCTCCGACACCAGCACAGATCCAGCCGGCCCTGTCCTGGGGGGCGAAACTCAGTACCCACTGCTGCTGCCCAAGGGTGTAGTACTCAAACTGAAGCCGGGTTCCAAGCGTTTCTCCAGAAAGGCTTGGCGACAGAAGCGGCCATTGGTCCAGAAGCCCCTTCTTATTCAACCCAGCCCCTCTGTTCAGCCTATATTTAACCCTGGGAAAATGGCAACCTGGCCAACTCAGTCAGAAGTCCCTCCAAGCAGCACTGTGGTCCAGATTCCTCATCTAATCCAGCCAGCCACTGTTTTACAGACACTTCCAGGTTTCCCTTCAGTGGGGGTCTGTGGAGAAGATGGTTTTGAGTCTCCTGCAGCACTACCTGCTATTCCTTGTGGGTCTGAAGCCAGGACCAGCTTTCCCTTGTCTGAGTCTCAGTCAGCACCGCCTTCCTCCTCTGCACCCAAGTTAATGCTTCCCTCACTTGCCCCGTCTAAATTCCGAAAGCCATATGTGAGGCGGAAGCCCACAAGAAGAAAAGGAGCCAAGGCTCCCCCCTGTGTAAAAGCCGCTCCCATCATCCACCCCGCACCCGTCATCTTCACAGTTCCTGCCACCACAGTGAAGGTTGTGAGTCTCGGCGGTGGCTGCAACATGATCCACCCTGTTACAGCAACTGTGGCGCCCAGTCCCCAGACCATTCCTATCACCACTCTCCTCGTTAACCCTACTTTCCCCTGCTCGTTAAACCAACCCCTTGTGGCCTCCTCCATCTCCCCCTTAATCGTTTCCAGCAATCCCCTGACTCTTCCTGTGACATCTCTTCCTGAAGATAATGTTGCCGAAGGGAAAAATGCTCCTCAAAACCCCGAGTCCCAATTAAAACCCCAGGAACTAACTCCGGTCTGTACCACTGTATTGTCCAAAGAGGAGCCCAGATCGTGGCAATCTCCAGCAGAAACGGGAAGCCAGGACGCATTCTCTGAATGCAGTGCCTGCAGCTGGGCTATTGTGAAGACAGAAAGCCAGGAAGTGACCTCAGAGAAGAGTACCTGTGGCTGGACAGTCGTGAAAACAGAAGATGGTGGGCATGCTGTGGAGCCAGTGACTCAGAATCTGCAGGAATCTCTGAACTCTCCATCGAAGAATTTATTAAATATGGTCAAGATGGAAGTGGAGGATTGCATGGAGATCTCCAGCAACTTCCCCAAGCAGGACATCGGCGAGGAAGTGAAAGAGGAATGTTCTATGGAATTAGACAGGGACTCCCCACAGGAGAAGCCAAGTAGTGCTAGTGAGATGAGAAAACAGATCGTCATGCAGCGAGAGGAGATGCAGGCCGCTAAATCCCCTTCCGTGTCCCAGGATGCTCCTGCCGAGGGACATACAAGTAGGGATGCGAGCAAAGGGTTGCCAAAAAGCACTCCATCCTCCATGGACCAGGGCACCGCGGTGCTTAGCGGTCCTCTGGGGAAGCCTGAGGACTCAGCCAGTGCTGATAGTCAGTCTGTGGGAACCCCAGCAGGGCCAGACACTGGAGGGGAGAAGGATGGAGCTGAAGAAGAAGAGGAGGAGGACTTTGATGACCTCACCCAAGATGAAGAAGATGAGCTGTCATCAGCTTCTGAGGAGTCTGTGCTTTCTGTCCCAGAGCTCCAGGTAAGGGCCAGAGCAGTTGCAAGTACCATATATGGCAACTTGGTAGAATGCTTATGCTATTATGGTAAGGTCATAAACTGCTGCTTGACTTTGGAGTATTGATGGAAGTCGATAATTTTGACCTTTGTGTGAAGTGTTATGTATAGGGGACATTTTCTTTGAATTAAACTCATTTAAGTGTTAATTTGAATTTACTTGAGAACACTTAATTTTTAAAATTTTTTTACATTATTCATTTATTTGTATGGTGAAACCATGAGACGGCGTGTGTAGAGGTCAGAGAACCAGGATGAGGTGGTTATCTCCTTCCATCGTGTGGGACCCAGGAGTTGAGCTCATGTTGTCAGACTTGATGGCAAGTGTCTGTGCCTGTTGAGTCCCCTCACTTACTGCCTTGAACATCCTTTCTTTACATGACACAAAACAAAACACACAAACACAAAACTAAAAATGACCTTCATGGCAACTAGGCCACAAGTGAGTTACCTGTTGCCCACCCTAGAACCACATGATTTAAGGTGAAAACTGATGTTCATATCTGTCCTCAGACACACCAGAAGAGGGCATCAGACCCCTTTACAGATAGATGATTGTGAGCCACTATGTGGTTTCTGGGAATTGAACTCAGAACCTCTGGAAGAGCAGTCAGTGCTCTTAACCTCTGAGCCATCTCTCCAGTCCTAAAAATAATTTTAAATAGTCATAAGAACCAGAGGAATAGCTAAACAGTAGAACATGTACCTGTCACCATGGTGGCACCCACTAAGTCTCAGCACTTGGGAGGCAGAGGCAGGCAAATCTCTTGAGTTTGAGGCCAGCCTGGTTTATAGAGTGAGTTCTAGGACAGCCAAAGAAATCCTGTCTTGAGAAACCAAACCAAACAAACATAGAACATATACTTAACATGCATAAGGCCCTAATTCAATCTCCAGTCATGCAGAGAAGAAGCAAAGGAATAGGAGGAGGAGGGGAAGGAGAAGGAAAGAAGGGCAGAGGTATAAAAAGTTCCTCTGTCTGGTCTTGGGCATGACAAAAGGAAAGCTGTCCTTACTCCATTAGGCTTCTCTAATCTGAATATTGGCCCTGCTCTGCCTCTAAGCCTCCTGCTGCTGCTCCTGTACTTCAGCATTCTGGGAGCTGCTAGGAGCCCTTGTAAACATTCTTTGGTGTAGTATAGCCAGTTTAACCCTGTCCTCACTACCTTTCAAATAAATGAGACCCAGCCTCTGTTTAGTGTATTTGGCTTTGATAATTACTGGGGGGTAACCCCATCTACTTCTCTAACTGCTGCCCTGGCTACTTCCCTGGCAGTGTTCCCAGATACTTGCAGTTTCTCCTGGCCATGTGCTCGTGGTCCATCTCCTGTCATGGTGCCTTCCCCCTCCTCTTCCTTGTTCTCTCCCTTTTTGCTCTTCTGCCATGCAAAAGCAGGTGACTTAAAAACCCGCCTACCACTAATCCCTCTAATAAGTAATTGGCTGTGGCCATTTTTATTTAACCAATAGTTTTAAATTAAGAAATAATGTTTGCACGACAAAATCTGGTAAACATGAGAAATCACTCATAGGTAGATCTTCTGGTTCATATTTTATTATTACAATATATAGCAACAGACCAAACCCAACAATATGATGCTCTTAGGAAACAATGGAGAAACTGACTTGGCTGGCATCTGAAAGGCGAATGAGTCAGGAGGGTGAGTCTGAGGAAGAGAACTCCCAGGAGGAGAACTCTGAGCCAGAAGAAGAAGAGGAAGAGGAGGCAGAAGGAATGGAAACCTTGCAAAAAGAGGATGAAGTGACTGATGGAGTTGGAGGTGCTGCTGAGAAACCCGCTTCTACCCTTGCCTCGCCTCAGACTGCTCCAGAAGTAGAGACCAGCATAACCCCAGCAGGTAAGTGCAGTGGATCCCCAAGGAGGGTATATTTCCCTTAGTTAGGTTGCTGAATTGATTGTGCAGAGACAGTGTGCAGAATGGTCTTTGTCTCCCGGAGCTTTTTCTTCCCTCCCCAAACAGACTAGAGCTGTCCCTTTGCAGAGTTAAATTCTCATCAACTTACACTAGGTGGCGCTGTGTTTTTTTCTGTGGTTCTTGCCTCTTATTTGGCTCTCACGGTCCCCCTTCAGCTTCTCTTCTGTTGTTTGAGGCAGAGCCCTATGCTGTAGCTCAGGCTGTATTCTTCTGTCAGGCCACCTCTCCCCCTTCTTGGACTCTGTTCTCAGCTGCAGGACTCATGGTCATGATCCCCCCCCCCACGTCCCTGTGACTGTTTAAGGCGGTGCACTGGGCAGTACTGGTGCTGTCCTAGCAACTCTTCCCTAGCTGTGTCTTGATAGTAGCTGGGGTTCCTGGGGTGGCGTGTGTGCTGGTTAGCATGGTCACAGGGATTGAGAAAGAATCTTTCACTACTCCAAGGAGAGAGCATCAAAGCTGCTGGAAAGGGTCGGAACAGTCATCGGGCTCGAAACAAACGGGGAAGCCGGGCTCGGGCCAGCAAGGACGCCTCCAAACTGCTGTTGCTGTATGATGAGGACATTCTTGACCGGGACCCACTCAGGGAGCAGAAGGACCTGGCGTTTGCACAGGCTTATCTAACCAGGGTAGGCAACTGCTGCCATTCCTGTCTGTCTGTGGGCATTTGTAACTGCTGCTTTGGAGGAAGATGATTCAAATATAATTAAGGGTGTAGCTTAGCAACACAGTACTTGTCTAACATGGGCAAGGCTGGGTCAGTCCTAGCACAACCAAATGAAGTCTTTTCTCTAGGTACACAGGTCATCGGTGCCCCCATCCTCACTCTCCTCATCTCTCTTTCACCCAGAGATTAGCAAAAAGACCATGTTGCCTCCCTCAGTGGCACTTTGTGACTTCCCAGATTGGGCCAATACAAGACCTTTACTGCGCATTCAGTGAAAAGAACGGCAGTTGGTGTGCAGACTGGGAGAGTTGTGGTCTCGGGAGCAAACCTTAGTCTTGCATCTCTAGATACATTGGGCAGCTTCCTCCTTGGTAACTCAGCAAAGGGAGGTCCTCCGAGGAATAGGCATGACTTTTTCTTGTCTTATATTTTATTAACATTCTAAGTTTATGTATTCTGTACCTTGGGATGACATGTCTTAAGAGTCCAGGTACACAGTGCCTCTTACCTGGTTAATGCAGTGTTGAAGCCAGGAGGAGAGCTTAGCACTGTAAAAAGCAGTCTAGTTTTTAAAGGTTGTCCAGTTGCCCCCAGAGAAAAGGAGTTTGCCTTGCTGCTTGTGCTGTGTTTTGTTAGCTCTTGCATCAGAGGCACTCCTGGCCTGTGAGCATGACTCTCTTCTGAGGCCTTGCTAGTTAGGGCTATAGGCCCAAAGAAAGGATGGTTGCTATTGAAGTGTTTGTTCCTTGTAGGTACGAGAAGCTCTTCAGCATATTCCTGGCAAATATGAAGATTTCCTTCAAATCATCTATGAATTTGAGTCAAGTACTGAAATGCACAGCGCTGTGGATCTCTTCAAAAGCTTGCAAACCCTTCTCCAAGACTGGCCTCAGCTCTTGAAGGACTTTGCTGCTTTCCTGCTGCCTGAGCAAGCCCTGTCCTGTGGGCTCGTAAGTCCACTTTGCTGGGCAAAGACTTTTCAGTAGACTCTGGGGCAGAGGCGAAGGGCTTGAGTGCATTTATTCAAGACAGTCTTCTCATTTGTTCACGGGGTTTTATCTGTAGTACCAACGGAATCTTGTTAAGTCACACTCTGCCTTCTCTCCTCACTGGCACTTTTTTTTTTTAAAACACGTGGACTTTCCGGGTAGCCTCTGTTGGCCTGGAACTCAGTGTGTAGATCAGGCAGAACAGAGTTCCTCCTGCTTCTGCCCCGAGGGGGCTGGGATTAAAGGAGCATGCCATCATGCCCCATCTCCTTTATACTAAGCATTTGTTGAGTGTCAGGCAAATCTTGATGCTAAGAATCATCCATGAATAAAAAAATATATTAATTTCTCTACCCTCAAAAGAGCTTTCAGTTTCATTTATAATGATAATTCTTTACAGAAAATGCAAGCAAGTTAAGAGACTAGAGAATTGTAAGAAAGTTGTCGAGGAGTTGGTGTGTGTCTGTGTGTCTGTGCACATGCTTATTTATAATTTCAGCATTCAGGAAGCTGAGGCAAAACAATTGCTGCTGATGTGTGGCCAGCCTAGGATTCATGCTTGTTCAGGATTCTGGATTCTGTGGTCCATAGTGAAGCCTGTCTCCAAAAAAAAAAAAAAAAGGTTGAAGACTAAGAGTTGAAATGGGAGAAACCACATGTTGTGCATGGTGACTCCTAAGTACTGTCTGTTTATTGGAGGTAATGAGAGAGAGAGAGAGAGAGAGAGAGAGAGAGAGAGAGAGAGAGAGTGTGTGTGTGTGTGTGTGTGTGTGTGTGTGAGAATATGCAGTAGTAGTCCCAGACTAGTCTTCTCATTCTGACAGCTAGAAACAGGAATAAAGGAGCAAGCTCATCATTTTGACAGATTGATGCTCATTTGATGGCAGCTTAACTATAAATTTAATGTCAGTCTTTCTTTTGGCATTACTGTGGGGATCAAATGAACATATATGCAGACATTGTACACTGACATTCTACTTGAGTTTGAATATCGTATAATCCATAAAATAAAATAATGAAGAACTTGAGATATATGTATCTCTTTGTTTTATTTGAGACAATTTTTGTGTGTACCCCATGCTAACCTTGACCTTGGAACCCTTCTGTCTCAGGTCCTACTAGTCAGAGAGAGATACGTTATCTATTAAGTCTGATTCACATCTCCATTGCTTGGGCTGGTGCTAGGGTTTTAAATAGACTCCTGTCATAAGCAGTGCCTCTGGCCCATTGCTCTTAGCTCTCAGAGCCTTCATGTCCAACTCTAGCTATGTAGCAACTCTTTCTTGTCTTCTTTCCACTCTGATAGTTTGAGGAGCAACAGGCTTTTGAGAAGAGTCGCAAGTTCCTTCGGCAGCTGGAGATATGTTTTGCTGAGAACCCCTCTCACCATCAGAAGATAATCAAGGTTCTTCAGGGCTGTGCAGACTGCCTTCCTCAGGACATCACTGAGGTACTCCCTGTCTTTCTTCCTGTCAGCTTGTTCTTCCCCCATTAGATTCATTTGCTTTATGTGCATGAGCGTTTTATGTGCCTGCAGAAGTTAGAAGAGGGCATAATATTTCTTGGAACTGGAGTTACAGATGGTTGTGAACTAACATGGTACTGGGAACCTAACCTGGGTCCTTATGTGCTCTTTGACTCCTGAGCTATCTCCAGCACCTATGTCCTGCCTCCTGTCACATCTTTCTCTGCCTAATGGGTTCCATATCATTTCCCTCTGGAGATGCAGAAAGCAATGTGTTTTTGACTTAGCACAGGGAGAATCCAGAGCCTGACTGGCACTCACAAACTCATCGGACCCTCCGTGCTCTGGCAGGGGACCCCCTCATTTTGCTTATGCAGGATAGCAGTCAAGCAAGAATGGCGCGTATCACTGGAAACTAACTCCTAGAAGTTGTGCTGTGACATGTATACTCCAAATACATACAGCAACCTAATTAATTAAAAAAAAAAAAAAAGCTAGACTCTGTGTAGAAAGCAGAATGTGGGCTTCATTGGGACTGGTTTAGTGCAGTCAAGAGAGGTTCTGCAGATGTCTTCTTAGGCTTCTCAACTCTCCTCAGCTCAAGACACAGATGTGGCAACTCCTCAGAGGCCATGACCATCTACAGGATGAGTTCTCCATCTTCTTTGATCATCTGCGCCCAGCAGCTAGCAGGATGGGTGACTTTGAAGAGATCAATTGGACAGAAGAGAAAGAGTACGAGGTATAAGTTGTCAAGGGGAAGGCTGCCTGGGGGAGGGGTTGGGTCTCAGAATTTACTCACTACCACCAACTCTTGTTTAGTTTGATGGCTTTGAAGAAGTGATACTCCCTGATGTGGAAGAGGAAGAAGAGCCTGCCAAGGTGTCCACAGCCTCCAAGAGCAAGAGGCGAAAAGAGATTGTGGTCCAGCATCAAGATAAGGTGTGTATGCTTTTGGGAAATACTTTGAGAACTTTTTAGTCTATTAAGTAGAGTCAGTGTACAAAGCCATTTTCAAGAGTTTAGAGAATACACAGGGAGACAGAAATTCTGTGACCTGGGTCTCACTCTGGAGCTTTCTAGTACATTTCTTTCATATCTGTTTGACTTAAATTTGTCCAGGCCTGTGACATGCCTCTTTCTTTGGAACATTGTGGACTCTTTGAGGGATTCTTAAGGAATCATCGACCCCTCTGTGATGAGATGGCACATTATAAAAGAGGCGGGGGGGGGGGGGGGCATTCACATAACTCAGGCCTCTTAGTTCAGCTGTTTTTCTGTCCTGAAAATACTGGGTGGCTAATCAAGCTGGGGTCTCTTGTAGGAGACCGAATGGCCTGAAGCAGCCAAGGACTGTTCCTGTTCCTGCCATGAGGGAGGTCCTGAATCTAAGCTGAAGAAAAGCAAAAGGAGAAACTGTCACTGCAGCAGCAAGGTAAACAAAGCGCTTGGTTTACTGGGACTGCCCAGGCCTCTCCGTGCAGATGCTGGTGGGGTCTTGATTCCTCCTACCTCTGCCTCTGAGTGCTGGGATTGAAAGTGTTGATGCCAACACTCCTGATTAGATGCTGTTTTGCTAAGAACAGGTTTATATCTTTTTGAATTTATAAAGTGATCCTATGCATCAGATTATGTGCAGTACACATGAGCACATAAGCAAAATAAATGGACCCTTCTATAAAATCCAAAGTGGAGCCTGTGCCTGCCCTGAAAGATCAGACGTTCTAGGTTATCCTCAGCTACATAGAAAGTGTGAGGACAGCATGGAATATTAACACTGTCTCTCAAAGAAAGAGATGGGTGGATTTTGTTTTTGTTGTTTTGTCTCTTATCATTGTTTGGTCTTGAGGCAGTGGCTTGTTACATAACCCAGCTTGACCTCAAATTCACCATCCTTCGTCTGCACATTTTGAGTATTAGCACTACGGACATACATCACCACACTCAGTTGTATGTGGTGCTGAGACAAAGCCAGAGCCCCTTATATGTTAGGCAAGCATTTCATCCATTGAGCCCATCTTCAGCTTTAGGTTTTCTTCCCCTTTTTTCTGAGGTGATGTTGGTTGCTTTTAAAATTTTGAGATAAGGACTGGAGAGGTGGCTCAGTGGTTAAAAGCACTGGCTGTTCTTCCAGAGGTCCTGAGTTCAGTTCTTAGTAACCACATGGTGGCTCACAACCATCTGTAAAGGGATCTGATGTCCTCTTCTGGTGTGTCTGAAAACAGCGACAGTGTACCCACATACATAAAATAAAAATAAAGTCTTTAAAAAAAATTTTTTTTTGATAAGGCCTTATGTATCTATCCCCTGCTAGCCTCAAATTGACCATATAGTGAACCTTGAACTCCAGCCTCCACTACTTAAGTGTTGGGATTACAGTTGGCTTTTGTTTGTTTGTTTTCTGAGTTGGGTTTCTCTGTATATCCTTGGCTGTCCTGGAATTACTTCTGTAGACCAGGCCAGTGTCTAACTCAGAGATCCACCTGTTTCTGCCTCCTAAGTGCTGAAATTAAAGGTGTGCACCACCACTTCCTATCTGGATTTTCCTTTTTAAGGAGTCTTTGATTGGAATATGGGTGTTCAAACCTGTAATCATGGCACTTGGTAGGCGGAGACAAAGAGCTGAGAAATAAAACCTGTGTAGCAAAAAAAATTAAGTGGTTGGAGAGATGGTTCAGCAGTTACGAACACTGGCCGGCCTTCCAGGGGACCTTTGCTTCTTTTCTGTGCACGTACATGGCAGCTCACAGCCGTCTCTAACTCCAGTTCCAGGGGATCCACTGCCGTCTTCTGCCTCTGCCAGCACTGTAGGCACATGGTGCACAGACATTCATGCTGACAAATAAGCCACAATATGCATAAAACGAAAACAAGTTATTTCTAAAACTAATGCTTCTGAAAATGGGGAGTAAAACTGCAGTTGAAGTATTTCCTTACAGACTTGCTATTGTCAGAGGACATTGTCTAGGATGTTTGTGCTTCTGTGTGATACCATAGGAAAGCCCTACAGTTGTCTCGAGGTTTCCCTTTCCTTCCATCAAATAAACCTGTGAGCACAACAGAGTGAAGGTGACTTTGGTTCTTCCCAGTGAGTTGGTTGGCATCACACACAAGGTCCTCATTAGAAACAGCACCCCTATCATTTCAAAGCATGCTGGCCAGCTTGCTGAGTAGCAACACAGGCCCGGGACATAGGAAGGTCAGGGCATTTTTAACCTAGAGTCACTCTTGCAGGTCTGTGACAGCAAATCCTACAAGAGCAAGGAGCCCCTCGAGTTGGTGGGCAGTGTCTCCCTCCAGGAAGCCAGTACTGTGCCCGGCACTAAGGATGCAGGACAAGGCAAGGACATGTTAGAAGAGGAAACCCTGGAGGAGCAGGAGAACATGGAGGTGAGCCAGAATAAGTCTGGCAGGACCACCAGAAAGGGAGAGGCACCTGTTCCAGGTGAGTGGCTGACGGCCGCACTGCAGCTGTTGCTCCTAGTGATGGGCATGACATGCTTTCATGGACAGACTATGGCAATCCCTTTTCCTACTCCCCTCTCACACAGTTAAGACTGTGAGTTCCAGAATAGCCAGAGCTACATAGTGAGACCCTGTCTCAGAAAAGATTCCTGAAGTCTTCCCTAGGCTTATATCCTCTCTACCAACCCATATTCTACCCACCCTGACCCCCTGTGAATGGCTCTATTCCCTCCTGCAGCCTTTCTACTGGAACTGTGTTGCTGTTGCTCCCCAGGGCTCTGGTTCTCATGCATTCTCCAATTGATACCACATTCCTTCTAAGCAGGGTCGACAGTAGGGAGTACTGTGCTGTGCTCTGCAGAAGTGACTCTCATGGAGCCGCCCGTGGAGGGCCCCACACGCTGTTCACCAGAGACTCCTCAAACTGGAGCTGTAGTTTGCTCTGTCAGGAGTAACCAGGCTGGGCCTGAAGTTCTCTCCTGCCTTGGTACTTCCTCCATACCTCCTGAAGAGGGGGAGGACCAAAAGACTGCTGCTAACTCAGAGATTATTGAGACCCTCCCAGAAGCATCAGAAACTGAGGGAACTGGGGAGCTCTCTGCTCCCCTCCCAAGTCCTGTTTCCTTAAGGACCAGAGACACAGGGAGAAGACACATCTATGGGAAAGCGGGTACCCAGACTTGGTTACTTGACAGCAGGGCTGAGACAAAGGCAGCCCATATGGTGGCTCCTATCCATGGAACTTCATCAGGACTTAGTGCCTCAGAGGCTGCTCCCAAAGCTGCCAGAGATGTCTTGGCTGAAGACAGTGGAACACAAGGCAAGGGCCCAGAAGGGACGCTGCCAAAGGCTTCAGAAGCTACCGTCTGTGCCAACAACAGCAAGGTCAGCTCCACTGGGGAGAAGGTGGTACTTTGGACAAGGTAGGTAACGATGGGCGTATTTACAGAATTTAATACAGATCCACAAAGCTTCTTGGAGTTAATCATGCTGTCTGGGTTACAGGG